>NC_030421.2:2615000-2760000 GCF_001660625.3 Ictalurus punctatus | reverse complement strand
GTGTAACGCGTTACATTTTAAACGGACGTGATCACAGTTAGTGATGTCAATAAAATGACGTCACTTGCGTTATAACTTTATTGTTAATGAAACTATATTAAAAGTGAAGTGCGTTTTTAAAATTCGCCCTGAAGATTTTTTTATTTAGCCGCGAACGATTCCGCACTCGGAGCGGTCCGCCGCTGCGTAACCGGACGTCGGTAAAAGAAGACGGCGGGGTTGTGATTTTATATCTTCAGCGAACGGAGGCGAGACCGATCAGACAGGGTTTACGGGAAAATACACACGTGGGAACACTCGTGTCTTATTGGCTGACGGATCTCGATTCTGCCGAACGCCAGCTCATACAGTCAGCGTGAGGGGAAGTGGATATGCGCTGATTTTTATTGAAGCAGTAAAGGAGTTGAAACTGAAACTGAGGCTGAGCAGGAAAACAGGGCGTGTAAACGTCTAGATGAGTTCCAGTTTACGTGAACACGATCTGAGCGGAGCAGAAGGAAAGATAATGTACTCTACATGGCGCCGTAGCAGCTAAACCCATACAGTGATAGCTTAGCCGTGTCTCCCCTCGGCTAGCGACACCAGACTAGCCTAGTTAGAAACGTTTGATATTTTATCCGTCTGGTCGTCCGACACACGGTGACAACCCCCGAGGCAGGTTTTATTATAAATCCTAATTTTTCTGATCATGTCATACAAAGAACCACGAGTTTCACTTTGTAGTATGTTTTTGAACGTTTGACAAGTTTTAAAAGTAACGTAATGTAATCCGATTACAATATTAAAGTAGTAATTAGTCATCTGTAGTGGATTACGTTTTTTGAGTATCTTACCCAAGACTGGTCAGGAGTCAGTAACTGTAATGAAGGAATATGTGTCTGTCATAAAAGCATCTCATCTCTTCTTTGTATTGTAGTGTTGGGTAGCCCTACTTCAGAGTCTCCCGTTCACACCAAGCCCAGCACTCCATCCCGCTTGGCTCTCTTCATTCGGCAGCAAAACACAGGCAACCCGTCCTCCACCGCTGCTTCTGACAACACTCCCTCCTCTCCTCGGGGCAGCATTTCCACACCAGCCCCCAACAGTCCCATGCATCAGCCTCCAGATGCTTCAGAAGCTGAGTCTGGTTACCTGGAGTACCTCAGAGATGCACGGCGGGGCATCGAGCTCTGCTCGTGGGCCTGTCGGGACTGGTCGGCACCTTACGATGGGGAAAACCCTTCCCCCAATTCGGCGCCACCTCCACCACCGCCTCCCACATCCAACCCATCTCTCAATATGGTGCCTGAGCACTTCTCCATGCAGCAAACCGGGCTTAAAGACATCCAGCAAAGGGCGGCCACGGTGGCAGCAGCGCGTGCGGAATGGAGCAGCTCCGATCGAAACAGTGGAGAGTGGGATGTGACGATCAGTAAGAACTGCATCAGCCTCACACCTCGCAGCAAGAAACGAAGCCTGTTGCCCAGTTCTGTCTCTCTGCAGCCGTCATCATCGTCCTCGTCCTCATCAGCGGTTCCCCCGTCAGGGCCAGGAGAACCTGCAGGGCACCAACCACACACACTTCCACACCGAGCACTCTTTAACGGCACTGGACAGGCGGACGAGTGTGCGGATATGTCTGACAGAGGGATGGAGGTGAAGAAGGTGAAGAGAGATGCAGATGCTAGTGGAGGAGTGGAAGAATTAGGCGTGAATGGAAGGGTGGGGATTGTATCTCCAGAATCCAGTCTTCCTTTGCAGAGAGAGTATAGTTCGGTGACGAAGCCATCTCAGGTGCAATCTACTACGCTTCCACAGCCACAGACAAGCCCAGCTGGCTTACAGTCCTCATCCCAGGAGTGTAGCTCCAGCGAGGGAAAAAGATCTACTCCAGCCTCGAGCTCAGCTGAAACTTTCATCACCACGAGCTGCAGTAGCCCGGGACCGGAGTCGGTCGAGAGCCTGATCGACGAGCTGCTAGAACAAGCGCCGTCTGAACCGCTGTCCGAAGACGCCAACGGCCAGGGCATCAGCATCGAAGCCTTCCACCAAGAGCTAAGAGAACTAGAGGAGCGAGTAAAGGGAAGGAGAGTTCCCAAACGAAGCACTGACGAGTTCATACAAGATCCGTTATGTAATCCCGCTGATCCGAACCGGCCCGATGAGGAGTGCCCTTCGTTGGAGACCGAGCAGGGAACTGAAGAATCAAAGCCTGAAAGCTCCACTCCAGCCATGTTTAGCCCAGCACGACCCCTCGGACAACCTCAAGCACAACCATACATAGGTAATCGTCTGAGATTTTTATATATATATATATACACATACATACATATAAACCAATCGACATGAATTAAACCGATCTTCCTCGGTGTCCACTTTGCGTCCGCAGGTCCCTTCTTGACGGTGCTCTTTTCGAAGCTGGAGAACATGGTACAGAATTCCTTGTACGTGAACGTTCTGCTGACGGGCATCGTGTTTCAGCTCGCCTGCTACCCTCAGCCTCTCCTCCGCTCTTTCCTCCTGAACACAAATATGGTGTTTCAGCCTAGTGTCAAGTCTCTCATACAGGTAGGACTTCACTGGACACCAGAGCCCATGCAGTTATACAGCATAACAAAACGTCTGATCCAAACGTCCGATACCGTTCCAGTCCGACACGTTTCACCTGATTGTGCGTTACTCAGAAACGCCCCGAAGGACGCTTTAATTTCAGCACGAAAGCACCCGAACTCGTGAACAAATTGTAAATCCAAATCATGAGTCCGATACAGTGGCGCTATTAATAGTTTTCAGTCTGTTATTTTATATGCTGTAAGAAAGTCCATAATGAATATGACCTGTGTGTTTGGTTTCTGTAGGGAACTCTGTGGTGGTGTGTTTTTTTTTGTTTGTTTTTTTTTTGTTTTTTTTAATCAAAGTTTTCAAACTACTTGAATAGGGGCCAAGAATTAAAAGGCTCCATCTTAAGCTTAATTTTTTTTTTCCCCCCTTATAAATTCCTGTGCGATTCTTCAGCTTAGGCAATCAGTTGGTTTTTGATAGGAGCTCTTTTGTTTATATTAGGGAAAAAAACAAGTATATATTTTTTTTTAAATTCTGATCAAAACACCTTTTATACATTTTATTATAGCGCTTTTTTTTCTCTACTTGAATTCACAGCGACTGAAACGTCGATGACGAACGACTGTGTTTCGCATTAATTCGACGTCAACTTCCTTTTATTTCTCACGTTTTCTTTGCCCCCCCCAGGTGCTCGGATCTGTAAAGAATCGTATTGAAGCATTCGCTGCAGTGCAGGAGGACTTTCCAGCTATGCTGAGGAAGGCTCGGCGCTTTCTCGTCACGCGAGGCAAACTAGACTGGACGGAGTCGAACGCGGGAGTACCCCCTCTGCGTCGATCGGACTCGATGGGTTAGTGTGAGAACAGAAGAAATGGAAATCAATTTAAAAAAAATAGTGGTTTTATTCATAACACGGTGTGAAAAGGTCAAGTTCGAGAGAATGTCCGCCTTGGTTTTTTGGGGAAAAAAAATTGATCATGCATGGCAGATCAGGTTAATCATGCCTCTCTAAATCCGATCGTGTCCTTTTTCTCCCTCGTGCTCCTCTTGCATAAACGCACGTCTCTCTTTTCTAGTGAAGAGTCGGAAGCCGTCACTGGGCGAGCTGATACTGAGGCATACCAACAGTCCGACGCGGGCACGTCACGCAGCTCAGGCGGCTCTGGCACACGTGAGGGACGGTAGCCATTCTCTACACAGTGCTCTGTTCCGCGGCGTGGTGGCCGGACCTGGGGCTTCCAGCCTGGAGAAACAAGCGGAGGCGCTGCGGGTAAAGAACACGGTTTACTGTGCTGTCATTTTCTCTGAATTTCTTAAGGAGCTGGCAGCTTTGGCACAGGAGCATGCAGTGGCTATGCCCTTCCCACCCAGCCAAGGCACCGAGGAGTGACGAGCACCGTACCCATTCTTCCTACGGTTTTTAAAAGGAATAAGAAAACTCAGCAAGCGTGTAAGGATAGGTGTAATTACATGTTTATAATAAACACATTTTTTTTTAAAAACTGTACAGGATATGTAAGAGCTTAATTGTTAAAGCTTTAGAAAGTTGTCCATATAAATCTTGTATAAATTCTATATAAAATGTGTATAATGTTTTTACACGGTATGCTCCGAGCGAATCGCTTTAACACGGCTGTACACAGGCACTCCCTAAAGTAAAACGTTGGTGTTATTTCACTACATATCTTTTTCTTTTTCTTTTCTTTCTTTCTTTTTTTTTTTTTTTTTAAATGTAGGAGGCATGCTGCTGTGATCTTTTTATATTATTAGATCTGTACCGAGTGATTCTAAACAAGGAATCTACTGAAAAAGAAAAATGTAAACAAAGCTCTGTACAACCTGCATATTTCTGTTACTTGTGTACATTTATATATGGAAATGGTTTTCATAATGTGGCTTGATCGTCAATAACCGTAAATAAGGGCCTTGATAGCTGGCCTGAACAATTACTATGTACAAAACCTGTTCATCCAAACACAGTGAGGGGGAAGGACGACATGCCAGTGAACTCGTGCAGCACCTTCCCTTTAAGTATAAATCTCTGAGTCTCGTCCAAGTAGGAATACGAGTTTTTTTTTTTTTTTTTTTTTGTTTGGTTTTTTTTTTTAAAACAGGATTGGTGTGAATAAGTTAAAAATATACATCTATAACAATGTTTTTTGTCCTAAAAGCTGCAGTTGCAGAACTAACGTGGAGCACTGTCCAGTTAGCTCTCGTGACCGGTGCAGCATTCTACTCGCTGGAATCTTGGGTGCGTTTGTTGTGTATTGAGACGTATCGAGCGTTTGAAACCGGGTGCACGAGTCGCCTGGTAAAGCATACACAGTGCTGTTAGATTTTCAAACAAAATACGACGTAAAGCAAAGGCAACCCGAGTAAATACAGGTCATTTATTGAAGAATAAAAAAAAAAAGTTATCCGACCCTGATCACCGATATGAAAACTAACTCCGCCCTGTGGCAGCAACAACCGCAACCAATCGCGTCTGATTACTAGAGATCAGTCTTTCACTTAACTCTAGGACTAGGATTTACTCCGATGCTTTGGATGGTTGTCTCGCTGCATAATCCAGTCGCGCTTGAGTTTCAGCTTACAGACTGAAGACCAGATATTCTCCTTTAGGATTTTCTGGTAGAGAGCAGAATTAACATTTCTCCTCAATTACTGCACGTTGCCCAGACCCTGAAGCAGCAAAGCATCCCCACACCATCAGAGCCTTTCAGATAGCTTTGTAACCCTTCCCAGACTGATGTATTTCAATTTCAACTTCTTCCTCATCATTTCTGGAATTTCTTTCAACTTTGGCACATAGTGTGTTACTGAGGAAGATCTTTTACCCAACGTCCTGCTGCTGAAAAAGATCTATTTAAGTGTTGATGTGATTGAACAGGGTTTGCAGTAATCAGGCCTGGGTGTGTCTAGTCCAGCTGAACCCCATTATCATTGCGATGGGGGGGGAATACATTTTCACACAGGCCCAGTTGGTATCGGATAGCTTTTTTGCTTCAGTAAATAACGTTGTTATTATTTAAAAACCGTGTTTTGTGTTTACGCTGGTCGCCTTTATTTCATCTTCGATTTCTGAGGCGGTTTATTATGAGACCTACGCAAAAACCGAAGAAATCACAGCACTGTCGTTTTGTTATTTATATAACACGGAAAACCTGAACATGAAATGAATACTCTAAAAGCGACTCATGTAAACACCTTAATCAGAATATTATACGTCTTATTCAGAATAATTAGATTATTACTTTATTTTTTGTTGTTGTTGTTTTTGTTAAAATTCTGTGGCTTGAAGAGCCAATGCTAAGCTACTGAATGACATTTAATCCCGATTGTAAACCCAAGGCCATTACCGTCAGTCACAAACGTATCCACGGTTTCAGTGAGTAGTTTGAGCAATAGGGGGAAACCTGGAGAGGTGGGCAGTCGAGCGTGATCATCTCCGAGGGTTCAGAAGAGGTCACAGGAAGAGCATACCATAATAGAGCACTTCGTGCTCCACTTTTCACGTTCCTATTGTCAAATGATATTTTGTTTCAAGTACAGCAAGTTGAATATACTCTGAGACTGGAGGCGGTCATGAGAGACCGTGCGGAATGGCACAGGAAGTTGACTGGAAGGAGAATAACGACAGGAGGAGGAGGAGGATAACTGTTGCAACAGGAGAATTAGATTTTTGAAAAGGCACTGATCCTTTACTGGTGCTCCATTTAGTTTCTGAATAAGTGGGCCGTTTAGTTTCCCCACTGGCCGGTTTCGTAGATGACGAGACCGTCAGGTTTTAGGCGAGTTCCAGCCTGTGCAGGGAATGCGCCGTGTTCAGAGGAGCAGAAGCCATGTCAGTGTTGCAGCAGGCAGTAGAGTTCACTGTACGTGTTTTAGTTTATTATTTGATTATTTGATTTACCTCCCCCCCCCGGAGACTTTAATATTCATTATGAAAGTACTGCATGTGCTAGTGTGTGTGTGTGTGTGTGTGTGTGGGTGGTTCTCCAAATTAATATCGTTTTTTTTTTTTTCTTCTTTGAAAATATGTACTGATTCTTTCTTTCTTTGTTTTTGTGCTATCGATATTTTTTTTATTTTTTATTTTTTTATCCCCCCCCCCCCCCCCCCAAACTGTTCACAGCCATAGAGACAGTCCGTCACGCTTTCTTACGCGTCTCATACACTTACTTTTAATGTCCTGTCCACTTGTACACAATGTACCAAAATCATGTTATGGTGGTGTTCCATTTAATGGAGGAAAACACACACAAAAAAAAAAACCCCACAGTGACAATTTTTTTGTTTTGTTTTCAGACCTGTAAATCTGAATGACGTTTCATTCTGAGTCGTAACTTGTACGTGTATATAGAAACGCACAAAATGCTGGTTAAATTAAGAAGATGGGTGCAAACGTCGCAGCTTGGTCTCGGTGCCGGTCCTCTATCGGTCTGTCCGAGGGGGACGTCTGTCCGATCGCTACCCGTCACGACAAGCTTTTCTTTGCACGGACTTTGAATTGTTCCATCGGAGCGTTTGCTTTCCAGAGACGCATCGGATATTCTCCGAGTCAGGAGTTATACTTGTGGTTGAGCAGAACATCTGTTCATATGTTTGAGCACTTAAGCATCAAGGTCACATTTTGTGGTGTGTTTTTTTTTAAAACATTTTTTTATTTTTATTTTTGTTTTGGGGTGGTGGCAATATGGCATATGTTTAAATACGCATTTAAAAACATGAACTGGCCTTTTGTTTTGTTCAGGATTTCTAAAATGTGTCTTATATGCCAGGATCTTACCGAGTCGTCACTTTTCGAGGTGCTCAGAGTTGTTGACGGGAGCTAGGATTTATTTACCAGTCGTGCTCTGCCATTGGCTGTGGTTTGTGTAAGCATGTACGGCATGTATTAAAGTGGAGAGGTAAATATTAAATAGCTATTTTAGGAACAACATCAGGAGCTGCGGTGCCAAGTATTGCCTAGTAAACAGGTTAATGGCCCCCTTTGATGTTTTACTGCTAGTTGGATCTATAAAAATCAATAAAGACTTATAAACAGGGCACGTTTGTGTGTGTACCCTGGAAAAGTGTGTTGGATTAGCTATGCCACCGTTTTGTGAGGCTGCTCTAGTACACATGGTTCCAGAAGGTTAGATTAGACCCGTAGGATATAATCGATATTTTAACGCTGACTAAAACTAAAAATAAAAAAAGTAAAAATGATGCTAGAGTAATGAAGCTTTTAACAGAGTAATCGCTTGTTCTCGGACGATGGCCGTAGGACGTTTGGGGAAATTTGTGTGTGAAGTTAATGGAACATGGAAAGGATTTTGAAGTTCATTTTTTTTAAAATATATTTTTAAACGAATCAATTATTGTTCATTTCGTTCTTTTTCTTATCTTGGACGTTTGTTTTTTTTTCTTTTTTTCCTCTGAATGCTGAAGTGTCTGTGTTTTTGCGGCTTGGTATCTATGCAAACCCGCTCCTGTTGCTCTTGGTCTGAAACGGTTCAGCTTTCGTGTGCACACTGTAACGCTTAAACTTGGGGAAATTCACCAAACGCCACCTTTTTTTATTTTTTCTTTTCTTTTCTTTTCTTTTTGTTCTTTCTTTAACTATTCACAGAAATGTATGGGGAGAAAAAAAAATGTAAAATGATGATGAATGTTGCCCGAAATATTTTTCTATATAAATCCAATTGAGCTTCAATCAATTGAGGGGAAATCACCGGTTTCACTTTAAAATCTGTACAACACTAAAAAAGGGAATGTTTTTTTTTATTATTTTTATTTTATTTTATTCATTTATAAATGTTTTACTTGGCAATACCGAAGATGTCTCGGCGTTCATTTAAGCTCGTTGGTTTTGTTGTGCTTGTCGTTTTTGTTGTTTTTGTGTGTTTCAGTTCAGACACATCTGTATGGTTCAATACAAAACCTAACATCTAGGGGAAAACAATCAGTGCCTCGTGTTACATGGCGTACAGCGCACACGATGATTCATCGCTTGCTCGCCATGTATTTTTATATTTATTTTCATTTGTCCACCCCTCCCCTCACCTTCCCATCCGTCCGTCATCTTAAACTCTCCACTTCTGTCTCTCTCCTCGACGATCAGCGGTAGTAGGGCGTGTTCTTCGTACCACCGGTATCGAGGAGCTCGGCACGTCTTCTCGGTCGTCCCCCTGAGCGCAGAACAAACGCGGCACTGAGCTCATCCGAGACCCGCGTGGACACGTGACGAATCGGAAACGCCGGGATGAAAACGGACCGAGGTATCGAACTCGAAGCGGACACTCCAGCACTGTAAATCCTGCCTTAGCACTTTCCTGAAACGGTCCCTGTGGTCTTTCTCTGTGTAAACAGAAGCTTATTGTTGGAATGGGAGATTAAAAAAAAAAAAAAAAAAAAGGATAAATACGGTGTTTGTGATTTTGCCTGCTCATAAGAACAGAGTTTAATTCCATTGTTCTGTTGAATATTGGATACGTAGCGCTCTTGTAGAAATCATTCATAGTGATAGGGAGGGGGGGAAAAAAACTCCCGGAACGAGGTATTTCCCAAAACGAAAGCACGACCCGTTTACGGGCGTGATTTTTAACGGTCATGGCTCAGGCCCAAACCGGAATGTTTCCAAGCCAGGTTCTTTTACGAGTTGAAAGCGGTTTCGGATTTCTTCTCGGAGAAAAACAAAACGAGATGCGAGCGGTGTAGGCGTGACGATGGGGAAATTATAAGCACATCTGGAACAGCTTCCCTGTTTCGGTATTTAGTTCTTCTGCTTATTAAAGGGTCCTGAAACACTAAAGTACATTTTCTGAGATTTTAGCAGTGGTGTTTGTGGCGCACGTCATAAAAGACGACGTTAGCAGTTTGAATTGAAGGAGAAAACCGGTTCATTTTGAGCCTTTTTCTGCTGTTTACGTCTTCAGGCAGCGACGTGGCGATGTACTGTAGTACTCCGATGACGCGTCGGCGTCTCATGATTATTCACGAGACTGCGTGTTCTTGTCCAATGAGAAGACGCCGTCTCTGAATTATTCATGACGGCACGTGGTGCTTTCCGATGACGGACGTGTGACACTAAGATCACATAGTAGATGAGCGGCGTTTATGGGTCACAGGTGTTTGTTTCAGGGGTGTAAGAGTTCGAGTGTGTTGCATGGCTTTCCCCACGATGCTGCCAGGGTTAGACTCTGGCTGCGGGCGGGCGGGCGTTTGGTTGGCCATCAACTACCTACGCGTCGAAATGGTTCATGCGTAGCAAGCATTTTTTTCCTCGCGAGAGCTGGGAGAATTGGAGAAAGGTGGAGTTCGGGACTTGCTCATGAAAGCAGTTTGCGTTTAGACAACGATGTGGTACCGAGTCCCGAGGACTTTTCCGTCCTTTCAAAGGGGTTATGTGTCTAATTTATAACCGTAACAGTTTCACTCGCCTTTTGTGCAAATTAAACACGCGTTATAAAAATTTGAGTTCTTTCGATAATACCTCGATTGTACAGAACGTATGTTTATCTCGGTTAATTACTCGTGTGTATATTTTGATATTTCTGTATATATTTTATATCATACATTTAAAGTAGTTTGGGGGAAACTCTTTGGGAAATTAATATATCTGTCCTGTTTATTGAGTCCTGCCCTGAATAATGTATTTCACATAACAGATGTCTACACATCGTCCACAAGACAAGATAATAGCTGAATTTATAAACATTACCAAAAGTTTACACACCCTTGATTATTAATCCCGTGTGTCGTTAACTGGATGATCCACGACATGATGTGTTCATGTTTTGTGAGAGTTATTTACGAGTCCCTTGTTTGTCCTGAGCAGTTAAACTGCCCGCTGTTCTTCAGAACAACAAAAATCCTCCAGGTCCTTCACATTCTTTACTTTTCCTGCATCTTCTGCATATTTGACTCCTTTCCAACAGCGGCTATATGATGTCGAGATCCGTCTTTTCACACCGAGGACGACCGAGGGACTCGTACACGACTATTACAAAAGGCGCGAACGCTCACTGATGCTCGAGAAGGCGACACGATACATTAAGAGCGAGGGGGGTGTAAACTTTTGAACAGGATGATCGGTATAAATTGTTAGTCTTTTGTCATCTGGGAGACGTGTCGACATCTTATTTAGCCTCTGAAGGGTGGCACTAAATGAAAAAATAAGCTCTTTAAACAAAATATTAACAATTTACACCGATCATCCTGCTGTATCCAGAACTACACATCACTCACCAGACTCACGACCCTGAACTCAGACAGGTTTCCTGTAACCAGTCGGATGTATTTGGGGGATCGCTTTTAGCTCCCTTTCAAGCCACGCTGCCCAGGATGAGGGCAAAGGTGAAGGCCAGCATTGTACTGGGCTCCAGACGCACCTCAACCCTGCTCCACCCATCCAGTAGCCACAACCTGAAGCTGAAGGAGTAGAGCATGTCACTGAGAACATAGAGCCTGTATCTCATCAGACCCTCCCTCATCAGACCCTCCCTCATCAGACCCTCCCTCAGAGCCAGCACCGACCCCCTACAGAAGTCCCTCGTCTGCAGGAAGCATGCAGGACGTCTAGGTATTGTTCTCAGAGTTCGGTACGTTGTGTTGGTTGCAGTTCGAAATAATGTCCTACCTTCAATGGTGGGTGTGTGGAAGCCTACGTGGCTCACGTTAAATTACTCTGCTACAATACTCCAGCTATCAAACACATTCGTTAGAACAGAAAAGATTCAATTAAAAAATTTTTTTATAGACCTAAATTCTGGACATTAAATATAAACCTAGTTCTAACATGTAGTTTCTCTGAAATTGCCTCTCACCTTTACAAAAGTATGCTTCACTCTATTGTAAATATCCTTATACAGTTGAGGCCTGAAGTTGACGGAGGAAGTAGACACTGACTTGACAAAAGAAATGTATGGGAGCAGGAAATGGGCATCTACCTGATCAGATCAGAGGTCCGTTTCAAACAACCCAGCGGAGACGGATTGAATTCACCGGAACAGAATTTCAGTAGGTCGTAAGTTTACGTGCATCAAATTGGCTGTAAACGGAAATAAAAGATTCGAGAAATTGGCGTAAGAGCTGTTCCACCGAAAGTGTGCCATTTCCTTCCCCAGGACGTTTATATGCATGAAAATGAACTGGAGAATACATTTAATTATTAATCGAAGTGTCCTGCATGTTCATTTAACTGCAAATTAAAACCATATCATTTTTAAAACTACCTAGAGTAGTTTTAGAGGACCTGCTTGGTTGGAATGGAAACCTGCACCCACACCACACCGGCCCTTTCCGGATTAGATTGGACACCCCTGGTCTAGATACAACGTATAAAGTTAAGCAACTCGGCCAAAACCGAAGAAAACAAAATGTCTACAAACCCAGGTTCTCCATAGGAGCAGTTTACAAATAACTGAAGGTACCATAATAATTGTATGCATATATGAAAATCTTGGAACAACACAGAGATGGCATTTTTCAGGAAAGAAGCACAAATGAACTCCTATGAAAGGATAAACTTTGGTCTGAAAGGTTCAACTGAACTTCAAGGCAACAATGAAGGACCTGGTGAAGGAGTTGGAGTACCAAAATATGTACATCCATCATTAAGAGAGTCTTACCTCACCATGGCCTGAAGGTCATGCAAAGGAAGTCAGACTGAAGGTTGTAAGTGACCAGCAGCCTTTAGGAGGAGTTTTCTCTGGTCAGATGAAACTGATAACAAATGAACTGTTAGACCATAATGATCAGCGCTACGTATCTGCACTTTTTCTACGTATGGGGAAAAAAGGGTGTGGCTTTTAATCTAAAGAGTGCCATTTAAATAGTGAAGCATGGGAGTGGCAGCATCACGTAAAAAAACTTGTGGAAGGCCTGATCAAGGGGTTGATTCGGGTTAAAGCAATTAAAAGGCACTAAATACTAGCAAAGTGTATGTAAAAACTCTGACCCACTGACAATCTGATGTAGTAAATACAACCCCAATTCCAAAACAGTTGGGACGCTGTGTAAAATGTCAATTAAAACAGAATGCAATGATTTGCAAATCTCATAACCCCCAGATGTTATTCATAATAGAACATAGACAACATATCACATGTTTAAACTGAGGAAATGTACCATTTTAAGAAAAAAAAATAAAAATTAGGTGTTTTTGAATTCAATGGCCACAACACGTCTCCGAATAGTTGGGACGGTGGCAAGAAGAGGCTTGAAAAGTAAGTTCAAATTCAAAATGACCTTTTTTTTTCTTCCTTAAAATGGTACATTTTCTCAGTCTTTCACTATTCACATACGTTTAAACCAAAACGTGTGATATTCTGGCAGCCGACCTTGAGGGTTTTTTGTTTTTTTTTGTCAAATTAGAGCTTTTCATGTCAGACTAGAATTTGTGTGTCTCTTAGCAACAGCAGGAAGCCCGAAAGAGAGAGAGAGAGACAGACAGAGAGAGAGACAGACATGCACACAGCTGCTGATACACAGGTACCTGCAAATACAGGTAAGGGTCTAATTTTTTTCTCTTTATAAATAAATTTCCAAATGATGCACTTCACTACTATATTATATAATTCTTAAACCCCACTTGTGTGCTAATAAAAACGAATCATCAAACCGTATTGAAATAAAACTTTTAATTCGGAAGTAGACTTGCGTGTATTGTATAATCGTGTACTATTTGTATGTAACAAAATGTAGTAGTTGATTCAAAGTATACTGTTATCTCTTGCATGAGCTACATATTATTGGTACGGTGATTAAAAAAAATAAATAAATAAATAAAAAAATAAATAAATGGACTGTTAAATAATTTCCTCCTGCTTATGTGCTAACAGCGACGGAATTGAGAAGTTTCAGAAATGTTTTGTCAGTCGCTTGCGTTTCTTTGACACCAAGTATGCATGTTTGTTTCTGATACAGTAGCATAGACTTAATGTTTTTCTCTCCTAAAATGCTGAGGGCTCATTTCCAACTGTGGCACTACCAACCCCTCCTATATAATTTAGAATGTAAAGGATACCTGATCTCCTGTTGTATAATTTAGACTGTAAGGGAAATTCAACACTGTCGATTCAGGACTGATGTACGCGTGACTACAAAATGCAGACGCGTAAGAGATTGTAAAGAGATTGTAATATACACACATCACATGCCTTAAAATAATTTTTTTAAAAAACATTAGTCGTGGTACATTTTAAGCCTGGTCACAATTGCTGAGGAGTCGTGATTGTTCATCAACCACGCAGTAGCTTTTATTTGAATTGATTTGCTCGAATAAACAGCAGGAAAGCATTTATTTGGACGTGCTTAAAATAACTATTTAAATCAGAGTGCAATATGGAGAGTTAGGATTATCAAATGTGTCAGTACAGTCTCAATAAAATACATATAACACACCCTTTAAAGATTACATGCTCTTGTAATTGGTGGGATTAAATGCGTTTTAAATTCCGTGAATATTGCATGAGGTAATCCAAAGATATAGAAAACTTTTCACGGTGGTCAGAACTTTCCCTAAGCTGTGCTTTTCATTACCGTATATTAATTAAATACAAGATTTCCATACTGATGGATGAGATCAGAAGGGGTGGGTGTATGTTTTGAAATGGTAGGTTGACTTTTCCTTCTCCTCCTCCTCGTCCCGCTTTTTAAATACTGTATCTATATCTTATATTCCTTATACTCTTCTTGTCTTCTACATTCATGTTTCCCCCTCTCCCACATCCTTACAGTCTCCTCACTTTCTGAACTCTACCATAGCATGTCACATGATCTGTGTCCTATACTCAGCTAGCCATCTGTCGGCCCATCATTAGTCCTTCCTACTGCTTGTTCCTCATTTGTGGGCCGTGACTAGGGTCTGCTCTCCACACTGGATTGAATTTCTGAGGCAGACTATTCTAGAATTTCATTATCGATGTAGTGTGTGTGGCACCAAGAAGCGCCATCGGCAGAGAGCAGACGATTTGCTCATTTCTGTTACTATAGGCCAAATAAGAGACGATTCTGAGAGCGCTACCTTGAATACATTGACTGTAGACTGACGTGGTAAGATGATGTGGTTATAGTAGAAATTTTATGCCATTTCTTAACAGTGTTATCTTGGAAAAATGTGTTAAACTCTTATATATGATATGATAATCTAATTTATAACAAAGTGCCCTTTTCCCTTGATATTTTATACAGGTCCCTTCTAATTAGAAGCCATCACATCACACGAGTCTCACAGTCCCAAATATCCTTCTGAATTCAGTGCAGTGATGTTTCCTGTGTCTCCTGTGTCATTAAGCAGCAAGCCTTCCCCTAGTACCTCTCTGCTATCCTTGCTTAGCCCAGTGGAACAGTCCGACTCAGAAGCTCCACAAAACCAAAAACAGTATACCATGGTGTCTCCCCTTCCCTTGCCCTGTTGGGCTACACAGGCCCTGTGTGATTTAGCACTTAGTGAGACAGAGCTCAGACGGCTTCGGGAGCAGCAGGCGGTTGAGGCCGAGGTAGTGGGCCGAGGAGTAGAACGTGCTCTGCTGGGAGCACAAAGGGAGGAACGTCGCCTGCTGGAGAGAGTAGAGCAGGATCATCGGGATCTACAGCGCAGGCTGGAGCAGTTGCAAAGGGACAATGCAGCAGCTATCCGAGTTGGACGAGCACTTATAGATCAGCGCCTGCGCAAAATCTGTCAGTTACGAGATCAAATTAAAAAAAGTAATGAAAAAAATCCAAATGGAGACAAAGATGTGGGTGAAGTAGACCAGAAGCATGAACTGCTTCTTAAGAGTGTTGCAGAGCTTCTACAGCCATGGGAGATTTCACTTTCTCTGAAGCATGTGTCTTTCAAGCCCAGTGCCCAACCAAATGCTGTCACCTTTGGTGAGATAAGGGTGCAGGATCACACTGTTAATTTCCCTGTTGGTGCCTGTGGGTTACAAGGACTTCCGTGTTCCCTTCATGCCTCTGGAAGGCAGTGTGATAAATGGACAGAGCCAGGAACTGGAGCTAGGAGCATGCCTGATGGAGCAGGGCCTGGACATAGCCAAGTTCTTATTTCATCAAATAGTTGTGGGACCCAGAGAGCTGTCAGAAAAATCAAACTGTCAGCCCAAAGTGATGATGAATCTGGTGAAGATGTGAAACCACTGTCACTACATATGGGCCACTGGCACCCAAAGCTGGTCCACAGTGAGCGTGAATCATCACAGGAGGAAAAGTGTGAATCACCCACATCTGAATCCAAAGGAGATGAGCTTTTCCTGGCTGTACCAGCAATGCTTAGCAACATGGAGTCAGAAGGAGAAGAATCTCAAAATGGATCAATTCAACCTCTTGCTTCAGAAGCAGCAAGGAAGCAGCTGGAATCTCCATCCCCAGAAAGAGACTGTCAGCAACAGAGAGGTCCATTCTTATGCGGTTTTCATTGTGAAGATCCAAAGACAGATAGGCAGCAAAACTCCTCCTTCAAAGGAAGGTCTCGAATTAGCTATTGCTCAATGCCATGCCCCAGGAGCCATAGAAATCTCAACTCCAGCCACAGTTGCCAAGATCTGCTGTCACATGACCATCATTTGTCTCACCTTACTACATCCTTAGATGAACATGGATACAACCGTGCTCCTTCTCCTGCTGAGAGTGTTGATTCTGGATACACATTCATCATCAGCTCTCCTAGAAACTATACCACTCCAAATCATAGACTCTCTAGATCCAGTGGTGAGCTTTCTCGTTCACACATCAATGGAAAAGACCAATCAAGCAAGTGGAAGTGGAACGTCAGTAGGCACCAACAGTCCTCAGCATCACGGACTAAATCTTGCCCCAGTCATGGAAACCATTCACAAAAAGATCACGCACAACATAACAGACGTTCTTGGGGAGATTCACATTCACTGTCTATGTCAGTCATTGATGGGTATTCCCAAGATAGGCTAAACCAGCACATAAGCACTGGGCCAAAGCGCAAAGATGGGGTCAGGCTCTGGGGAGATAGACATGAACCAGCCCTAGCGGAATTTGAGGAGGATGCTCAGAAATTGGCAGCAGAGGAAATGCGTCTTGTTCGGCAATTTGGGAAACAGGGCTCAGGACGTGCAGATCTTACTCTGCCAAGTGGTGTCCATGCTACACCTCAGGGTCAGCTTTTCTTGGTGGATTGTGGGAATGCCCGTGTTCAGGTAATTGATCAGTATGGCAATGTTTTTCAGCAAGTGACTTCCCCAAGTAATGACCCTGGAGGCTCGTCGAGATCCTGCCGCAATTACTTTGATGTGGCTGTTAATTCCAAAGGTCTCATTGCCCTGAGCTGTGCAGCTGAACGAGCCCTCCTCATCTTTAACCGGCATGGACGCCTCCTCCAAACCTTCGGAGGGGGACCTTATATTGCAGGGGTGCCACGAGATGAGCTGGAAGCACCCAGGGGCGTGACTGTAACACAAAAGGATGAGTTCCTTGTTGCAGATATTCGTAAAGGCACGTTAACCTCCCTGAAACTTGAGCCAAAAACTGGCTCAAGGCTGGAGCGAACAGTAGTAACTGGATTCCACAGACCTTACCTAGTGACTGCGTGTCTACGCACTGGTCTTGTGGCAGTGTCTGAGCGGGGCAGTGAGACAGGTCAAGAGCCCTGTGTGAAGGTTCTGGGACCTGACTGGAATATTCTTCGCATCATTGGAGTTTGTTCTAGTATGGGACCTGTCCTTACCAGCCCCTGGGGACTCTGCATTGACAGCGATGGAGCAGTGCTAGTAGCAGATTGGGCAGAGCAGCATCGTGTGGTGCTATATCCACCTGAAGGGGTAGGCAGAATAATGCTTACTGAGGGACTAAGCAGCCCCCGAGGGCTTGCCTTGCTACCCAGTGGGTTCTTAGTGGTATCAGACAGCATGCACCACTGCATCAAGATATACCAGTACAAATAAATAATTACTTTGAACCAAATAAAAGGCCCTGGCTGCTAATATAATTGTGTTGAAAATAATACTGACTGACATTTAATTGTATTTGTGTTGTGATTTTTATTTTAGTATTATACTGGGAAATCCTACAGTAAAGAGGTAGGCTATGCAGCCTAAATATTCTTTTACACACCACATTGTTTTTTTTTTTTTTTTCCCCACTCATGCATTTAAGTGATGCATAATCTTCAACGAAACCACCCAATTGCCCATTCTATACCCTGTGAACTTTATTTAAAATCATATTCTACAAAGAAGTCCCAACTTGCAAGCTGTCCTTGCATATAGTTGAGTTTGTATGGTAATGATTCTCATATACAGTCATGTGGGAAAAATAAAGTACACCCCATGGAAATATTTGGACAAGCAAACATTTGATCCTCTTTGAAACAGTGCATATTAATAAAGTTGGTACACTTGAAGAAAACTACAAGGAAAAATAACCTTTTCAATCATTTATTCAACGGAAATATCAATAGATGAGATATTCCTCTGTGGAAAAAGTAAGTACACCCTTGGCCTCAGAAGCTAGTATTGCCCACTTTAGCAGAAATTACTTCTTGGAGGTGTTTTGCATGATTGTCCACCTGGCTTGCTGGAATTGTTAACCACTCTTCCATGCAATATTCTTTCAGTTGCAAGATATTTGAGGGGTTTCTCACATGTACTGGCCGTTTCACTAGCCTAGTTATAGTTTCACATCTCCTCATAACATTTCAATGGGATTCAAATAATGAGTCTTTATTGATCACTAATACATGTGTGATAAATGTAGGGGGTGTACTTACTTTTTCCATGTAACTGATTTTTTTTTTTTTTGTTAATTTAAATTGTGAAAATCACTACAAAATGTCTATTTTGTGTGTCACTTGATCGTGTATCAACTTTAATAATAGGCACTGTTTCAAATCGGATCAAATGTTTGCTTGTACAAATATGTCAAAAAATACCCAACAATTGCCATGGGGTGTACTTATTTATAATTTTTTTTTTACATGACTGTATACATGCAAAAGAAAAAAACCTGTCCCACTGTGTCAAACTTTGGTGTTTTTTTTTTTTTTTTTTTTTTTTTTTTTTTTTAAAAGCTGTATTGCAATTACAGTTGCCCAACTTCATCTGTTCCCATCCCCATGGTTTCACTGACGCTGTTGTCTAAACAGATCACAAGTTTTTACATGTACTGCAAATGTGTAGAAATCATTCCAATATATTATCTTGCTATCGTAGCTAGAATTGAGATGGAAATCGAAGTTTATTTCGCTTGTTTCAACTGTATTTTATGTGTTACGTTTTCTGTTAAACAATTATGCATGATTATTATATAGTTCTTCAATAACTTGGTAAATGTCAGTCCTATAATAAATGGTGTGGTTTATGCTGCGTTACAATATCATTTGCTATGGTTATGCTTTATTTGGTCTTTTTAAAATCTTCATACGTGTTAGCCCCCACCCCTTTTGTGTATGAGCACATTCGTTTATAGCTTGAAAATAGGAATTTGAAAACAATGTGGAGTGTTGAATATTCTCTGTCGGTCAGGTTTGAACAATTACAGGAATGTAGTTTGTCATGGGTGAGTCTTTGTAATCTAGAACACTCTTAGGAATCTTGAGAAGTGTCTCCAAAACCTCAACTAGGTCTCAGACTACTCCGGAATTTTTCCTTGCAAGCTGCAGAATATTAGTTTTGAGAAAGTGAAAACCTCCCATTGAGAGCAGGTGAGGATGAATAACCAACACACACACCCACACACACACCATCAGTTTAATCCAACCCATGTTTCCACCATTTCTCTCCCCTCCTGCGTACCGAGCTTTAACAGGTCGTCCGTTTTCACAGAGTTACCAATCCCAATCAAATACCAGTCTCACAGTGTATTAGAGAGGCTCTCAAACTATTTGCGATAAGGGTGTACTGTAAGTGTGAGAAAATACAGGTAGATGAACTCTCCCACAGAAAACTGTTAGCTTGTGGACAAAGGCTGCACAGAAACCAGATTAACCTGTTCTACCTTGAAATGCTTTGGGCAGTTAAATATAAATATGTCGTAACTCTTTACCAAGCCGTTAGCTATTTATTTAAAAATCTATCTAAGTACCTACTTAACAGTAGAGACAAGCTCCTTACCTCTAGTGTGTCTTCTAATTGTTTATTAGTGGTTGTCAATTTCTGTTTACAACACTACTGTAAGATGAGTAATTCTGGTTGGTGGACTAGTATCTCAAGCCAGGAGCTCAGGTGTTTTTTTTTTTTTGTTTGTTTGTTTAAAAAACATCAATGTTGCTGAGTTTGATACTCATACCAGCACCACATATAATACTACGCAGCTACACTGGCAGTACAGCAGCTGTGCTGAGACTGGGCAAATAGTATCTGGTAAGCTGGTGGCCAGTTTCCACTGATGGAGCAGTTAAAGGTGAGCTGAAAAAAGCTGCTCATAGCAACAAGTATATCAATATACTATTTAAAATGCCATCATAATGTTCCGGGGTTGCTAAACCCTGATAGCTGTAAAACATACTTAATTAGCTCTATAATAATGTTGTGAAAGGTGGCATTCAGACAAACAATTATCTCCGTTATGATAATTGAATGTTTGTTGCATAGACAAAGTTACATGTGTTCAGCTAAGCAAGGGAAGACAGTGGAGAAAAGCATAGCTGAAGGCAGGGTTAGATAAAAAAATAAATAAAAATAATAATAATAATCCCCACAAGTCCAAACTGCCTCCCTAGTGCCAGCACCTAGACAGCAGAAGAGAACAGGACAGTACGCTGACCTCAATGAGGAAACAAATGAAATACATTTTTTAAAAATTCAATGAATATGTACACAGCCGTTCCCCCAATTCTTTTATAGACAGGATGCCTAATGCTTATAAAATAATTTCAAGTGTCCTATGCGGGAATCTCCAATTTACGTTACACTACCCATAGTGCACGGCTGAACACGAATGCTCAAAGCCTGACCAAAATGGTCTGCTATAATCTGCCTGAAGAATGTGTGTTTTTGGGACATGTGAACTGTTTTTGTGTATGTTTGTACTGTCTTAATATCTTTGTGTATTCGTATATATACTGCACTGTGTAGATAAGGACAAGTCCAGACAAACAGTGAACGTGTGTTTGAAACAGTGGCTGCTGTTGGTCTTTTCCATCATATATACAGTAAGCAATAATCACAGGAATGCCGTAGCTAATCACATGATTGTAAGTGCAATATTGCTTTTATACAACAGTTCTATGAGCAAGGAATGAATATAGAGAAGCTGACATTTTAAACACAGTATGGTCAAACGTTTTGTTTATTTTTGCTCCGCCAGTGGAAATCGATCCCAAAGAAGCTACACTCATTGGCTAACTAGCTTACGTTGATTTTGTTCGTTCCCGTTATAAACGTGCTCCCGGTGAAACCGGCTTCCCTTCTTCCTTTTCATCTTCATCAGGCAAGCGTTCATATTTTAATTCAAAAGTTATCTTCACGAAAAATGTCGTTTGCGACGTCGCTGCCGCTAATGTAGTAACGGTTTCAGTGTCGATAGAATTGGAATTTTATGTGATGGGATAGTTAGTTTGTGTACAATTTGCATGTGTCTTGACGTGCATGTGTGTGCGTGTGTGTGTGTGTATGTGGCATTTTCACTTGTTTGTCTTATTTGCGTAACAAGCATTGGACAGGCAATAAAACAGTCTTCACCGAGTTGTGAGAGAGAAGGAGAAAATGTGTTTCAATATATCTACAAACAAAATGAGCTCAGGGAAGAATGTCTGATATTTTCACACATACTGAAAAAGAATACAGGGACACAACAAAAACTAAGCAAACCTTGAAACGTTTTTGCACAGTTAAAGCTATAATTTATAGTAAAAGCTTTTATGTACACAGAGGCACTACAGAATATTAGCACATAAGACACTCTTTTGTGCACATTTCAGTGACAAAACATTTTTGTACTGACGGGGGGAAAAAAACGTGCTTTTTTTTTTACCCTGTTGTGTATGCGTAATGTGTGATGCGTGTGTGTGTGAGAGTGAGTCCGTCCTAGAGAGTAGTTCTTGCTCTTTAGCTGCAAGTTTGTCACAGTGCATAACAAAGTCAGTGATGGAATGTCATTAAAAAGAAAATCCTTATAAACAATTGTTAGCATTACCCATTAACATGAATAGTGAGTGTTACAATATTAATTAAAGAATCTATTTACAGTGTGACTGTGTTTATATAAGTATATTACATCTAGCAAAGTTCAAAATCCGTTCTTTTTTTCTTGGAACCACTCTCTCATATATTCACGGCACCTGCCATTATCCGAATTTTTGGCACCTTTCCCCTTTTTCTTTCTCTTTCTAACTGTAATATCATCCTAAATCCATCATTACTTTTAATCCATGTAATAAAACCTGCTCTTAAATATTGCAAAATTATTGGCTAAGCGGTCTGTTAATTTACTGTTTAAACAAAAGAGAATATCCATCATAACGAGTACAATGAGAACAAACATAAATATACTCAAATATAGCATGGTAACACCAAGCTTAAGACACAGCCATAAAAGGGGTCAGCACTGATGACCTAAACATTCCTTAAGAGGAATGCAAAATACTCAGAGGGACAGTTAAAAATGGTTATGGTATTTTTGTTGAATGCTGGTGTGCATTCCAAATAAATGAACGGTTTTCTCTGGCACTGTGCACACTATTTTGCAAAAAGGAAGAAAAGAAAAAATGCATTAAAAGGTGCTTTATTATACAGGGTTTCCCATAAGTCCAGCATCATAGATATCAAAAATATTTGTAAAAAACCTGCAAAACAATTGGTTTTATTTGTAGAACTTTCCTAATATATTATATTCGGCATTGATTTGCTATGATTTATTTAGAATTGTTTCGATCCGTTCTTCCTTGCTCTGTAAAGATGAATCCTATGTTGCTGGACATATAGGACATTATGTACAATACCTATACTGTGCATGTTCTGCCTTGGGCCACGTTACAGCCACTATATAACTCCCTCCTGTATGTGTGCAAATAAAATATATATTAGGTTTGTCTTCCTTTTTATGGTGTTCTTTGATCGCATTATGTTATCACATTTTCCTGTATGCAACCATATCCCCCTGTTGTGTTTCTTTGTAAGAATATTTCCTGCGATTGTTTAGTGAGGGGGAGCTAGCGGTCGTCCATTGTGACTAGCCATAAAAATATCCAGAAAGTACACAGCATAGGCCCTTTGAAGTCCATCAGTTCTTTGCATCTTCTTTTGCTGCTCGTTTACCACACTTCTCCTCTACCCTGAGTGACTTACATGCAGCAATTCTTCATAGCACCCTCTCCTCCTTGAGCTCCTAATTATCACAGGTTGCCTAAAACAGACAAAGTTGTCATTAGCATTCCAGACATTCTCTCCTAGTAGACGGTGGAGACCAAAGTGTCTCTTGCTCTTTACCTAGCAATTACTCTGAATCTGTTAATTTTTCACATTCAGTTTTAAAATGATCTTTTTTTTCTTCATATAAATACTCATATAAAAACTAACATATTAACTAACTAACACATTACCTTAGAGTGGTGTTTCCCTCTTGTAAAGTGCTGCACTGGTTGGTCCCTCAAACTGCAATTTAATGGCTTGTTTGAGGTTAAGCTGAGGGTCTGTGGTTGTGATGAACACAGGTTCTTCTATTAAGGCACCATGTGGAGAGATGGCTGAGAGGTCAAAGGTTGGGGAAATTGTTGTTTTTTGAAAGCCATCCCAGCTCTCTTTTTGTTCATGGAACTGAAGATGAAGTGGGGGATAACCCAACTGTGAACGGTCTCTATTTATTGGCTGTCTAATAGCCCCCTCTTGGTTTGGTGTCACTCCTAGAGACAACATTACTGAGTTCCACTTGCAACTTCCCGATTTCAGGGGACTGTTTTCTAGCTCGTTCTCAATTAAGTGAGGCGTTTGTTGCTTCAAGATGTAGTCAGCAGTTTGTGCAGACCCAAGGCCTTTAAGGGGAACATGCGAGTCCTGTAGTCCAAGGATCGTGCATTGTGCATGGGTAGGGTTATCTTTGGAAATTACTTTCTGCTTGTTCTTTGCAATGCTTCTCTGTAGGCTAGAAGGATTTGAGCCATGTAGAGGTAAGGTGGATGGCCGACTGCGGCAGCGGGGTAGTGAGTGCTGCTGAATCTGCTGTGTGAAGCTTAAGGTGTCTGCAGGTACAGTCTGCACCGTGGCCAGAGAGTGACACGTGGAGGAAGATGTCTGAGAACCAGGCACTGAATGGAATCTCTCAGCCGTAGAAGCAGGTGAGCAAGAGGCTGACAAAGAGTTTGATGAGGTGGAGGAAGTGGCTGGGGTACCATTTCCAAACCCCTCTACAGTGCAGATGGAAACCTGAGTTTTCAGAATGGAGGAATTGGAGGATCCTGGAGTTTCACAGAGTAAAGGTAGGAGTCCAAGGAATGGCTTAGCACCATAGCTCTCTAGTAGGCGGACAATGCTGAAATGACCTCTCTTTCCTGCAACTTTTACCGGACAGCGGCCATAGCGATCCAGAAGGTCTGGGTCAGCACCATTTTCCAAAAGCATGGCCACAATTTCAGTGTGTCCCTCCTGAGCAGCGATACTGAGTGCAGTGGCACCTTGCTTTTTGCAAGCAAGATCAACATTTATGCCCCTAGCCCTGAGGAGCAATCTGCCAGCACTGATGTGCCCCCTCCAAGCCACGGAGTGCAGTGGTGGTCGGCCTTCTGAGTCCAGTGCATTAGGGTCTGCACCATGTCTTAGCAACAGCTCAATCCCATTTAGGTCACCTTGCCAAGCTGCTACATGTAGTGCTGTACGGCCCTCTGCATCTCTTGATTCTAGTGGAACACCCCCTTTCTCTATGAGTAAGGTGGCTATACCCAAACAGCCTTCCAGAATTAACAAGTACAGAAGAGGTCTTCCTTCTGCATCTCGAACATCAGAGTCAGCTCCACGTTTCAAGAGCAGTTCTACCACCTCCTCATGCCCTTGCAGGGCAGCTGCACTGAGGGCAGAGTGTCCATTATACCCTCGATGATCAATAGGTGATTTACGGTCAAGCAGGAGTCTAACTGTACTGCAGTGACCTTCCTGTGCTGCCAGAATGAGTGGAGTCCGGCCCTCCACGTCCAGTTCACCAACTCTAGCCATACTACCTTGCACTGTGAGTACCATACAAACACTCTTGTGGCCCTCACAGGCAGCTGTGTGCAGTGGTGTCCAGCCCAAATCATCTTTGTGATTCTCATCCAGGCCCCGGTCCAGCAGGGCTCGCACAACTTCAACGCTGCCCTTAGCGGCAGCTAAGCAGAGTGCTGTGCGACCTTCCCCATCAATAGCATCTACTGCTGCCCCCCAAAATAGCATACGGTTCACTGTGCCTGCATGGCCCATGGCTGCAGCTGCAAGGAGAGGTGTGATAGCAGAGGGGTAGGCTCCAGCACTCTCATCCACATCAGCCCCAGCCTCCAGGAGCAGCTCTACCACTTCCTCATGTCCTTCATAGGAGGCAAGGAGTAAAGGTGTCATCCCATTTTTGTCCTTATGCTCTGGATCAGCACCCCTTTCCAACAACAGACTTACAACCTCTCCATGTCCTCTTCCCCCTGCGGCTGTTGGCACACACAGCGCAGCCACTGAGAGCGCAGTACGTCCATCCCCATCTGCCAGATCCACTTCTGCACCAGCATCCAGCAATATCTCTACTGCCTCCTTATGCCCCATGTAGGCAGACGCAATGAGTGGAGTACGGCCTTCATGGTCCATGCTATCAACTTTAGCACCGTGGTCAAGGAGAGTCAGCAAGATTTCCTCGTGACCCCCCCAGGCAGCAGCACGTAAAGCAGTACGCCCATCCGGATCACAACCGTCTACCTCTGCTCCTGCCTCTAGAAGCACCTTCACTGCCTCCTTATGACCACCCCATGAGGCTGATCTCAGAGCAGTCCATCCTTCACTGTCTGCATGCTCCAGCAATGTTTGAGCAGTGTCACACCCTTGATCCTGAATCCAGTCCAGTATAACCTGAAGTACACCCACATGACCCTGCCTGGCTGCAAGGGTTAGCGGTGTCTGTCCCTGGTTGTCACTTATAGAAGGGTCTGCTCCATGACACAATAGTAGTGCAGTTATATCTACAAGCCCTGTGTGGGCTGCAGTAGAGAGCAGAGTTCGTCCATCTGATGGGTCAGTCCTGTTTACATTAATCCCACTATCCAAAAGTGCTCGTACAGAGTCCTCTCTTTGCAACACCCTTCTTAGTATTGCTCTCCCTTTACCCACACAGTGTACACCCACACTAGGACCACTGTCTGGGGAACAGGTGGGGGGGTACACACCACTTTTCATAAGAAGCTGTAGTACATCCTGTTGAACCAGCACAGGTGTTTGCATGGAAAATGGATGTTGAGAGACGGTGGCAGAAACGCTCCTCCCACCACTGCCAAGAGTGGGAACTCCAGTCCAAAGCATCCATAGAGCCAGCAGTGCTGGCTCACCTGAATGTATTCCACTGCTGAGGAGGTGATGGCCCATTTGGCATACCTCTTCCGTGTTAAGGCTTTTAGATCTCAATGACAGGGACATGGCAAGTGAAAGATGACCATCTGTAGTACTGCACAGAAACTTCTGTGTACAGTACTTTACATCAGTTAACCACTCTGCAAAGCTACTATGGAACAAGAGCTTTCTCTCCTCTGGCCCATCTACTATCAGTGGTGCCAGAGCACGCATTTGTGACTGAAAGTCCTCATGTACCATACAAGCATCTCTAGTTCGTGCAGCAGTGAAAAGTTCCTCAAGATTTATTGGTCGTGGGGAGGCAAGAATAATGTTGAGCAAGGGTCTAACGTGGACAAAGAGTTTACGGGGGAAGAGACGCTGACAGAGCCATAAATAGAGACCATTTAGTGTACCTGGAATGTCCCGGATTTCTCTGAGCCCTACTAAACCACTTGCCACACCATCCAGTACTCGCTCAAGGAAGAGAAAGCAGCCACCACTCTTGATATGCAGCAAGTTAAGCATGTCAGCGGTCTCTGGTGTGAGCTGCCGCCGCAGTGTCCCCTCCTGATCTAGCCTCCGGAGAATATAATGCTGAACATCACGTACAGCCACAGGTTTCCGCAAGTCATCTAGACACAGTTTTCGAAATCCTGTACAACAAAGATGAGAGAGATTTGATGTGAAGGAAGAATGACAAAGAGGAGATGTGGACAAATGAATGAAAACAAAACAAATTGCCATTTTAATAAATGCATGGTTTAGATAAGGATGGAATATGCCAGCAAAGCAGAAATGTACATAAAGACATATGTAGGCTGTGCGGGGAGGAGCAAAACAAGGGACTGCAGTATTACTGAATTTGCAGCTTATTGTTTTTTTTAAACGGATAAAAACTACGGACGCTCCGATTGATCAGCCGCCAATCGGTGTCGGCAACATCTGTGGTATTACTTTAACAGTGACCGTCAACAGAAATCTTACATATCACTTATATAAAGCTTGAACGTTCGGGATTGGCCGATCATGCTGACAAGAAATTGGTACTCGGTATCGGCTGCAAAAATCCTGATCGGAGCATCCCTAGTAAAAAGACAAATTGCACTTTTCCACCAAACAGCATGGCCCAGGATACTTTATATACTCTCTGTGTGTATTTCCTCAATATATCTGGGTGTATATATTCGTATAACTTCGGAATTTATTTACATTTAAAATGTGCATGACATTGCCATGGGTCTTTCTCAGTGTAAAACAAGCAATAGACACCGCAAGCTTGTTTTAATGGCAATAGCACGCACACACAAACATAAACCGGTGTCAATACTGTTGCATTACTTGAGAATAAAGTGCAAAATTACAAGGAGTCATGCATTTTATATGGCTGAATCTCAAATGTCATGTCAGACTGTGTATGCATGGCACAAGATGGCAGACTTTACTGAGATTATCGGGTAGGACATGCAATATAAAGTAAAACTGAAAACCACAAAATATTACTGCTGACAAATAAACAAAATGATTCTAAAACATTAAAGGGTATAATACTAATATATTTCTAATGTTTCTTCTTAGGTCTGCCAACAAGAGAATATTTCAAATGAGAATGAAACTTTATCAGAAAGTCAATTGTCACTCATTTTCTGCTCTTTAAAAAAAAAAAAAAAAAGTTAGCTCCATCCATATGTCCTAGCTTGACTCTAATGATATCTGGGCAAGAAGGATAACCAAATTCAGCACTGGTACTTTGTAGTTACAGCCATGCCATCACTGTCTGATGGAAAAGTGTGTACAATATTACCAAGTGTGCATACCTGAAAACATCTTGCACACCGCCTTATTCTGTCTGCGTGCAGAACAGACCAGGAGAACCCATGGTGGCAAGTACTGGTGGTGCCTGAGGAGGAGCTCCGCTATTGAAGTACTCGGAGTACCTGTAGTCCCTGCTGTCAGACCTTCACCAACTCCAACAGTCCCACTACAGTCAAAATCCAGAGAATCTACCACTATGTAAACACTCTGAGATGGAGAGGGTATGGAGAGCAAGGTCTCCACAACTGTCCTGATATAAACAAGAGAAATGGAGGGTTATTTATACAAAAAAAAAAGTAGCATTTAAATATAGAATTTTACCATATTTACATGACATTTTACAATCATTTTTTGATTAATTGTTTCCACATATTTATAGACACTGCTTACATTTATTGCATTTTTATTACCCTTAAGCTAATCCCCAAACCAATCCCTCATATCCGTTCTGAATTGTTTACTGCATCTTTAGTAATCTCGCACAACACATTTGTATTTAATTAAGAATGTGGGTGTTTTAAAAAATAAATAAATAAATAAATAAATAATAAAAAAAGGGAGAACAGAGAACAAAGAGTGAGAAGGAAATATGGGTCTAATACTGTATTCTTTGCAACTTGGAAATTATTAACCCTGGATAAATTAAAGAACCTTGACTTCAGAAAGAAACGATGTGACATCACATTAGCATCATGGCAGGCAGGAAGAGTTGCATCATTAATCTTAAACACGTGTCTTAACATAATTCCGATGTAATAAAACGCACGTTTGAGTCGAAGTTAACGAGAATATAACGTGTAACGGTTGAAGAGCCAGGTAAATCACAAAACCAAGCTGCAGAAGAAACAATAGCTTCTCAAGCTCAGCCATTTTCAAATCCTACACGTTAACTTTTCAGGATGCAAGCACTGGAACCTTTCATAATCAGAAGTCAGAAATATAAACTTCACCACATCCGACTTTGGAAAACAGCATAAGCAGGGGAGGAAATGGAAGCATCAGGGGAAAACAGAGGAGGGGACAAAAACATGGTCAGCATGGGTAATAATGCGGGGGTGGGGTGGGGGAGGGGTGAGTGGGTGGTAGAAGAAAAATGATTTTAATGATTACAGGAACAAATAAAAGACATGCCACTATACAAAATCATGTCAGGGGCAGGAAGAGAACCACCAGGAACTAAACTAGGAAAACAGCCTTCCTTTCACTTTAACACCATTTCTCAGTCCACATCCGCCTCTTTCTTTCACACTCCCCACACTTGTCTCAGCCTCCACTTTTCTGGCCTGAGGTGTGGCTCATGTGGCATGGTGAGTCAGTGCTATGGAAGCTCAGAGATTTCCTGTGTCTTCATGCATGCTAGAGGATTGTAAGATGTTGACACAGCAACCGTGAGCATGCTGCTCTTAAAGTAGACGGCAGGCACTCTGATCGATGTTCAATATTCTCACACCGTGTACAGCAGCCGTCTTAATAACACCACCGACTACGACATACTTAAAGTACTGAATTACAAGCACGTTTAGAAGAGGTCGGCCTTTAACTTGAATAATGCATGAGTTATCACAAATGACATGAGAAAAATTAACAACTGTGCTTCTGAATCAGAATAATTACCATTCAGTGCAATCCTTGCAATCATGTGGGTTCACTCAAGTTAATCCTTGCCACTGCTGGTGAGGAGCAAGCTAGGCTAGGATGGGTTTATCTCCTAATAACAATTTACATTGCTACACCATTATACAGTTACATGCAGATCTGACAGGATACTGGAGCTTTTGTTTGGTCCAAAATGCTTTCATGTTTACATTGTGTGCAATTAATGACAAGATATGATTAAAACAGAGAGCTTGGCAAGTCCTTATCATTAGGGTGTGTGCTTTGATGATGAGGTTACACATGTCTGAGCACACTGGAACATGGGTGAACCTTGATCCTTGTAAGGATCAGAGATGCACTCCTCAAGAGGATGACCATCCGAGCAGTGGTTCACTAGGGGTTAAGGACTGGTTTATTCAGCCTTAAGGTTTATTTATTATGCCTTAACTGATAAAGGAGAATAAATGGGAAATTGAACATTTCAGATCTCATCAATTTGGCCTGTAGTTTGACTCATTTACAGTCAACATGGCCAAACCTCTTAATCACACCTTTATTTTGATATCTTAAACCTATTTAACCTGGGAAAAAGAGCATATTAAGAGTCCATACATATATTTATGTAATTAAAATGTGAGGTTTTTTCTTGTTGCGAGTCCTTATCAAGTTCTGAGCTTAGACCCCCAGTAAACCACATCAGACCCTACCATATTTATTATTTTTGCCTTGAATTTATCCAATGACTAAGTAGCCCACATCAAATATTATGCATTTTCATTACAGGATGAAGGTTAGAAGAGAGACGGCTGCATCTGAGAATATACTTGCTCTTTAACCTCTTCCTAGCCACTTAGCATGTCTTTGCCTTTTGCAGGAAATCTTGAACCAAGATTGAAATGAAGGGTCTTCAATCTTTATTTGTAACGCGAACTGATTTGAACCACTCATCACTAACACGATTCCTGCAGTGGGGCAGGTTCAGGTTCAAGAAAGGGGTCATAACAGAAGGCAAACTTCACTCCACGAAAGAAGCTAATTCAAATGTTCACTACACTGTAAATACATGGGAGGAAACCGTTCACTTTACTTTGAAAAACGTATTGCACAATGTGGACCCATTATAATTCTTTAAGTCAAATCCATGATCATGGATTGAGCTTGGTCATGTTATTAATGACATGGGTGAGCTCACATTTTGTTATCCGTCCCTATTAAGTCACGAATAGTAGAAACGCACAATATATTTCACTACATATGGGGCGGTTTGATTCCCGGCCTGCATGACTCCACATACCGAAGTGTCCTTTGGCGAGACACTGGACCCCAAGTTGCTCCCGATGGCAAGCTAGCGCCTTCCATGGCAGCTCTGCTACCATTGGTGTGTGTGTGTGTGTGTGTGTGTGTGTGAATGGGTGAATGAGACACAGTGTAAAGCGCTTTGGATAAAAGCGCTATATAAGTGCACCATTTACTTTACTTACTTTACATATAATGTGGCTCTGATTTGGAAGCTAATAATTGATTATTACCTACGTGTTAATGCTGTGTAAAGATGTACATAATGTCCCTTGTTTAGATTTGAAAATGTAATGATTATAAATGGTATTAAATTACTCACTGATTGAAATCCTTACGATTCAAAATTTTGGGAAAAAAAACTATATAACAAAAAATGTTTCCACTGGCAGTAAGAGATGTAAAAAAAAAATAAATATTGACACTGGCATTGAAAATATTCGTTCTTAAATGAGAATCTCTAATCAGGCCTAATACATAAAAGCGTGAATAACGTAAACATCAACGTCTACCGAATCCTATCCTAACTGAAACCACTGAAGAATAAAACCTGGTTTATTTGAAGTAAACAGAGCAGGTTAGCTTCACATCGTAATTTGCCGTAGTAAATGGCCTCGAGTCGTTCTGCTCTTGGTTTCTGGTATAGAACACTCCATGTTTTTTCTGAACTCTGTGTTAACAGTATCTAGACCCCCCCAGAAAGCCCGGTTTACACACCTTCAGATAGTCCTCCACTGACCTATTCTCTTTCTACATTCATACACACACATTCTCCTGTTTGTGTGGTACAAAAAAAATCTCTCAGTCGTTTGTAAATGGTGGTGTGAGGGGTGTGTAGAATGTGAGAACCTCAGCTCTGACATCAGCAAACAGGAAAAATCTAATGGTAGCAACGTGCAAAAGCTCCCTAAATACCAAGTGAGAAACAGAGAGAAAGAATAGAAGAAAAGTGACAGACGCATGGTGGTGGCGACCTCACCGACTAGACCCAATGTGACACATTTTTTTTTTTTGTCTCATGTTTTCCCCCTAAAAGGGTCGTAAAAAGCAATTGCCATTCGTGCCTTAAAAAGCCTATTGTGACTGCTTTGAATGGACAGCATTATAATGTTAAAGGGAATAAACAAATAAATATAAGTGCCAGAGAAGCTGAACAATCGCCCCTTTCCTGTCTTTGACATAAAGAATGCCATTCAAAAGGGTATCACGTAATGGCTTGGTGCCAGAGAAGAGACAAGGAAAAAAAAAAGAGAGTACAAGCAGGATTAAGCCCAGATGCACTGACAAATAGCCACAGGATAGGGCGGGGCTTCATTACACTTCAGCGAAAACAAAAACAGCTGTTAAGATGCAAATACGAATCAAGCGTGATTTGTTTGTGAAATGTGAAAAGTAAAGAAACATGTCACTGAGATCTAGCAGCTGTGGTTTAAGACTAATGTAATGAAACTTTGATCAAATCATCAATAAATGAAATATCTACTAAAAAAAAAACAACAACAACTCACATGCTTTTAAGAGGAAAAAAAATACCAAAAAAAAACAAATCCTTGATAATAAAGACTAAAGTAGACTACGATCTGTGTGTGGAAGTGGCAAACTGTCTGGTTACAATTAAGTAATATTTAAGGAGGACATCACCTTTAAAGTGCGATTTCGTTGGCGTGATTAACAGACATTGGGTGTCAGATGGAGCAAGAGAAATGACAGGGCTTATTAGAGGAGCAAGCAACACATAAAAGAACACAGCTGACAGGAAATAGTAAAGGATCTTGGAAAAGCAGACAACATGGACAACATGAAAAGTGGAGTGTAAAGAAAAAAAAAGATGACAGAGCTTCAAAGTAAAAAAAAAAAAAATGTTAATACGAATAAAAGAAAGCGGATGACTTCACGAAAGATTTGCGTGCTTACAGAATGAAGCTCATTTATCCATCGATGCAGGACTGAAATAAGTGACGGACGATTTTGTGTACTTCTTTCCATTTCTATGTCTATGCCTGAAGCACTACGAAAAGAGATACAAAACACAGATTTGAAGCGCTCACCTTTTAAAGGTGTCATCTGGGTCACGTTGGCAGTGAAGAGGCTCGAGGCTGGTAGCAATAGCAGGGTTGGCTAAGAGGTTTCTGTAGTTCGGTGCCAATAGAGGACTATTACGCAGCTGTTCTACCAGGCCCAGCACAAACCTCCAAACCTCTAGGCTGTCTGCATCTTCCCTTTGACAATAGTGCCAAGCCAGACACCTCGATGCCAGCCCGAACGCTCTCCCGGCTTCTGATTGGGGCCAGACCAGCTCTGTGCAGAAGGCCGTCTTACCTGTTCCAGGCCCCCCTATCACTAGGACACCCAATGTGGGATGGGAGGAGTCCTTCACCCCTTTGGCCTGATTTCTTGCCTCCAGGTATCTCTTCACCTTCTCCAGGGCCCATTCCCGGCAGTGGAACCGGCGGCCCTGCAGCAAACTTGGCCTGGAACCCCTCATCTGGCCCAGAAAAAAGGTGTCAGGCCTGTGCGAGGACCTTTCTCCATACTACAACACAAGCTGCACAATGGATAGTCCAAAGGTTTAAAAAAAATTTAAAAAAATGAAACCCTCCAAACAATCTCAGTTCATCTTTTGTATCGATAACACTGTGTAGTGTTGAAGATTTGAAAACGTGTCCTCAGATGGTGTCTAGCTGCAGGTGCACTTGAATTCTGCTTTAGCTAGTACTCAGTCTGTCATGGTCCCTGTCAAAAGGATAGAAACACATGAATAAAAAGACAACTCAATCATAACGTCCCTGTATAGTAGCCTGCTTTCTTCATAGTAGACTACCACAGTTCTCAAATGAATGAAAACAGTTTCACTTTCTACAGGCGACTCAAAAAGTCCTGTCTCACTCCAAGCTGGAACCTACACACGATCAACAAGGAAGGATTACCTTCATATAGTCACGTCGATGAAGCTGCCTTGAACAGAAACGAATTCAGAGAATGGAAGAGAATTGAAAAATGAAAAATAAAAGAAAGAAGGCACAAGCTCTTACTTGATCTCAGATACTGATCTATGCATCCGTTTCCCTTCCAGTTTAATGTCGTCCTAGCAGTGTCCGATTCCAGTTGCTGCTTTGTTTGTTTTTTAACTGGTTTCCACCAGGTCAGTAGGTCTCCTTCTTTCCCCTTAGCTGGTCTCTGGGGTTATGCTGACAGGACTGAACTCTTCTTCTTTCACACACTCTCCCTGCCTCACAGCTGCTCACCGGTTTTTCTTGTTCTCCTCTATCTCCTCCCCTCCAGTTCCTGACATGTCAGGGCATGAAGAGAGAGAGAGAGAGAGAGAGAGAGAGAGAGAGAGAGAGAGATGGGGATAGAGATAGTGTTATAGGAGACATGTTTCAGGGTCAAAGTGTCTTCAGATAGGCATGCCATAGCTTCCATCTTTCCCTTTTTCTCCGGATTGCATCAGAAGAGGAAGCGAGGAAGGCCTTTAGATCTTTGCTCTAAATATATCTCGCATGCTTATAACCCACCAGAGGCCATAAAACAGAAAGGTGTTTCCACTGAACAGCTTGCTCTCACACACTCCAGGCTACCATACATTTATACAGTATGTATTTCAAAACAAGTCTATATGCTGCTTCTTGACATAAATAAATAAATAAATGAATGAATGAATGAATGAATAAATAAATAAATAAATAAAAATAATGGTACATTACGGTACTCAAGAACTATATGTAACGTAAATTGAGAATTTGCTGACACCTAAACAACCGCTGTAGGTACACAGCAAATGCCAGAGAAAAAGAAAAGAAAAAAAAAAAGCAAACACGCACTTCCGGGTTCCAGACACACCTATCGGTAATACCTGCACGTGCGTTGTAACCACGCCCATTATGCACGTCATTTACCATCATTAATCCGACCCAATTTGCAAGTACATCCATTTCCAGTTCGTGCCCCCCCCACCCGCCCTTATCTTTACACTTTACACCACTTTTAAATTAGAAGGAAGACAAAAAAAAAAAAAGCGTTTATCATCTTATTTCTCTGCATTCCATCCCTAGCTGATCCATATCCAGATAAACCGGAACCTGGTGGACTGCACGAGCTACCTCCAACCAACCACACACACACACACACACCTACACACCTCAATCAGATCAATGTGAACGGTCTGCGTGAACCCATTCATAAAAACTAAAGCGCTCGATTGGGAATGAAACAATGTACCGTCATCAGAAAGCGCGGCGGTCTCGCGGTCTCGCCCCGGTCCAAGTCGTTTTCCGTTTATTACACTCACCGGGTTGGGTTACTGCAGTGTATGCGCGCGCGTATGCGTTCTGATCTCTCTCTCTCAGCTTTCGCCTTAACTCCACCGCGTGCTTCCGTCAACTCGAGGAATTCCACTTCCGCATCAGTCCAGCAGGTTTAAGCGCATTAGATCCATATATCCGTCCTCCGAAGTTTCCCACGCGTTCATCACACCACCACATCACACTGGTGCTGCCCGCCCGCGTGCGAAATCCGACCACAGATTGGACTGTGACCGCCTGAGATCAGATCCATATCCAGTAGTGCTTCATCGACTCTGTTTGAGTTCTCAAATCAGTTTTTCAGTTATTTATAGCTACCCCAGGATTAAACATCTCAAAGGAGTCTCAAAAGCAGATCATGTTTTCTAACCCAATAACACTTTTCTTTATAGCCACTGTAATGTTTTATTATTTTTCTCCAAAGGATGGTTGCACAGCTACAGAGCACTTATATACATTCACCAGCCACTTTAATAGGAACACCAATGTGGAAATGGTGGTTAAGGCTCTGGGTTACTGATCAGAAGGTCAGGGGTTCGAGCCCCAGCACTGCCACACTGCTTCTGTTGGGCCCTTGAGCAAAGCCCTTAGCCCTCTCTGCTCGAGGGGGTGCTGTATCATGGCTGACCCTGCACTCTGACCCCAACTTCCTAACATGCTGGGGTACATGAAGAAAAGAATTTCACTGTGCTGTAATGTATACATGACCAATAAAAACTCTATCACCAGTACGTTGCTTTATTTCCAGGCGCCCTTATCCAGAGCGACTTACAACTATCTCATTTATACAACTGAGCAGTTGAGGGTTAAGGGCCTTGCCCAAGGGCCCAACAGTGGCAGCTTGGCAGTGTTAGGATTTGAACTCACAACCTTCTGCTCAGGAGTCCAATGTCTGAACCACTTCCCCAGTAACCCTCCTCATTCAGGCAGTTATCCAATCATGCGGCAGAAGGACAATGCATAAAATCATTCAGATACATTGGAAGATTGGGGAAAAACATCGCCTGATCTTCAGTTTCATTGAGCATGTACTGTACCCGCTGTAGCCTCAGAGTTCAGTTCTGGGCTGACAGGAGTGGAACCTAATGTGGTCTTCTGCTGTTGTCCTAGGTGTTTTTCAGCTCACCGCAGGCGTAAAGAGTGGTTCTTCGAGTTACTTTAGACTTCCTGTTAAGTCGAGCCAGTCTGACAATTCCCCTCTGACCTCTCTCATAAACACGCACACTGTCGAGAAAACTGTCTATAAAATATTGCGCTGAGTTTTGACATTTGGTTCTAGAACATCTGATTCTAATATTATGGATTTGAAGATGTGATAAATGTAGGGGTGTACTTACTTTTTCCATGTGACTGATCCGTTTGGGGCTTTTTTTGTTCATTTAAATTGTGAATATGACTACAAAATGTTGATTTTATGTGTCATTTGATAGAGTGAATCAACTTTTTATTAATAGGCTCCGTTTCAAAGACAATCAAAAGTTTTCTTGTCCAAATACGTTAATAAATAAATAAATAAATAAATAAATAAATAAAAATAATAAAATATTTCCATGGGGTGTACTTATTTTTTCACATGACTGTAGGTCACATGTTGCTTCAGTGTCCATTTTTGAACAACACCTTAGGGGTTCCCCCCCTCCTTTTTGGTGCAAAACATTGTGCTTGCATGTACACCTACAAATATCCACAAAATGGATTTTTATAATTAAAATACATCCAGAGATTATTTGCCTCCACATTATTGTTTATCTATCTATCTATCTATCTATCTATCTATCTATGCATAAAATCATGCAGAAACAGGTCAAGAACTTCAGTTAATGTCACATCAAACACCAGAATGGGGATAATTGTGACCGCAGTGATTTTTAATGTTTTTGGTTATTTCAGAAACTCCTGGGATTTTCACATGCTCCATGTGACGTTGTCAGTTCAAGAAGAATACAATAATCATCAAATCTTCAGTATATGTCCATTACGACATAATCGTTTTAAGGGCAATCAGTGAAACGAACTGAACGGTGTAAGTGGTGCTTAAATGATTTTGCATATCCTCTAGCAAAAAAAAAAAAAAAAACCACAATAGCTTTGTCCTGTTTGGAGGGAAATCCTCTGTGTCTGTGTGTCTGTGTGTGTGTGTGCGTGTGTGTGTCTGTGTGTCTGTCACACTTGTGGCAGGAACTGAGTGAATAGGCTAATGCAGGGAAAACCTAATGGCACTCGGCTTCCGGCTTCCTCACCTGATAATGCAGTAGGTCAGTCGCTCATGTTTAACCTGTAATTATATTCTTTTTATTTGCGTTTTTATTACGTTAATTACAGTTGCCACTCTGATTTGCTTAACATTTTATTTCAGAAGTATAATTATAAAATTGTGTGTCCCTGCTCAGACTTGTCCATTACCACATGCACGTGTGTGATACGTTCCCACTGCGTTCACACACACTACCCTACAGTATATGGCCTGAATGTATGTACAAATGGGACAGCAGTTATCCTCTATATAGATTTCTTGTCCTTCGAGTGGAATCAAATGTCTGACTGTGTGAGCCTGGGCAAGCCTGTTCACCCAGACCATCTGTCTGACTCTCTCTCACAAAGTATATACTCACAATAGCACTGCCACATACACTTTCATATCTGCTACTTGCTAATCGCATTTATATAGCGTAAGTGCAATCTCGAATCAGCCTTTTTTTCATCTATAGGCTGTGATTATATCAAAAACATATTCTACAACGAATCCCTTTTTAACCCTGAATATGTTTTATATGGTTAAGATATTTTGTAAGATATGGACATTTAATAGGTGTAAGGCTATACTCTGGAAATACAACACAAACACATCCCATCAGCCACTGTATCTGGCTATAATGAGTTCTGTAACTGGGTAATGATACCAAACTCCACAGCAAGGATAAACTTTAGTTTCATTCATTAGCTTCGGATCATATTAGAGATTCAGTAAAAATCTTACCTGTTCAGGAAAAACGTCATTAGTCCCTCATATTGTAATACCAGACTCTCACTTTTTGCTGTGATGACATTTGACATAGTTGAGCTTGTGTATTACGTGAGCTTTAACTAAGGTGCCTGAATAAATGTAAATAGTTGTAATGCATAATCAATCTCTATTTTATTCTAATTCAACTGTCAGTATTATTGTGTAATAAGAACTTCACCAAACACTCCCTTGATTAACCAGTCCTTCTTACCTTTTTCTTTATGTGCACCTTACTTATGCAACACCTTAGCAAACCTGCAGAAACAAAATGTACTAATAGACAGATACCCCTAGGCCCTATATATCAGACAATACCTGTAATTAGCCATAAACGTTTCAGAGGCTCTGACTGTGACAGCAAGGCAGACCAAACCATTTGACTAAACGGTGGAAATCCTAACTTATCCGATACAGTGCATTAACGCAGGGGTTCCCAAATGGCATTAACATTTGACCGAGGCCCCCCCTTTTGCAAGATGTCTTTAAAACACTTTAAAAATACAGACTTCTGAATATATCCCCCCTTTTTTATATTAATAATTACATCTTACATCTTTACATTAAATTACATTAGGAATTGATATTGTGTGTGTGTGTGTGTGTGTGTGTGTGTGTGTGTGTGTGTGTGTGTGTGTGTGGTTGTCTGGGAGTGAGAATTTATTTTTCACACCAAATCGTTGAGGCACCCCTGGCGCCCCCTGGCGGCCCCCACTTTGAAACCCACTGCATTAACGTACATTATTGACCCTCAGAGTTTGATCAGATTGACATATTTCACATGGTGTTAGTCTGCATGTCAATAGACGACTAAACCCTCATGTGTACCTGTACGTTCAGGAGAACATTTAAGCTAATTGTGAAAGGTTTATTTGTCTGTGTCATATTCAGAGATTGACAGAGTGCCTAAGGCATTAATTATCATTACTGTGTGATTATTCACTGCCATAATTCAATTATGTGGGTTGTTAGCAGGAAGACCTGAGTAACTCTAGGAGAATGTTTATATAGTGGTGGTCATGGTGCCCTGTGTAGGTCCATTCTCAGATAGCTCAGAATTATTATATAATGTTTTGTACATTATGCTATTCTAATCAAACAATTTATTCTTATCAAGGTCAGTTTATTTTAATCAATTTAATTTATTTGTCATACCCTTTGTGTATATTTTGTTTTGCCTAGCAACTCAGAATGAACTGTTTGTATGATTATAATTGATTATAATGAGGTGCAGTAACCATGTTCCAGACTCTCTCTCTCTCTCTCTCTCTCTCTCTCTCTCTCTCTCTCTCTCTCTCTCTCTCTCTCTCTCTCTCTCTCTCTCTCTCTCTCTGATTCAATAATCCTAGGGTTGTCCAGTAGAATGTTGCTATTTGTCCATTTCACCTATTGGCCAGTAGAAGGCAGCAATGTTTCATTGGTTTCATCACTCATGGTCCTTGTGCTAAATCCTAGATCACCCCGGAGACTGTGGTGTGACAAGCAAACGTGAGAGTGTGGTTTAGAAAAACGTCAAAGGTGAAAAACACAGTCACAATTAGAGACTTTTCTGTGTGATTTGAATTAAATTCTATCCATATACACGGCAGGTAACCACATATGAATTGCTTTTTATCGATCACCCAATGTGTTTGAGCCTTCAGCATCTTTGGATACTGCCTCCAAATTGCCTCCAAAATCAGCCACACGTTGCTCTGTTCAGCCATTTAGAGCTCAAATGAAGTTAAATAGAAATTTTAATGTAAATCTGTATACAAAGACATGAGACTATGACAAAGAGATGTGAGGGTTTGTAGCTAATGTAGATCATTTTGTGCAGCAACAATAAAAATAAAAAAAATCTTACAAAGTCACAAGATTTGCAAGAAAATGTTACATATCAAATAATCGTAATATTGTATACAGATTATAAGAATGAAATAAATGTTGAAGTCATCAAGAACAACTTGCCAGTCTTTCCCAGACTTTAAGTAGACAAAGGGAAAAAAAAAAATTCTTTTATCTAAAATCTTTCCTTGGCACATTTTTCACTACAAGTGGAATTTTGCTCTTCTGAAATATAATACACGGAACCTTCAGTCCCAAGGGACTTAGCTATCACATGGAATATCATCAGACCCGATAAACAAATAGAATATTTGGCACAGCCAGATTCCCTCCCATACCAAACAGTGTCGGTACTGGGTTCTCATCTGTTTTTTTTTTTTTTTACCATGCCAAGTAAACACTGATAAGGATCACTATCAATGCTCGACATTGATCAGGCAGAGATAGAATATGAAGAAGATAGAAGAGTCTGGAAGAATACCCTTTAAAAAAATCTATACTATATCTATAACCTCTAGAGAGGAAGGTTGTTCCAGATGTTTAGGTCTCTTGTTTGATTTGGTTGAGATTTATTGGTAATTTAAACTATTTAAAACGCAAATTTTATTAGTGTGACAGTGTATCCGTAGCCCGGCAGGATGGATATAGGTTAAACAAAGAGGATTTCACTGTGCTGTAATGTATATGTGACGAATAAAGGCTTCTTAAGCTTTTTTTTAAGCTCACACTGCAAAAAATGACAGTTTTACATCATAACGAAAACATTGTATGTTCTCCCCATGCTTCAGGGGTTTCCTCCTGGTACTCTGGTTTCCTCCCCCATCCAAAGACATGCAGGCTGATTCGCACCTCTAAATTGTCAGTAATGTGTGAATGGGTATGTGACTATACATGTGAGTGTGTGTGCGATGGGTTGGCACCCCATCTGAGGTGTCCCCTGCCTTGTGCCCTGAATTCCTGGGTACAGGCTCCTTATCTGGAGGATAAGCAGAACAGAAAATGGATGGATGGATGGATGGATGGATATTGAAAACATCTTGAGCATAATCAAATTAATCAAGTTTTGAAAAAAAAATAATAAAAAGACTACAATAAACCAAATATAAGATTATTAAACCCTATCAAACTTTTTTCAAACTAATTTCAAGCTTAAACCAGTCGTATTCTATTGAGAGATAATGCTTCTAATAATTCTGCTTTATCTACAAATAAATGCTTAAAATGAAATGCTTAACATTATCTTCCAACACACACACACACACACACACACACACACACACACACACACACACATTTCGACTGTTCTATCTATCGATCCATCTTGCACATCCAGTTTATTATTAGTTTAGTCTTGGTTGCTTCACTTGTTTGCTTGGTTACAGTTTAGTTTGGTTTGCATTTGGATCATGAACTAAACATTCATGCTTTGCTTCACCCTATCTGACTCTCTTTTAACACGTACACCACATTGATTAGCTTAATTACATTACAGAAATGGGACTGTCAGGAAACCGCACTTGTTTCTAATAGTCAGGAATGGATTAGTTAAATGTTCCCTGCAGCATACATGCATTTGAAATAAATGAATCCTTATCTTCTCCTCTAATAATCTTTATATTGTGTGCACTCATGAGCAGTTTGGGATAGAATTTTAAGAGGACAAATATATATATATATATATATATATATATATATATATATATATATATATATATAAAATCTGTTCTGCAAATAGAAGAACATGATATAATGAAATATTACAATGCCTCAGAAAATGATTTTAAAAATACATGAATTTACTTGCATAGGTCAGGAATGGAGTGAAGGGTTCTCTAGGGAACGATAGACGAAGACAGTCTAGTCTAATATATAACTAGTGTTATGTATTATTAGCAGTTGTTGTGCAATTATTTATTTCGTTAGCAATTATTGTGCAATCCTGTGCAAGTAGATGAAGGGTGCATATATGTATGCTAAGATAAGCAGTCAGTACAACATTTAATGAAACTCTAATTGCATTTCCATGAGGTAATATGTGTTAATTATTCCAGTCATGCATCTTGCATTAGTACATTTTACATTTACATTTATGGCATTTCGGCAGGCGCATTTATCCGGAGTGACTTATCTCATTTATACAGCTGAGCAGTTGAGGGTTAAGTGCCTTGTGCAAGAGCCCAGCCGTGGCAGCTTGCGGTGCTGGGATTTAAACTCATGACCTTCCGATCAGACGTCCAACATCTTCATCATTGAGCTACTACTTCCCCATGTTTAGTAATAAACCTGGAATGGAAAAAAAAACCCCATAAAAATAAGAAATATTCGATTATTACTCAATTAATATGGAACACTGGCAATGGATATAAAACATATACATACCTGTGACGAATCCGTAGTGGGAGGCGTGTTAGAATGCATATACAGTAGGTATTTAATTAGGAAGACACGAAGCAAACAATCCATGGCGACAGGCAAGGTCGGGGTCAAAGGGTCAAACAAATCCAAACGAGAGTCTAATTATATATGATTTATCTCAGTGTCACTCTTTTACTTCACAAAAAAACCTGCCATTTTAACAGGGGTGTGTAGACTTTTTTTACACCCACCGGATACACGATGAGCACTTCAGTGCAAATCTCCTGTGCTGCTTGCGGATCAGGCAGTACCACAATAAATCAACTCAATTTTAATACTGTGCAGGAAATGATCAGCTTCATTATAGAGGAAAAAGGTAAGGTGAATAGGACTGAAGTGAGAACGAGCTCTTCTTTTTTTTATCTGACACCAGGCCCGGACTGGCCATCGGGAGCACCGGGAGAACTCCAGATGGCCTGACAACAGATTTGGCCCCGCTGCCGTGCAGTTTTATTTATTTATGTATTATTTTATATTATTGCGTGTCCCATGTACTCAAGTGATCCTTTCCGACTTTGGCATTTGATAATAAATCGATAATAAATCATGAATCTGTTAGTTTTGACTTGCAACGCTACCATTCTCCTCAGCTCCGGCGAACGGTTTGGATCAGAGTCATCACTGCACAGAGCGAGGATGGAGAAGAAGCGACCCGGTGGAGCAGAGGGGGAAAGGGCTAGCAAAAAGAAAGCCCTTTAAAAAGAAGCTGAGAAAATGGAACTGATTAGTTCAGGGCTTCAAGTGCAGATCTGTAAATACTGTAGCTTTGTGTTCGCTAACTTAGCTAATCAAGGATTAACCACAGTTTGACTACTAGCAAATGTTAGCACTATTACTATCATCACTCAAAAAATGTTAAAGGACAGTGTTATCTATTGTATAGTTATAATACTGTGTAATTTTAGCAGACAAATATCCAAATTTACTATTTTAAATGTTGAAATTACACATACAGCTAGGGCAAATAACAACAACAACAAAAGCAAACACTTTTCCATGTTTTGAGTCATAAAAGGTAAAATCATGTTCAATATTAGGATTTTTCAAAATAGATATTGTCATGATGTAGTTAGTATTGCTCTAACAGATATTTAGGCAATTTAGAAAATTAGGTCTTCCCATATATGAGGTCGAAAAAGAGAACTCCTATTTTTCACAATAAGGTGGAGAGAATTTAGCTGGCGCTAGCTCTGTGCACCAGTCAAACTTCAGGGTCAACCTGAGATGACATGTAGAGATAAATTAAGAGAAATTAAATATGCTTTAATATATTTGTATGCAATATAGTATGGTTAAACCTCAGGTATTTGAAGTATTTTTAAGTCTAAACCCCCTAAAAAAAATAAAACACATTGCCCTAATGTGACACGTTAGTTTTACCTAAGAGATATTTAGATTCAGAGCTCACAAATTACAGTGGGGTTAAACGGTTGTGGAGACGGTCCTGTTCATAGTAGTCGATCTGGTGAAGAAGTGACAGGTACATGAAAAAATGGCAAAAAAAGGATCTTTTGTTTACCTCTCTTCTGCATTTAATGGGCATTTGTGAGTGAAAAGTAGAGAGTCTCACAGCTTTGTACTTCTGGTGTTTGTTAAATGCATGGCATAACCATGTACGCTGATGTAAATTAGGACTGCTTCACTACCTCTTTCTTGTTTATGTTTACGGGATGGCCGTACTATGTGTAATAAATTGAATTTAATAAAGAATAAATAGGGTTGTCAGTAATTTTTAAAAAAATTTGTTGTGGGTGTATGAGTGTGAGACTCCCAGTCTGAAATGATGTCCCAGTCTGGGCCTGTCTTACACTCTGAAAAACACTGGGTTAAAAACAACCCAAATCGGGTTATTTTTAGCCCAACAGCCGGGTGAATATAGCACAGAACACATTTTGGGTTAAACTACCCATAAAGTTGGGATGTTCATTTTAACTCAGTAAACAGGTTGTTTTTCAACCCAAAGGATGGTTTCATTTTTTTTTTTTTTTTTTTTTTTACAAAAACGCTGGGTTCATTTTATTTCAATAAATGGGTTAATATTTTCAGGGTTATTTTTACCCTTTGAAAATGTAAAATATACCACATATAAACAAATACGTCAACATGGCGTCGCCTCTATTTATACACAAGAAGGTGTTCAGAAATGTACTGTAGAGCTGCTAAAGTGGTGTTTATATACAGACTTTGAAGTAAATGACTCAAATAAGTCGTATATTTAAGCCGAAAACATCAGATTTTGATCAGCCGAGACGTTTAAAACCAAGTAACCGACTTACGATCCAGTGGGCGTTACAAACAAGTAAACCAAAGCTAACGATGATAGCGCTGCATTTAGTGTCATGTAAACCTGACTGTTATCGCACATTTTTGCTTTTTCTAGTGTACAGTGATGGTTTTATGGATTAATATATTGATAACCATCTTAAATTTCACCAAATAACTCTATCAGTCTGTCTGTGTGAAAACCTCTACCTCCACCTGAGGCAAATTCAAACATTCTACACTGAGGTGATTTGACCCAAGGAGCTGGGTTGAGGTGACGGGGTGGAGGAGAGGTGGATTGATTCACCTGTCAGCGAAAATGACCCAGGTACTAACCCAGCGGTTCGGTAACACCAAACTACCCAAAAACTACCCAAGACTGAGAAAATAACCCAATCAAATGATCCAAATTGCTCAACGCAGCATTTTTATAGAAAAGGGTTCGTGAGGTTTGCAGCAGGTCAGTGTTCAGGGAAGCTGCAACTGCACAAAATGTTGCGTTTTTGCATAGGCGGCAGGGTTCATAGGCCAGTAGATCTGGCAGCAGGCGTGTGGCCTTGACTTCTCCTCAGGAGGGGTCCGCACGGTCACTGACTCGTTCACTGAGTTCATATCAAAAACCCATCTTCGAAAGCCATACTCATATTTATTCTCAGTTAAGTTAAGAGAGATTATTTGTTTTTTAGAAAACGTAAACATGTATAAATGATGTACTAATATCTAAAAGACTCATCTGAAATATTAACTCTTTGTAATTTACAGTGCAAATGATGACACAAACGAACATCAAGCCAGAAACCAAGCCTTAATCAAACTGTCCTGGCATGCACAAGACATGCACAGTCATGCATCACCTCTGACGTTCCTTGTAATTGCAGTTCTTTTTAATACTTTGTTTAGATACTGTATCTAATCAGAAAGAGGTTTTTCACCTTAGAAGACCTTGTAATGTTTTCCATTACATTGGAAAATTTCCAATGCTGCAATCAGTCCATGCTCAAATGGGTTCACGATTATCTGTATTTCTGCTGTTTCATTAATAAAATACTGTGTTCCATTTAAATGCATTTACTGTTTGATTCTGTAGCCCAAGTGTATTCTGGGAAAACATTTGCAGAACTGTCTGACTATTTTTCTGTAACATGCCGTAACACTGAGGTGAATATATTGTCATATCACAGTAAATCATTAACCTTATTGTAATATTAGTCTCCAAAAGTATTTATCGGAAGCAACAAAGGAACCTTATCTGGATCATTTTTCTACATTTCATTTCTTCCCTAATTTTGTTTTGACAAAATAGCATAGCTTCGATTATTTTAGAGAAGCAGGGTAAGTGCAACATGATCCAACTGGAGCTAAAGCTGTGCAAGGCTAGGTAATGCTAACCTACCTAAGAAGCAAATGCTTGCAAGCTAGCCTGCTATTTTAAACATATAACCTATATAGCTTGCTTTCTTCTTGTTTTTTAAGAATATATATATTTAGCAATTTGTGTAATTTCTGTAATGCATGCTGTAAAGATTAATTACCTTAACTTCCTGTCAATCTGTCAGAGGTCTCTTGAGTTCGATCCCATTTTCATACGTGAAAAAAGTAGCTAGACTTAGCAACAGTACTGCTCAGGGATACGACTGCTCTAAAGGAATTATGTAAAAGTTCAGCTCAGGTAGTCATACTGTAGATGTAAATGGCATTTTAGCTGGACAAAGACTAAATCACTTTTTGAGTGATAGATATAGTCCTAGATTTAGCCTAATCTAGCATAATAAGGGTTTAAATGAGAGTTTAATGTTGTTTGTCAAAGGCATAGATGTGCTTCATCAGTAAGACCCTTTACTTTTAGAGCACAGACCTTCATCGGAGTCATCTGTGACCCAAAGATCTGACCTTGTCAAGGTATAAATATATAAATATGGACAGACCATATAGATGGGAGCCAAATTCCCATCAGATATCCCTCTACGTCACGTTCCAAGGAAAATAAGTATGCAAGAACTGATTTCAGATGAATATACAAGACGTACGTGGTCTTTCAGAATGAGTTTTTCAAACACAGTGGGTCTTTAGAAAAGTGCAGCTCATCATTCCAGCATTTCTTTGCATTTAAACTCTCTGCATGTATATGCTCAGGTTTTGCTCGGCAATAACATGTTCAGAAGAACTTTTTTTGTTCACACCATACTTACAACCAGCAACCCCTGAAGAACAACACTACAGCCAGGCTGTACTGGCAATTGCATCTCTCCCCCTTCATTTTGGGCCCTTAAGCAAGAACCTTAACCCTCTCTGCTCCAGGGGGCGCTGTATCATAGTTCACCCTGCGCTCTGACCCCAACTTCCTACCATGCTGAGATATGTGAAGAAAAGAATTTCATTGTGCTGTAATGTATATGTGACCATTAAAGACTCATTATCATTATGTCTAGTTCTATTTGCAGGATCTTCTCCGTTCTGTTTTTTTTTTTTAATCTTAAATTGATCTCAATTTTCTTCCACAATACTTTCACTGATTAGTAAATGTCATGTAAATCCCGTACTTTTATAAGAGTTAATAACGATGCCATTTATTTAAAAGTTAATTACGGTCAGTAATTCAATAAAATTGACTTCCAAGCATTCTTTTTATTAACTTTTGTAGCTGATGATGTATGCTTCAATGTATGTCCTTTGAAATTATAATCACTTGTATTCACTGTAATAGCATATTATCAAAGTCTTGTTCTGCTGTTTTTTTTTGTTTGTCTGTTTTTTTAAACAGAGTTATTAGCAGAATTCTATGCTTCTATGGATCCGTTCGATGCTTTGAATCTCAATAATCCACATTAGCACAGGTGATTTCGATTTTGTCCTGGATAATTTGCCCTAACTCCACAATCAAGAAAGAAGTCATCATAAAACACGCCAATCTTAAGATAAGCCATGTTTAAGAACCCTAAATAATTTACTTAATCAATTCAATTCAATTTTATTTGTATAGCACGTTTAATAACGGACGTCGTCTCAAAGCAGCGTCACAGAAACATATAAACACAGGGTAGAGATTTTAAGTGTGTGAATTTATCCCTATTGGTGACGGTGGTGAGGAAAAACTCCCTGTGATGATACGAGGAAGAAACCTTGAGAGGAACCGGACTGAGAAGGGAACCCGTCCTCATCTGGGTCACGACGGATAGTGTGAGAGTAAAAGAAAGTTCATTATGGGTTTTATATGAAGTCTGTTTGTTGAACTAGTCCACTGTTCACTAAAGGAGACCCGAGTGTTAAACTGCATGCGGTAATCGCAGTCCCGAGGCCATCGCAGCAACCGTAGTCCCAGCGACCACAGCGAGAACGTCCATGTGGAATTGACGTCCAAAACCATTTAGAACCAAATCGAGTCTTTAGAGAAAAGTGCTCTGGCCAGCGTATGGTCTTAGCTATGAGCATTTCATTGTTATAACCGGTAATCCATTTTAACTATATACTGTAGGCTAATTTAGGTGTATAATCTTGTGCAATTCATTTATTAAACCATGCATTTATTTATTTTTATATTGTGCATTATCATGCCAAATCATCCACCTGGACTCACCACTGGAAATGCTCTGTGCTTGTCCTATTGAACTCAGGCAGGGAAACACACTGCTGCGAAATGATTAGATGAGACCAATTGAAAAAAAAATTCTCATTTGTGAGGAGCTGACCAATGAGAACTTAGGAGACTGTTTGAGCCTCACAGAGATTTCATTCAAACGTCGACCTTGAGACTAATGATCTGCTCACTTGTCAGATGATTCTGTATATTATTCCTAATGCTTTCGATGTTTTAAATTTAGTAAGCAGCAGTCATAGTAAATCATCTTTTAATCATACTCTACTCCCACAATGTGCACTTAAAGTGCTCTTAAAGTTACCATTCTGCTAGAAAGACTACTGTAGGAGTTGAATCTGTAACAACAGTATTGCAGTTGTATTTCTTAACAAGGATCTGTATGAGAATAGACCAAGCTTAAGATATATAATACATGAAAAAAGCAAAAACGTACAGATGTTGTTAATGTTAAAGACGTCTCAGCAACGCATTGGGGCAAAGGTATCTCCATAACTTTTCAGCTTTGTATATATTTATGGAGTAAGAACAATAAAAATGAAAATAAAATCATTCATGATATAAAATTGAAAAAAACAATGATCAACTCTGAATGCAACGTTATGTTTTTGTCAGCCCCAAGTTATAAATTAAATAAGTATTTTTGATTTTGCCAAGAAATATCTATGAAATAATAATAGCCTCATGTGCATGTTATGCCAAATGCCACATTATATGCTACAGAGAGAATTTTTTTTTAAATATGATTCGTTAAATTATTACACGGTGAGCATTATGTTATTAAGGTGAGCATACGAGGAGAAAAATCTGGAAAATCAATCGAACAGAATACCAGAGGAGAGGCCCTGTTTACTCTGTTAATCATTACCAGGGTCAGCAGCCTTTATTTATTTATATATTTATTTTAAAAGATTATGCTATGTAACTATCTCAGCATTAAAGAGAGAGAGAGAGAGAGAGAGAGAGAGAGAGAGAGAGAGAGAGAGAGAGAGAGAGAGAGATTTTTTGAACTATTTGAGTTGGACAATATCATCCGTGATCATTTGTTTTCATTATCGCAATTTATAGATGCAGTTCACAATGATATTGCATACATACAGTATATGTGCACTGTATCACAAAAATCACACAATAATATGATAATAATGATAATAATAGTGATATAATAACTGATTTGAGACTGATTTGCTTAGAAAGCACATGTGATATGAATCACAGCAAGACTTTTGTTAAATAACTTTTAAAGCAATCCCGTGACCTAGTTTAACCCGGTCAACATCTCTCATGGGGCATGCCTTACCCCAAATTTCACACGTATTACTACATTATCAGCCAGAAAACAAAGCATGAAAATGTACTTACTTCATTCTAGTCTTGTATCTTGTATCTACATGGATTAAGGCTTTTCTCGGGTTAAACCCAACATTGTAAATATACAATTACTGACTGATGATAAACAGTTTGTCACCCCAATAGGCTAACATTAGCAACTACTGTATGCAACTAACAGGATGGCAGGTGTGCTTGATAATGAGATCAAATAATTGGAAAATTTAATCACTGGCAAATGAGTTTAGTGTATCAAATATCCAGTGATTGATTAGTGTATACAAATTACTCCATGTCATAATATTTTTACTTAAATGACAGGTAGAATGGTGGTGCAGTGGTAGCATCACAGCTCCACAGGACAGCTCCAGAGTACCCCAATTAGATCCTGGGCTCAGGTTCAATCCTGTCTGTGTGGCGTTTGGAGGTGAGTTTTGCATGTTCCCTTTCAAAGGGAACTCCACGATGCGTTTAGCATAACACTATGGGAGCGCCCTCGCGCGCGCAACCGACATCTGAAGCTTGTGTAAAATCATACCTATTTATAGGCTTGCCATGATGTGGCAATTAAGCGCGTTGTGTGATATAAATATGGCACCTGTGAACCACGCCGTCAGCCTTTTTATCTTCAGCGCATGTCGGTCACAAAAAGATGCTTAATTTCTCCCCTATATTTTCTCAAAATCTCTGAACTTTTCTATCTCCTTTTTTTAAAAAAAAAAAAAAAAAAAAAGAGAAAGAAAGAAAAAAGAAAGAAAAATGAGCGAGAGAGAATTCAGAAAGTGTGCTTTGCCTTGCTCCCGTTTCATCCTAGGGGGAGACGGACACGCTTTCTGTGTGAAGTGTTTAGGATTTGGAGCATGACACAGCAGCCGTCGAGGGGGCTGACTATGAGCATTGTGAACGTTTTACGATTAGGCAGCTCTGCTCACCACTCTCTCTCGTCTCGTAAGAAGGGAGATGAGTTTCCGAGCCTCGTGGATCTGGGCCAGCCGTTGTTGAGGAAGCCAGCCGGCTCAGGTCCTGGGGATCTTGTATGGATCTGGAAGAGGAGCCATAGACGAGCGTGGCTCTATCTCTTGCTCTGTCTTCTGGGTTCGGCTCTCCATCTGACTTTGCGACTCCTCTTTCCGCTATGGAAAGCCAAAACACCCTCGCTGACTCTCCAGTGAAAATGAATCTCCCTCACACCGCAGAAAACTCCCCTTTTTTCCAGAAGTGCATGATGAGATATCACACTTCTGGAGAAAACCATACACTAACCATGCCTCTGTTGATGGAGCCTCTGTGGGGCAACATCCTCAAACTTCAAGGTTTATGCATGTTGTCAGGCAGCTGAGGCCCATCTGCAGGCCATGCATTCCTTCCTGGGACCTTTCTGTAGTCCTGGAAGGTCTGTCAGGGGCCCCATTCGAGCCCTTAGTGTCAGCCTCTGAGAAGCTTCTGACTCTAAAGGTAGCTCTTCTGCTAGCTCGTGATGCCTTGCTATAAAGGGGTGTCCTATTGAATATGTGTTCCGAACTTGACCCCAGTGTTCCATCACTGAAGGTATATTATTGTTTAAATAACCTAATTTAAAATGCTGTAAAATCTAAGCAAAGAATACATTCAAATGAATCTAGAAAGTGTATTACTAAGTGTTTAGCAAATTGAGAAATTACTTTATTTTACTGGAACAAACTAGATCTACTCTATTTGGAATGGGCCAAAACCACTCTAATTAGGTTCTTGTAACACACAACATATTTATATTTTTCAGCATTACTAGCATTGTCTGTGAATCTTTCATCTATGGGCTTAACATGTTAATCAATCAAGTGCAATTGTCTTCACAAAAACACTTTTTCAGGACCCCGTTAAGATGTGAGATCAAGCCGTTAATAAGCTCCACAAAGCTTTGAGTTTCCTTATTTAATTGCCAGACTACATGATTTTGTTTGGCCTGTTAACGATGAAACTGTAATAAAACGAAAAGTCCCATTGTTCAAAAACTACAAATAATATTGTTTATACCTGTGTATAACTTGTAAATGGCAGCGTATACTAATAATAACTTATGGAGGTGCATTAATTCTTAAATTTGATGTTATGTGTATCTCGTTAGTAATTGAAACCTGCAGTTGCAGAGCAAGTTTGAGAAGAGTCACTAACCCTCATATATGCATATACAGTATATTGACCCTCCTTCTATCCAGTGTACCTTGACCAGCTTCTGAATGTAGGGTGAACATCAGTCAGAGTGTTCCCACCTACTCACTGTACAAAGTGTAGGCGTTTGTTTGATTGGTGTAAATTGTTGCTCGTCTGACAGCCGTCTCTCACACTGCCTATAAAAGATGGAGGGTTGTGGGTTCTTTGGTACCTCTTCCAGCTTAGCTGTGTCTGCAGTGGAACCAGAGGATCCTCTTAACCATGAGGCTACTGATCCAGACCTTCACGATCTGCCTGGCTCTCTCTCTCTGCCTGGCAGCTCCCTCGTGAGTGCTACTTTCTGTACACTTCAGAGCTTCTTTTACTATTCAACTCATCTATGTGAATTTCTCTTCTTATTTTTGCCAGCCAATTTCTGATTATGCCTGTCATAGTCCCTGAATTAAAAACTGGCAAAAAAAAAACAAAAAAACCACAGAGTTTTCAAATTTAACTCTTATAAATTATGAAAAACACAACAATATTTTTTAACTTCTCCCTTCTTTTCTGATCTTTGGTGCCCAGGCATCATCATGAAGGTGTTAAAGGTGAGTTGATGTCTGAGCAAGTCAGCCACACAGAGAAAGGTTCTGAAACGTTTTTGTTAGAAAGTCTGTTTACATAGATAATCTAATTGTACAAACACAAAAGCAACAAACAGGCATTGCTGTAAAATATGCTACCAAACTGCTTTAAAATATGCAAGAGATTGTTTTATTTATATATAATATTTAATAAGAGACTGTTGTTTGATTCAGGTGAAAAGGTAATTGGGGCTAGTGACCATTCGGATGACCATACTAATGACCACGCCCATTCCGACCACGGTCCCAACCAGAAAAACCACGGCCCTGCCCACCATGACAACGATCATTCTGGCAACCAACACTTTGATCGCTGCCAGGAATTAGTGTTTGATGCTGCTATTGAGAACAAGGAAGGAGTTCAGTACTTCTTTAAAGGTGAGCAAAAAATAATCAAATGTCAGTTCACTCCATTAATATTGGCACCCTTGAAAAATTATCTCTATTGTTTAACCTTTTGATCTTTTGTTCAAAAACTTTGATGCTCTGCTGTCATTGATATCAACCAATTGCAAATAAAGCACAGGTTTATGAAAAAATATCTTCATTAAATATAGGTGTGCAACAATTATTGGCACCCTTTTAGTCAATACCTTGTGCTACCTCTCGTTGCTAAGATAAAAGCACTGATTCTTCTCCCATAATGCCTGATGAGGTTGGAGAATACATGGCGAGGGATCTGAGAGCGTTCCTCCATACAGAATCTCTCCAGATCCTTCACATTTCCAGGTCCACCCAGGTGGACTCTCCTCTTCAGTTCACCCCACAGGTTTTCTATGGGGTTCAGCTCAGGGGACTGGGATGGCCATGGCAGGACCTTGATTTTTAAACCACTTTTGTGTTGATTTTGATGTATATTTTGGATCATTGTCCTACTGGAAGATCCAACCATGGCCCATTTGAATCTTTCTGACAGAGGCAGTCAGGTTTTCATTTAATATCTGTTGATATTTGATAGAGTCCATGATGCCATGTATCCTAACAAAATATCCAGGTCCTCTGGCAGAAAAACAGCCCCAAAACATTAAAGATCCTCCTCCATATTTAACCGTGGGCATGAGGGACTTTTCCATACGGCTACCTCTCTGTGTGCACCAAAACCACCTCTGGTGTTTATTACCACAAAGCTCTATTTTGGTTCCATCTGACCATAGACCCCGATCACATTTGAAGTTCCAGTACTGTCTGCACACTGAAGACGCTCGAGTTTGTTTTTGGATGAGAGTAGAGGCTTTTTTTCTTGAAACCCTTCCAAACAGCTTGTGGTGATGTAGGTGACTTCAGATTGTAGATTGTAATTTGCAATTAACTTCTGCAATTATAACTCCATATATTGTCAAAGGCAATATTTTTTTGCATACTATACATTTAATATGAATGTTGATATTCAAGGTGTTACATATTGGGGCTTATTACTGGGAACTGAGGAAAAAACACTTTTATAATGTATTCTTATTGTTGTTGTTGTTGTTGTTGTTGTTTTTTTGCGGTCAATTGTAAACCAAGAGCAATTTAACTTTTTTGGTCTCTGTAAATTGCTAACCCTTGATCACTGTTACTTCTGTCAGATAATCATGTGTTTAAGGGGTTCCATGGTGACGGTGAGCTTACAAATAAGACCTTCCCTGAGTTGGATGACCATCTCCTGGGACATGTAGACGCAGCAGTCCGCGTGCCATCTGAGGACAGTCCTGACCACCATGAGCACTTTTATTTCTTCCTGGTACATTAAATTGACTCAATTGCATATTAATACAGTCGATAGTTATCTCTTATATGTGCAATCTGTGCCTATGGTTTACTTAGTTTCAATATTTAAGTGTCTTATGTGTCTCTTAATGTAGGATGACAAGGTTTTCAGCTATGAAAATCACAAGCTGGAAGAAGGATTTCCAAAAGCCATCTCTGAGGTATTCCCTGGTATTCCGGACCATTTGGATGCTGCAGTTGAGTGCCACAAGCCTGACTGTCCCAATAACACTGTGGTGTTTTTCAAGGGTATGACATATAACTGCATTATATAACTATTAAAAAAAGCTTGCTAAATGGATTAGCTGGTTAAATGTTACATTTTAAGTGATTTATAATTCATGACCCATTACCTATACTCCTTCTTATACCCCAGGTCATGAAATCTACCACTTTGACCTTGACACAAAGGAGGTCCATGAGAAAGAATTCAAAAGCATGCCCAACTGCTCTGCTGCCTTCCGCTATGCGGGACACTATTATTGTTTCCATGGCCATGATTTCTCCAAGTTCGACCCCAATACTGGGGAAGTTAATGGAAAATATCCAAAGGAGGCCCGTGAATACTTCATGAGTTGTCCCCATTATGGTAAGTGAAAAGCATGAGGCTGAAAGAGTCAGTGTCTAAGCAGAAAACATGATTGTATTTCAGGGTGTTTTTGATGGCATGACTAACTGGTTTATTAGGTGACAAGACTGAGGAAGAACACATCGAGAGAGAGCAGTGCAGCCATGTGCACCTGGATGCCGTTGCTGAGGATGATGATCACGATCTGTTTGCTTTCAGAGGTTAGTGTGTCCAGTACACAGTAATACTTATAACAAGAGTACAAATCTCAAACTATTTTGTTTTAGCCAGGCTTCAACAGAAACACACCCCAGACAACCTTTCACAAATTCTTATCTCATTCTCATGCACTAGGCCACCACTATCTCAGTAAAATCGATGACAAATATCATGCCGGCACTGTTCAGAGTGGCTTTAAAGGTCTGGAAGATGAACATGTCGATGCTGCCTTCGCCCACGAAAATCACATTCACATAATCCAGGTTAGTGCTAAAAAAAAAATCAAACATTTCCAACAAGCTTTCTAACCAACAAGCTTGTAACTGGTGTGAAACAAATAAAAAATGTATGGATAGAAAATTTATTGATAATTACCTTCTGTTATGTTTTGGTTGCTTGCAGGATAAAAAAGTTTATGTCTACAATATATCACACACACCTGGAGTGGCCCACACTCTCCGTGATGGTTACCCTAAGTGTGTGAAGGAAACAGTGGGCCTTGAGGGTCATATAGATGCGGCCTTTATTTGTCCTAAGGAACACATTCTCCATGTCATCCAAGGTAAAAAAAAAAAAAAAAAAAAAAGCAACAGCAATACAAACCTAATATCAAATGATTTTGTAGTTTTTCATGCGTCTGGTAATTTAGACATAACCCTGCTGTCTTTGTGCGCCTTTATGTGATTTGCAGGTGACAAAATATACGATGTGAACTTGGAAGTCGAACCACATACCCACACAGAAGCACGACCTATCCCATTTAAGCATGTGGATACTGCCTTCTGTGGAGCAGATGGTGTGTCAGTAGTGATTGATGACGATTTCTACCACTATGAGAGCCCTGCTACATTCATTACTTCCAGGATCCTGCCTGTGAAGAAGGACGTGGCCAAGGAGCTGCTTGGCTGTGACCATCATGTGTGAGGGACAGAAAGAAGATAACACCACCTCTAAAGGAAGACCACCCACCTTCCATCTTCTGAATAATGCAAAAGTTAAAAACGAAACAGGCTGTAGCCGGTGGTCTCACTTTTTCACTCTGGCCTCAAATGTATATTCCTACCTCTCGTCCTTTGTTTAACTAAGCCTGACTTTGATTCCACAAACTCCAAATGAAGCTAGGTCTTTTTTTTGGCCAATGTGCGGTGTGTTATTTTAAATAGCTGTATCCAAACAACAAGGCTATTATGTCTCTGTCAGCGCTGTCTGTAAAGATTGAGAACCACCTGTGTGCTTTGTGGCTGATGAATAAACTAAAGTAAACATCAGTTAGTGTCCTGTTGTTGTTTTTTTTAATTATGTTTTTTTTTCATTGAATATTTATTCCGTTTAGCATGCCAAAAGGTTTTGACTTCAGGCTGCATTCAGACTGTAATCAGATAGCAACTTAGCTTCAAAAGATGTCAGCAGATGTGTGGCGAAAGTTCTACATAGGAAGAGTAGTGCTTAAAAAATGCATACTGATGAAGCAGAAAGTAGTTTATGAGTGAAGAACAAAGATAATTTCAATACATTAAAAAAAAAGACTGAGTAATTTGAATAAGCTTCATTTGCAAATGGAAAGTATAGAATATAAAGTGTAATAAATGTGTGTAACTACAAAGTTTACGAAGGTTTGGATATGTTAATAAGGTATAATAACTACAAAGTTTACTAAAGTTTGGATATGTTAATAAGGTAGACTAATTAAAAATTTACTAATGTTTGGATATGTTAATAAGGTATAATAACTACAAAGTTTACTAATGTTTGGATATGTAAATAAGGTAGAATAATTAAAAATTTACTAATGTTTGGATATGTTAATAAGGTATAATAACTACAAAGTTTACTAATGTTTAGATATGTTAATAAGGTATAATCTGGTGTGTATAGCCGACAGTTAGAATTATTTGTGGGAAACATTACCTAAATCCATAGTACACTTGTTGGTCAAGTTATATTCTAAGTGTGTATTGAGTTAGATGAATTCTGAGTCCTACTGAACACTAGGCCTAATTGTTTTCTGTGTCAGTCTGTACCTCTCTTCACAGCAAGCATAATATAAAACTATAAAACATTTTCTAACAAGTGGTATTCTAATGTGTACATTAAGAACCTTGTGTTTGTCTAAAGCAACTCTAAAGTTACTCTATGGCAATAAAAAAAAAGCAATTAGACACATATCAGAACTGGGTTTCCAAACAAAGCCCTCTACACTTGCAAATCAGTGTCAAAATAACAGATAAGACTTCCAGGAGGAAGGGTACCAGGCTGAGACTATAGGGTGAATTATGGGACAAAGTAAAAACCCCTGGTCTGGTAAAAATTTTAAAGAAAATAAAACTGACAACACATGCACCACAGATATATGGTATCATATGGATATGAATAATTAGTTAAGGCAATGGAGATTGGGTATCCAATATTTATCCAATATTTATCCAATATTTTGGATATCTGACAGATTGCCCGTTGTGTAAATCACTTAGAACTTCTAGACCTGTATTATATAAAAATATTCCCAGATTGTGTGATCCAGAAAAGGAGACTGGGTACGTTATACGATGATTTACTGAAGGCAGAAAAGTTTCTTGGAAAACTTGGAAAATGATTCATTGTCATAAGGAATTGTGAAAACTCGTGCTTGTCAAGCATAGATTTGACTAATTTTTATTTTTTAATCGTGGAGATGGATTTTTCTGTTTTCAATCCCATACTTAGCCTTTCGTGTGCTCCAGGTCAGAAAACTGTCAACAAAGCTCGTTCATTTAAAATACTAAAAATAATATAAATAATAATAATAGAAATTTGCGCTTTGAAAACTGTTTTCAAAAGTTTGCATTTTCCGGCCCCAAAAACTCCGTTATTGTGTAAACGGCCCCTAAGCCTTTGTTGAGAAACGAATGAGTCAGACGTTCAGAATGCAGAGGAGAGAGACCATTTGGACCTTTCATTTATATCCCATAAATTACTTGATAATAAAGGGGTTCTCTTTTTATGCCTCATGAGCAAAGAGATAAAAAGGAATATTTTTCTGTAGGCCAAAGACTGGGAGGTCTTAGCCCAGATTATAGAATACATACCCAATTCATAGTGTTAGTGATGTGTCGTTTGTGAATGAGTCGGCTCTATGAGTCGTCTCCCATTTTAGTTATTTTTGTGAATGAATACAAGACAGAGTAATAGGATGATCTTTTAGCCACACTTCACGGCCACGCGCACTTCGTGCACGAACTCAATGTTATGTTGACGTATATATGTGCGTGTTACAAATCATGTGTGATAACATTCTCCATGTTTCTCCAACGCTTGTCAACTTAAAAACTTGTGTTCATAATTATGGTAATTAAGTACATAACACTTTAATTCCTTTTAAATAATGTTGGAACAACTTAAAAACTCGTTAATTTTTTGTTAAGCTTAAACATTTGTTTTTAGAGAGTACTGACAGTCTTCACAGCCGTATTAGACCTGTAGTCCAGCAGTGCACTGAGTGTAATTTGTTTGGAGTTTTCGACAGATCAAGCTAAATAAAACGCTCCATACACATGGGTAATAATGTTTGATGTTTTTACATTATTTAAGGTTTTTATGCTAAACATAATCCAAAATTATGTACAATTAAAGGTTTAGTATAATTAGCCTACACTGAACAATTTAAGTGATATATGTGCACACGTACTAATCATAGGTCTAAATATTGATAAAGTGGGCTAAATTATAAAATCCATTAGTCGTACTGAATGAAGAGCCATTTGGGAGCTTATTGCCGAGCTGAGCCAAGTGAAATCAAACCTGAGATTGAATGGACTTATACCTGTATTATGGCTGGCAAACTACAAAAAAGACTTTCACTTATATGTGACTGAGGGAGGGGGAGCCGCTGTGGGGATCCCAGCTCAGGAGTATGGGGGCGCTTGCAGGTCTATAGCTTATTTATCATAAGCATTGGATTTGGTGGCACAAGGATACCAGCATGTTTGCATGCCATGGCTGGAGCTTTTCTCTTAGTGCAGACTACTGGGAAAACTGCTTTCTCACACATCGATCTTACACTCATCACACCAGGTCACTTCTATTTTGAATTATATCCACATGCAACACATGATGGCTCAACAAAGAACAGGATATGAGGTTGTTCTATGTGCCATCCAAAATTTAACTATTAAACCTATTAGTGTGCCTAATACACCAACTGGAGTGTTGTATTGCCTAAATAATTCTGTGAGCCAGTCACCGAGAACACTCATGTTCATATTTCTTTGCGCCTAAGTTTGAACTTTTTAGACGTTCCATCTGAAAGATTTTGTGTCTGAAATTTCATAAACATTATGAGCACGCCTGCTCTGCCCAGTTGGCTGAATTAAAAGCTATAACTACAGAGTGCGAACAGGTTAATAGTAGAATTGTTAATATATATACACTGACTCTGCTTATACCCATGGATTGTGTCATCTGTTTGGATAATTTTTTTTTATCCGAGTATGAAATTTATGCTCAAAACAATGTCATAAAGTGAAAATCATTATTAATAGGGCACATATAAGTGCCAAAAGGGTTGTTTAAGCACTTGGTGATAGACAGGTTTAGCAGATGGAGGGAGGCAATGCCATCAGCAGACCAAACTGCAGGAACAGTGATTCAATTTTTGACCAGAAAGGTAATTCCTAGATTTGGCATACCATCTCTGACAATGGCTCAGCATTTGGTTAAAATGCTTAAAACAGTGTTACAGTATCTGTGCATAAATTAAAATTTTGACGTGTTATTACCCTCAGTCACAGAGAATAGTGGAAAAGGTAAGTGTTACCTTTAAGGCTAAGCTTAACAAAATTGTGCTGACACTGAACTTGTTTCGGTAGATGCTCTACCTCTTCCACTAATGACCTATCGCATGGAGACTAACAGAAATATGCATCTAACACCGCATGAAATTCTTACGGGTTGACCCATGTCTGTGCCATATCTGAGAGGTCCTTATGAAGGACTGCCGCTGGAGTAATTGCAGATGGAACTAAGAGCACATATGAGATAACTAACTGCTATGTATGAAGCTATTTATTCACAGGAACAGAGCTGGGGACCGATATACAATTACTGACTGATGATAAACAGTTTGTCACCCCAATAGGCTAACATTAGCAACTACTGTATGCAACTAACAGCATGGCAGGTGTGCTTGATAATGAGATCAAATAATTGGAAAATTTAATTACTGGCAAATGAGTTTAGTGTATCAAATATCCAGTGATTGATTAGTGTATACAAATTACTCCATGTCATAATATTTTTATTTAAATGACAGGTAGAATGGTGGTGCAGTGGGTAGCATCACAGCTCCACAGCACAGCTCCAGAGTACCCCAATTCCATCCTGGGCTCAGGTTCAATCCTCCAGTGAATGTGTGTGTACGTGGTATAAAGGGGTGTCCTATTGAATATGTGTTCCGAAATTGACCCCAGTGTTCCACCACTGAAGTTCTAATAATGTTTAAATAACCTAATTTAAATTACTTTATTTTACTGAAACAAACTAGATCTACTCTATTTGAAATAGGCCAAAATCACTTGTGAGAGAAGTGTATAAAGTTCTTGTGTTTTTTTTTTTTTATTATTATTATTTCTTAAAGACTCATCTCTGTTACTTACGAAAGTATAATAGTGCCAAATGTCCTCAAGGCAAAATGGCATGTTGAATTACGTAAATTGAATAAAAACATATCGCAATGACAATAATTGAATTTTTCTGCCCAGCAATTTGACACAAATCAGAAAAAAAAAACATTAAAACAAAAAGCAATATCAGTGCTTGAATTAGTTTCCTCTGCAATTCATTGGGTTTGTATATTTTGATGGAAAACAAAATTCCAGCATTCAAAATTCAATGCACACATATTCACCTTCCAAAAATACTTTCCAAAATATTCAGTTGTTAAAATGCCATCATCGTTATTCATCATTTAATATTTCGACACATTATTTTCCAACCTCACAAATTCAGGCTGCAAAAATTCCTTCACATCCGGGTCTCACAGGAAGAGCAATGGATTGCCGATTCTATCGTAACATGTTACTCTGGGCCGCCCCCTAGTGGTGGGATTGTGCAGACAAGCCACAAGAGAAGATGAACCGAGCAATATATTCAGTTACACTGTTAATCAATATGACAGTATATATTTTTATACAGTTTTTCTGTTGTTTTCTCTGTCTCACGGTTTCCCCTTTAGGCAGCACATTATTCACTTTATTTTCAAATGCAAAACATAACTGCAAAACATTTACATAGACATGAAGACACACAAATGTCAGATTATGACAAATATGTTTAAAATCTTATTTATATTTAATGTAAATGTATTTAAATGTATTTATATTTAATGTAAACGTAATGTAAATAAGCTAATATAAATTTAGAGGGACATTGCTGATACCATACCCATCTGAATGAACTGCCTCAAGTACCCAATGATATGTTGGTTTGTTTCAGCTGGGTATTCATCATCATCATCAGCAGCAGCAGCAGCAGCAGCAGCAGGCCAGGATATTCGAGAAAGCAGCATCTACATCATGACCAGTAGACTGTTGGCTAAACACTGACATTCAATAGGTTTGGATTAATTCTGAGGGGAAAAAATCAAATATTAACCTAATTTATAAAAGTACTCATTACCTCAGAGGAGCAAGAGTCTTCGGATTCCACTGGAAAAAACACCACATCCTTCCTCTCCATCAGAAGCGACCAAACCATTGTATCCTCGTCTGAGTTGTTTCATTTGGCATGTTTTTCTCCCAAGAACCTAAAATATGTACCAAAATGAGCAAAACAGCCAGTAAGTGTCACAGAATACAGTTTAATTTCTGTCATACTAAATCATCCAACATGTCTTCTAAATCATTCAGTGTATCTTCAGTTTGAGAAGAGCTTGCTCACTAAGCAGACAATTCAGGTTTTATTTGTCACTACTTCAAAATTCTATAAGTACAACGTGGATTTAACATGCAAGCCAGATTTACAGAGCATAGACAACTAAAACACAAATGGAGAGAAATTGAAAAAAACTACATTCAACAGTGGGACAATAGTTAATTGCCTGATTCTTCAAAGGAGTTTCCATTAAAATGATCTTTAAGCATAATTCCAATATACTCAGAAGACATAACATAAAACATGGTCTTGTCCAGTAGGGAAATACAGGTATTTGAATATATGTAATCACATACCACAAACAAGAAAATTACATGACCGCATGTGAAAGCAGACGTTCGTAGAGCTACTTTTTATTTTATTCGGTTGGACCCGGGAGATCCCAAGACAAGCAAAGCTCCAAAACTTTCTCATGTTGGTCCTCATCCAATGGATACTGTACATTAAGCTCAATTAAAATTTTAATAAAATTAGTACAAAACAACCTTACAGTAAAAAGAATACTTACTGAAAAGTTGACCAAGTATCTATATTGTATATACATACCAGGTTGATGATCTCTCGCAGATCAATATCAGGGCAGTCCTCCAACAGTAAAGTGGCTGTATCATGTGAACCAAGAACGAACACATGGACAAAAGCTCTGCTGAGACCTGCAATACATGGTCCGCCATGAAGGAAGGAATGGCCGAGCATTCGCCTGCTACCAGGAAGAGGTCACTTTCGATAAGAAACTGTGAAGATGAGGGCACCATGTGGTCTGGCTACCTCAAACAGGCAGGTAACTCCCGTGTTTCCTGTTCAACATAAAGCATGCAGAAACATTAAAACTGTTTGACACAATTCTATTATCTTCGCACCCCCTCTGGACATGCGGGGTTCTCCCCAACTCTCAGATACAGAATCCGCCCCGCGGATGTGTGTATTGACGCCTCTACACAGACAGACCCTCTGCCTGACCCTTCCTCCAGCTACCAGACTCATGATGATGTGGTCTTCTCCGACCCGGGCTCTGATCACTCTCCCCCTTTCTCACCTGCCAGTCCTGAGTACTCTCCCCCGTACACCTCAGCCCGCTATCCCCCATCCCCTGGGCGCACCCCATTTTACCATCCGTTTTCTCCCTACCGCTCTCGGATTACCTACCCACCAGCCCAGTGAATTCTCAATAAAGTTACTTACTACTTATCCTTGGTCTCCCTCGTGTTTATTTCTTGTGTTTTTCATATACAACAAACCACAGCCAGTTCCGTGGCCTGGTCAAACAATGAATTTTCAGATGTGCCCTCGGGACCCGCTGTTGTTCTCTCTCGACTGCGTCGTTTAACATAATAGTAAAGGGTGGCTGCAGCCATGACCATGAACAACAGGGGGCGCAGTAGAAAATCCACTACAGCAGCGAAAAGTGCACTCAGAAGCGTCTTCATTTTCTCTCCTGATCAGAGCAACCTCAATAATCACCTTACTCGCACAAACTTCAGCGAATGTCTCAGACCTTTGGCATTTTTAAAGCTCAACTCAAGACACACTTCTTTAAACTAGCATTTGACTGTTGATGTATACTTTTATTATTATTATTATTATCACTGTTACTCTCATTAACTTTTATAATGTTTTATTTTCTTCTGTGTACTGCTTATTTTGTGTACAGCGCTTTGAGAAGCTGCTTTTAAAGGCGCTTGTGACGTTACCCAATGTATTTCTGTTTGTTCTATGTGCCATTTGTGTGTCTATGTCAGTGGTGGGATGGGTTTCTTTTGTCACCTCCCCCTTCTATAGGCCCCGCCTACTCCATGCACACGTTCCGGCTTGCTAGTGGATGATCACGTTTTGTCCACGCCTGCTCCGGCCATGTGCAACATGATTGGTTGCCTGCACGTTTCCGGAAGTATACTTAAGCCTCGTCAGTCTCCATCCCAGGGAAGATTTTTGCCATTGCATTGTGTACACAGAAGTTCTTTTCACCTGTGTATGACCCTATGCCTGATTTGACTTTGTTTATGCTCGCCCCATTACGTTTCGTGTGACACACTTGTGTATATATTATTTTGTTAATTAACACACGAATAGTCACCTCTGTAAATAGTGCACGGTTAAGAGTGGTTTGTAGGAAGTCATTTGTGTTGATTCTTCTTTTCTCCTGGCTTTGGGTTAGTGAGGGAAGATGGTGTATTTTTGTTTTCTTTTCTTGTTTCGTCCCGTTTCTCTTTCGGTGCGTTTGTCCGCCGGTTTTGTCTTTGTGGTGTGTGTGTGTGTGTGTATACAGGTTATAAGATATGGCTACTAAATTTAACCTGGATCAGTTTACCATTTGTCGGCTGTTAGAGCAGTTTGAGCGATGCCGAACCCACCTCACTCTCTCGCTAAACCCCGCCCACACAAGTGTTTTCAGACACCCCCCCCCCTCTCTCTAAACATGCCCATACAAGTGTTTTCATCGTAGACAGTATGTTCTGTCAAGCTGTCAATCGTAGAGGTAGAAGTAGTAGGGCTAATTTATGGTTTGTGTTTTTCCTGACCGACAGTTCTGTAGGTACACCTAATTTATGACCAGGGGTGGTAGGGGTGGTGGGGGTAACCTTATCCACTGTATCAGTGGGTCATTTTGGCACCTGTATCTGGGTTGTGTCCTTCCTTTCCTGGGGGTGTGTGTTTTGTGTATTGTGGAACGTAGAACGTACTGTCTACGATGAAAACACTTGTATGGGCATGTTTAGAGAGAGAGAGAGAGAGAGAGAGAGAGGCGTGTCTGAAAACACTTATGTGTGGGCGGGGTTTAGCGAGAGAGTGACGTGGGTTCGGTTTAACTTTCATTAACGTTTCACACTGCGAATGGAATGCACCTCTGGAAAAAAAATAGAAACCTTATCTCCTAGTTTAAAACATTACGGAGATTCTTTTAGCAAGCACTTTAACATTTTTACCTCGTAAGGATCTTTGTTTAGAAGTCATGTAATACGCCTTATTCTTTTTAAACAACTCTTTGAATTTTTTTAGTTCCTAAAGGTTTATGTTTTTGAAGGTATGTAATTCACGCGCTTCTTTTAAACAGATTCTTTTTTTTTTTTTTTTAAAAAAAACGCTTTACCTCCTAAACTTTTTTATTCAAACGCAGACCAGCCTCCCTAAACATAATCAAGATTTGTTTCCCTGTATTTCACAAACCAAAAATATTCTACTCATATATGTACACATTTCAATCATAATGCTTTTCTAACAATGTGTTTACACAAACGGAATAACCCCACACAGTAACACAAACACATGCCCATATTAAAACATTATTTCTTTTCAGACGTATTTCACCCAAACCAAAAAAACAGACTCATTAACATAAACACCTTTTGTTGGGAGGGGGACTATTCCCCCCCCACACCCCTCTCCACCACTACAGGACACAAATTAGCCAGATTGACCCACTGATACAGTGGATAGGATTACCCCCCAGACCGGTCATAAATTAAAGTGTGCCTACAGACCTGTCAGTCAGGGAAAGAGAGGGGCCATAAATTATCAAACACACTACTTTGATTGACAGTTTGACAGAAAGTGTATGATATAACTACTGTGCCATTATGACAGAAGAAACAGACTTCTTGCTTGAGAATGGTCTTGCTGTGCCTAGCTGTAGTCCCTGGTGCTCGCCCTGCCTACTAGTTCCAAAGCCTGACAAAGGCTATAGGTTCTGCACAGATTATAGAAAAGTCAATGTTTTAACCAAACTCGTTTCCCCTCCAAAGAATGGAAGATTGTGTTGACTGAATCGGAAATGCAACGTTTGTCACAAAACTGGACCTTCTAAAGGGTTACTGGCAGATTCCACTCACCCCACGTGCATCTGAGATTTCTGCTTTTGCTACACCAGACAGGTTCCTCCAATATACAGTCATGGCTTTTGGTCTGAAAAATGCTCCAGCTACAGTTCAGTGGCTAATGGACCAGTTATTGGGAGATGTAGAGGACTGTGAATCCTACCTCGACGATGTGGTCGTTTTTACAGACACCTGGGATAGTCATATTTGTGTTTTAACCCGTGTGTTTGCTCATTTCCAGACAGCCTCTCTTACTCTGAACCTCACAAAATGTGAGTTTGGTCATGCCACCGTAACCTACCTCGGTAAACAGGTTGGACATGGTACTGTTCGCCCACTGAATGCTAAAGTTAAGTCCATTGTCACTTTTCCTTTAACTCCATAAAATGGCCTAACTGTCTGGGAACCTGGGGATTTCAATGTACTTTTAAGGTAGTGTCATACCATGACATTTTCACGCATGGAAGCTACAGACTCAGCATTTCCCTGATGACTACCAGTAAAGCTAGCAATATCAGTATTATTTGTAGTTTTTGAACAATGGGAGTTTTTGTTTTATTACTGTTTCATCATTAACAGGCCAAACAAAATGATACAGTCTGGCAATTAAATAAGGAAACTCAAAGCTTTGTGGAGCTTATTAATGGCTTGATTTCACATCTTAACAGGGTTCTGAACGAGTGTCTTAGTGAAGACAATTGCACTTGGAGGGTTAACCTGTTAAGCCCATAGATGAAAGATTCACAGAAAATGCTAGTAATGCTGAAAAACGTAAATATGTTGTGTGCTACAAGAACCTAATTTGAGTGTGTGGTGGACATTTTGACAAACACCAGTAGACTCGTCCTCTCAGGTTTAAAAGTTTATTGCAGTAATAGAAGAATTAGCGCGCTCTGGCACGCTTCTCTGCATCCATGATATATGTACCAAAGGTGCCGGTGTATGTCTGCACGTCTGCTACGTTCAGTAAGGAAGCCAAAACCGTTAAGTATGTAGCTAGCCAAGCGATTGACTTCGTGCAGGTGTTCAAAATATAACGTCGTTAGCTAACGTTAGCTGGCTTGTCACAAAAAGCTAACAAAACTTCGCTACAATGAATGGCTACCATTTTTTCGAAAGGATAAATGTGAAGTAATTCAACAGTATAATAAAATATCGTATTGCGCTGTTGATAAATAAATAATAGCTTAACTTACCCCTTGCTTTATCTTCTGTTTCAGTATTGGCCCAATCCACACCACAAGCACAAACGCTTTGAGCAGGTTCTGAGCAGCGTGTTACAATAGTATCGGCAATCCATTGTTCTTCCTGTGAGACCCAGATGTGAAGACTTGAATTTTAATACCCGAATTTTAAGACCTGAATTTTAAGACCGGAATTTTTGCAGCCTGAATTTGTGAGGTTGAAAAATAATGTGTCGAAATATTAAATGATGAATAATGACAATGGTATTTTAACAACTGAATATTTTGGAACCATATTTTAGGAAGGTGAATATGTGTGCATTACATTTTGAATGCTGGAATTTTGTTTTCAATCAAAATATACAAACCCAATGAATTGCAGAGGAAACTAATTAAAGCACACATATGTTTTTTTTTTCTTTTTGATTTGTGCCAAATTTCTGAGCAGAAAAATTCAAGTATTGTCATTGTGATATGTTTTTAGTCAATTTATGTATTTGAGTAAACATTCCAGTTTTCCTTGAGGACATTTGGCTCCATAATTCCTGTCCTTGTGTATCGGGCCATGTAGGGTCGCGTTATCTAGCCTAGAAAGAACAGAATATTCTGAGCTTACACTGAACTCTTTTTCACCTCATGCTGAACACAAACACAAACTTTGTGCTGACACAAACATGTGATTATCTTTAGACATGTCTGCTAAAACCTTGTAAGCACAAAGTAAGTTAGGACCATTAGACTAACGATTTTAGCTTCCTTATTGAAAGTGACAGACGTGCAGACCTACACCGGCACATTTGGTATATACATCATGGATGCAGAGTAGCGTGCCGGAGCACTCTAATTCTTCTATTACTGTATGGTCTGCAATAAACTTTTAAACCTGAGAGGATGAGTCTACTGGTGTTTGTCAAAATGTACACCACACACTCTAATTAGGTTCTTGTAGCACACAGCATATTTATGTTTTTCAGCAGTACTAATTGCCAGACTGTATCATTTTGTTTGGCCTGTTAATGATGAAACTGTAATAAAACAAAAACTCCCATTGTTCAAAAACAAAAAATAATATTGTTTATACCTGTATATAACTTGTAAATGGCAGTGTATACTGATAATAACTTATGGAGTTGCATCAATTTTTAAATTTGATGTTATGCGTATCTCATCAGTAACCGTATATTGCTCAATTCATGATGTTGCCCCTCCTTCTATCCAGTGTACCTTGACCAACTTCTGAATGTGGGGTGAACATCAGTCCGGGTGTTCCCCAGATTTGTTCTCCCTGTGCAAACTGTGGGCATCTGTTTTATTAGTGCAAACAGTTGCTCATCTGACAGCCCTCTCTCACGCTGGCTATAAAAGATGGAGGGTAGCAGGTTCTTTAGTACATCCTTCAACTGAGCTGTGTCTGCAGTGGAACCAGAGGATCTTCTTAACCATGAGGCTACTGATCCAGACCTTCACGATCTGCCTGGCTCTCTTCCTCTGCCTGGCAGCTCCCTCGTGAGTACTACTTTCTGTACACTTCAGAACTTCAACTCATCTATGTGAATCTCTCTTCATATTTTTGCCAGACAATTTGTTTTTTTATTCCATTAATATCTGTATCTGCAGCATTATTCTTCTGTTCATATCTATGTTTTGAATTTCTGCTTATGCCTGTCATAGTCCCTGAATTAAACACTGGCATAAAAACCAGAGTTTTCAAATTTAACACACTTATTAATTATGAAAAACACAACAATATATTTTAACTTCTCCCTTTTTTTCTGATCCTTGGTGCCCAGGCATCACCATGACGATGTTAAAGGTGAGTTAATGTCTGAGCAAGTCAGCCACACAGAGAAACGTTCTGAAACGTATTTGTTAGTCTCAGCATGCTTTACAGTAGAAATTATGTTTACATACAGACTCTAATTGTACAAACACCAATGCAACAAACAGGCATTGCTATAAAATATGCTACCAAACTGCTTTAAAATATGCAAGATGTTGTTTTACTTATATATTTATATTTATGTATATATTTAATAAGAGACGGTTGTTTGATTCAGGTGAAAAGGTAATTGGGGCTAGTGACCATTCTAATGACGACGCCCACTCCGACCATGCAAACAATGGCCCCGACCACGCAAACAATGGCCCCAACCAGAAAAACAACGGCCCAGACCACGAAAACAATGGCCCCGACCACGCAAACAACGGCCCTAACCAGAAAAACAACGGCCCAGACCACGCAAATAATGGCCCAGACCATGCAAACAATGGCCCCAACCAGAAAAACAACGGCCCAGACCACGCAAACAATGGCCCCAACCAGAAAAACAACGGCCCAGACCACGAAAACAATGGCCCCGACCACGCAAACAACGGCCCTAACCAGAAAAACAATGGCCCCTGCCATAAAAACAACGGCCCCGATCATGCAAACAACGGCCCCGACCACACAAACAACAGCACCGGCCATAAAAACAATGGCCCTGACCACACAAACAATGGCCCCGACCATACAAACAACGGCCCCGACCACAAAAATAACGGCACCGACCACACAAACAACGGCCCCGACCACACAAACAACGGTGCAAGCCATAAAAACAACGGCCCATGCCATGCAAACAACGGCCCCGGCCATGCAAACAACGGCCCCGACCACGAAAACAATGGCTCCGACCACGCAAACAATGGCCCTAACCAGAAAAACAATGGCCCCGACCACGGAAACAATGGCCCCAACCAGAAAAACAACGGCCCAGACCACGAAAACAATGGCCCCGACCACGCAAACAACGGCCATAACCAGAAAAACGGCGGCCCACACCACGAAAGCAATGGCCCCGATAACGCAAACAACGGCCATAACCAGAAAAACAATGGCCCCAACCAGAAAAACAATGGCCCAGGCCATAAAAACAACGGCCCAGACCACGAAAACAATGGCCCCGACCACGCAAACAACGGCCATAACCAGAAAAACGGCGGCCCACACCACGAAAGCAATGGCCCCGATAACGCAAACAACGGCCATAACCAGAAAAACAATGGCCCCAACCAGAAAAACAATGGCCCAGGCCATAAAAACAACGGCCCCGACCACGCAAACAACGGCCCCGACCACGCAAACAATGGCCAACACCAGAAAAACAATGGCCCCAACCAGAAAAACAATGGCCCAGGCCATAAAAACAATGGCCCCGACCACGCAAACAATGGCCCCGACCATGCAAACAACGGCCCAGACTATTAAAACAACAGCCCCGACCACACAAACAATGATCCTGCCTGTGAAGAAGAACGTGGTCAAGGAGCTGCTTGGCTGTGACCATCATGTGTGAGCGACAGAAAGAAGATAACACCACCTCTATAGGAAGACCACCCACCTTCCATCTTCTGAATAATTAAAAAAAAAAAGTTAAAAAAAGAAAAGTTTGATTCTAAAAACTGCAAATGAAGCTAGTTCTTTTTTTGGCCAATGTGCGTTGTGTTATTTTAAATAGCTGTATCCAAACAACAAGGCTATTATGTCTCTGTCAGCACTGTCTGTAAACATTGACAACCACCTGTGCACTTTGTGGCTGATGAATAAACTAAAATAAACATCAGTGAGTGTCCTATTGTATTTTTTTTTATTGAATATTTATTCCATTTAGCATGCCAAAAGTTTTTGACTTCAGGCTATATTCAGGCTGTATTCAGATGGCAACTTAACTTCAAAAGATGTCAGTAGATGTGTGCTGAAAGTTCTACATACGAAGAGCCATGTTTAAAAAATGTATACTGATGAAGCAGAAAGTAATTTATGGGTGATAAACATAGATCATTTCAATACATTAAAAAACATAGAAATTTACCTTTCTTTCTCCTTCTTGCTCCTACACTTCCTTTGATTTTCATGCTGTTAAAGTCACTGACCCTGCCAAAATGCACTTTCTGGTTGTTTACCGTCCTCTAGGTCAACTGGGGAAGTTGATCGATGAATTTGACATGCTACTGTCCACCATCCCAGATGATGAAACTCCCCTTATGGTCCTTGGTGACTTCAAAATTCATCTAGACAAGCCACATGCAGCTGACTTTCTTGCTCTCCTAACCACAATTGACCTCAAGCAGTTCACCAGTTCACCACACTAGCAACCCACAAAGCCGGCAACAGCTCGACCTCATCCTCACACGTAATTGAACCACACACAATCTTTTCATTACTCCTCTCCACACCTCTGACCATTTCTTTATCCAGTTCTCTATTTCTCTCCCCTCACCCCCTTCACTGTCTCCATCCTCTATCTCTTTTCATCGCAATCTTCGCTTCCTTTCCCCCTCACATTTCTCCTCCGTTGTCACAACCTTACTTCCCGCTGATAGCCACCTCTCCTCACTGGACTTAAACACCGCAACTGACTTGCTATGTTCCACCCTAACATCTTCTCTTGACAGCATCTGCCCCCTAACATCCAGACCTGCCCTTGGCTCTCAGAAGCTCTGCGTAACAACCGGGCCAAACTAAGAGCATCTAAAAGGAAATGGTGTACATCTAACAATCCAACTGACCTAACCAATTACGAAACACTTTCTCTCCTCTTATTCCAATAGCATCTCCTCTGGTAAAGACAGACACGCACACAGGTTAGGGTCTTACAGTGCACTAGTAGAAAGGTATATCACATACCACATACTACAAAGAGAAGATTGGCAGTTCTCCCAACAACCACACTCTCTTCAAAACCTTTTCTTCTCTTCTCTGCCCCCCTCCTCCCCCTTCCCCTACCTCTCTAACTGCAAATGACTTTGCCACTTTCTTTTCCAACAAGGTTACATCAATCAGGAATAAGTTCTCAACCCCAGACATGCATAGACTGGCTCCTCCTCCATGTAATTCCCAAGTGACTTCCTTCTCCCCTCTCTCAGAGACTGATGTCTCTAAACTCCTCCTCTCTAGCCGTCCCACAACCTGTCCTCTTGACCCTATCCCTTCTAACCTTCTTCAGTCCATCTCTCCCACATCATTACCTGCACTCACATACATCTTCTCCCCACCTCTCAGATACAGAATCCGCCCCGCGAATATGTGTATTGACGCCTCTACACAGACAGACCCTCTGCCTGACCCTTCCTCCAGCTACCAGACTGATAATGATGTGGCCTTCTCCGACCCGGGCTCTGATCACTCTCCCCCTTTCTCACCTGCCAGTCCTGAGTACTCTCCCCCATACACCTCAGCCCGCTATCCCCCATCCCCTGGGCGCACCCCATTTTACCATCCGTTTTCTCCCTACCGCTCTCGGATTACCGACCCACCAGCCCAGTGAATTCTCAATAAAGTTACTTACTACTTATCCTTGGTCTCCCTCGTGTGTATTTCTTGTGTTTTTCATATACAACAAACCACAGCCAGTTCCGTGGCCTGGTCAAACAATGAATTTTCAGATGTGCCCTCGGGACCCGCTGTTGTTCTCTCTCGACTGCGTCGTTTAACATAATAGTAAAGGGTGGCTGCAGCCATGACCATGAACAACAGGGGGCGCTGTAGAAAATCCACTACAGCAGCGAAAAGTGCACTCAGAAGCGCCTTCATTTTCTCTCCTGATCAGAGCAACCTCAATAATCACCTTACTCGCACAAACTTCAGCGAATGTCTCAGACCTTTGGCATTTTTAAAGCTCAACTCAAGACACACTTCTTTAAACTAGAATTTGACTGTTGATGTATACTTTTATTATTATTATTATCACTGTTACTCTCATTAACTTTTATAATGTTTTATTTTCTTCTGTGTACTGCTTATTTTGTGTACAGCGCTTTGAGAAGCTGCTTTTAAACGCGCTTGTTACGTTACCCAATGTATTTCTGTTTGTTCTATGTGCCATTTGTGTGTCTATGTCAGTGGTGGGATGGGTTTCTTTTGTCACCTCCCCCTTCTATAGGCCCCGCCTACTCCATGCACACGTTCCAGCTTGCTAGTGGATGATCACGTCTTGTCCACGCCTGCTCCGGCCATGTGCAACATGATTGGTTGCCTGCACGTTTCCGGAAGTATACTTAAGCCTCGTCAGTCTCCATCCCAGGGAAGATTTTTGCCATTGCATTGTGTACACAGAAGTTCTTTTCACCTGTGTATGACCCTATGCCTGATTTGATTTTGTTTATGCTCTGCCCCATTACGATTCGTGTGACACACTTGTGTATATATTATTTTGTTAATTAACACACGAATAGTCACCTCTGTAAATAGTGCACGGTTAAGAGTGGTTTGTAGGAAGTCATTTGTGTTGATTCTTCTTTTCTCCTGGCTTTGGGTTAGTGAGGGAAGATGTGTATTAAAATTATTGAAAAGGTGTATTTTTGTTTTCTTTTCTTGTTTCGTCCCGTTTCTCTTTCGGTGCGTTTGTCCGCCGGTTTTGTCTTTGTGGTGTGTGTGTGTGTGTGTGTGTGTGTGTGTGTGTGTGTATACAGGTTATAAGATATGGCTACTAAATTTAACCTGGATCAGTTTACCATTTGTCGGCTGTTAGAGCAGTTTGAGCGATGCCGAACCCACCTCACTCTCTCGCTAAACCCCGCCCACACAAGTGTTTTCAGACACCCCCCCCCTCTCTAAACATGCCCATACAAGTGTTTTCATCGTAGACAGTACGTTCTGTCAAGCTGTCAATCGTAGAGGTAGAAGTAGTAGGGCTAATTTATGGTTTGTGTTTTTCCTGACCGACAGTTCTGTAGGTACACCTAATTTATGACCAGGGGTGGTAGGGGTGGTGGGGGTAACCTTATCCACTGTATCAGTGGGTCATTTTGGCACCTGTATCTGGGTTGTGTCCTTCCTTTCCTGGGGGTGTGTGTTGGTGAAATACACAGCATTCCTCTAGGGGTATTAGGATTTCTCGGAGCAGACATTGTAACAGAAAGTTGCAGAGATTCTTCTGTGTTTTAACTACAACTTCTTAACCATTATTTAAGCACTGAGACGCACGACTCTCTCCTTAATTCGTTAACATAAACACATTTGTAAGCATTCTGGTCAGCAAAAACACCGGAAATCACACGTCTCTCTCACACACAGACAGACAACTGCCAAGAAAGATAGCACATTCAGATCAAACAGTGTTACAGAGGGCCTAAATGTACACGACTTGACTATCAGCCAGCAGGGACATGGGATGTCAAAGCATAGACAAAATCGTATGTATTTAGCGACAGTTGTGTGTAAGTATCCTCGTTGGCGAACCATTTTCCAAAATCTTGTTTATAGTTGAAACAAAACGCACGATTCTTTTAAACAGCACTTTTAAACGTTTTACCTCCTAAAGGTTTATGTTTAGAAGGTATGTAAAAAACATTTTTTACATTTCTTTGGCCATATCGATGTTTTATCTGTTTCAGGGGTTTAATTTCAGTAAATGTTTATTCAAAGTCACGCCGTTCTCCCAAACACGTAATCGACAGTTGTTTTCATTTATTTCACAAGCAAACATTCTGCTCATATATATTCACATTCAGCCATCATGCTTTTCTAACAATGTGTTTACACAAACGAAATAACCCACACAGTAGCAAAAACACACGCCCATATTACACATTGATATTCTTTTCAGACATATTTCACCCAAACCATCCTCAAGCTTCAAAATAAAACAATACCACAAAAGTAATTTCAGAAAGAAACATTCTCTTATACCACAAAAAGGTATACATATATACATTGTGTGTGATTCATTCAGGGAGAAACACGTTTCACAACAGTGTCATTAACATAAACACGTTTGTTGGGGGAGATCCCCCACAGTACACAAAACACACACCCCCAGGAAAGGAAGGACACAACCCAGACATACAGGTGCCAAAATGACCCACTGATGCAGTGGATAGGGTTACCCCCACCACCCCTACCACCCCTGGCCATAAATTAGGTGTAACTACAGAACTGTCGGTCAGGAAAAACACAAACCATAAATTAGCCCTACTACTTCTACCTCTACGATTGACAGCTTGACAGAACGTACTGTCTACGATGAAAACACTTGTATGGGCATGTTTAGAGAGAGAGAGAGAGAGAGAGAGAGAGAGAGAGAGAGAGAGAGAGAGAGGCGTGTCTGAAAACACTTATGTGTGGGCGGGGTTTAGCGAGAGAGTGACGTGGGTTCGGTTTAACTTTCATTATCGTTTCACACAGCGAATGGAATGCACCTCTAGAAAAAAACAACTAGAAACCTTATCTCCTAGTTTAAAACATTACGGAGATTCTTTTAGCCAGCACTTTAACATTTTTACCTCGTAAGGATCTTTGTTTAGAAGTCATGTAATACGCCTTATTCTTTTTAAACAACTCTTTGAATTTTTTTAGTTCCTAAAGGTTTATGTTTTAGAAGGTATGTAATTCACGCGCTTCTTTTAAACAGATTCTTTTTTTTTTTTTTTTTTTTTAAAAAACGCTTTACCTCCTAAACTTTTTTATTCAAACGCAGACCAGCCTCCCTAAACATAATCAAGATTTGTTTCCCTGTATTTCACAAACCAAAAATATTCTACTCATATATGTACACATTTCAATCATAATGCTTTTCTAACAATGTGTTTACACAAACGGAATAACCCCACACAGTAACACAAACACATGCCCATATTAAAACATTATTTCTTTTCAGACGTATTTCACCCAAACCAAAAAAACAGACTCATTAACATAAACACCTTTTGTTGGGAGGGGGACTATTCCCCCCACACACCCCTCTCCACCACTACCAGACACAAATTAGCCAGAGTGACCCACTGATACAGTGGATAGGGTTACCCCCCAGACCTGTCATAAATTAAAGTGTACCTACAGACCTGTCAGTCAGGGAAAGAGAGGGGCCATAAATTATCAAACACGCTACTTTGATTGACAGTTTGACAGAAAGTGTATGATATAACTACTGTGCCATTATGACAGAAGAAACAGACTTCTTGCTTGAGAATTGTCTTGCTGTGCCTAGCTGTAGTCCCTGGTGCTCGCCCTGCCTACTAGTTCCAAAGCCTGACAAAGGCTATAGGTTCTGCACAGATTATAGAAAAGTCAATGTTTTAACCAAACTCGTTTCCCCTCCGAAGAATGGAACATTGTGTTGACTGAATCGGAAATGCAACGTTTGTCACAAAACTGGACCTTCTAAAGGGTTACTGGCAGATTCCACTCACCCCACGTGCATCTGAGATTTCTGCTTTTGCTACACCAGACAGGTTCCTCCAATATACAGTCATGGCTTTTGGTCTGAAAAATGCTCCAGCTACAGTTCAGTGGCTAATGGACCAGTTATTGGGAGATGTAGAGGACTGTGAATCCTACCTCGACGATGTGGTCGTTTTTACAGACACCTGGGATAGTCATATTTGTGTTTTAACCCGTGTGTTTGCTCATTTCCAGACAGCCTCTCTTACTCTGAACCTCACAAAATGTGAGTTTGGTCATGCCACCGTAACCTACCTCGGTAAACAGGTTGGACATGGTACTGTTCGCCCACTGAATGCTAAAGTTAAGTCCATTGTCACTTTTCCTTTAACTCCATAAAATGGCCTAACTGTCTGGGAACCTGGGGATTTCAATGTACTTTTAAGGTAGTGTCATACCATGACATTTTCACGCATGGAAGCTACAGACTCAGCATTTCCCTGATGACTACCAGTAAAGCTAGCAATATCAGTATTATTTGTAGTTTTTGAACAATGGGAGTTTTTGTTTTATTACTGTTTCATCATTAACAGGCCAAACAAAATGATACAGTCTGGCAATTAAATAAGGAAACTCAAAGCTTTGTGGCGCTTATTAATGGCTTGATTTCACATCTTAACAGGGTTCTGAACGAGTGTCTTAGTGAAGACAATTGCACTTGGAGGGTTAACCTGTTAAGCCCATAGATGAAAGATTCACAGAAAATGCTAGTAATGCTGAAAAACGTAAATATGTTGTGTGCTACAAGAACCTAATTTGAGTGTGTGGTGGACATTTTGACAAACACCAGTAGACTCGTCCTCTCAGGTTTAAAAGTTTATTGCAGTAATAGAAGAATTAGCGCGCTCTGGCACGCTTCTCTGCATCCATGATATATGTACCAAAGGTGCCGGTGTATGTCTGCACGTCTGCTACGTTCAGTAAGGAAGCCAAAACCGTTAAGTATGTAGCTAGCCAAGCGATTGACTTCGTGCAGGTGTTCAAAATATAACGTCGTTAGCTAACGTTAGCTGGCTTGTCACAAAAAGCTAACAAAACTTCGCTACAATGAATGGCTACCATTTTTTCGAAAGGATAAATGTGAAGTAATTCAACAGTATAATAAAATATCGTATTGCGCTGTTGATAAATAAATAATAGCTTAACTTACCCCTTGCTTTATCTTCTGTTTCAGTATTGGCCCAATCCACACCACAAGCACAAACGCTTTGAGCAGGTTCTGAGCAGCGTGTTACAATAGTATCGGCAATCCATTGTTCTTCCTGTGAGACCCAGATGTGAAGACTTGAATTTTAATACCCGAATTTTAAGACCTGAATTTTAAGACCGGAATTTTTGCAGCCTGAATTTGTGAGGTTGAAAAATAATGTGTCGAAATATTAAATGATGAATAATGACAATGGTATTTTAACAACTGAATATTTTGGAACCATATTTTAGGAAGGTGAATATGTGTGCATTACATTTTGAATGCTGGAATTTTGTTTTCAATCAAAATATACAAACCCAATGAATTGCAGAGGAAACTAATTAAAGCACACATATGTTTTTTTTTTCTTTTTGATTTGTGCCAAATTTCTGAGCAGAAAAATTCAAGTATTGTCATTGTGATATGTTTTTAGTCAATTTATGTATTTGAGTAAACATTCCAGTTTTCCTTGAGGACATTTGGCTCCATAATTCCTGTCCTTGTGTATCGGGCCATGTAGGGTCGCGTTATCTAGCCTAGAAAGAACAGAATATTCTGAGCTTACACTGAACTCTTTTTCACCTCATGCTGAACACAAACACAAACTTTGTGCTGACACAAACATGTGATTATCTTTAGACATGTCTGCTAAAACCTTGTAAGCACAAAGTAAGTTAGGACCATTAGACTAACGATTTTAGCTTCCTTATTGAAAGTGACAGACGTGCAGACCTACACCGGCACATTTGGTATATACATCATGGATGCAGAGTAGCGTGCAGGAGCACTCTAATTCTTCTATTACTGTATGGTCTGCAATAAACTTTTAAACCTGAGAGGATGAGTCTACTGGTGTTTGTCAAAATGTACACCACACACTCTAATTAGGTTCTTGTAGCACACAGCATATTTATGTTTTTCAGCAGTACTAATTGCCAGACTGTATCATTTTGTTTGGCCTGTTAATGATGAAACTGTAATAAAACAAAAACTCCCATTGTTCAAAAACAAAAAATAATATTGTTTATACCTGTATATAACTTGTAAATGGCAGTGTATACTGATAATAACTTATGGAGTTGCATCAATTTTTAAATTTGATGTTATGCGTATCTCATCAGTAACCGTATATTGCTCAATTCATGATGTTGCCCCTCCTTCTATCCAGTGTACCTTGACCAACTTCTGAATGTGGGGTGAACATCAGTCCGGGTGTTCCCCAGATTTGTTCTCCCTGTGCAAACTGTGGGCATCTGTTTTATTAGTGCAAACAGTTGCTCATCTGACAGCCCTCTCTCACGCTGGCTATAAAAGATGGAGGGTAGCAGGTTCTTTAGTACATCCTTCAACTGAGCTGTGTCTGCAGTGGAACCAGAGGATCTTCTTAACCATGAGGCTACTGATCCAGACCTTCACGATCTGCCTGGCTCTCTTCCTCTGCCTGGCAGCTCCCTCGTGAGTACTACTTTCTGTACACTTCAGAACTTCAACTCATCTATGTGAATCTCTCTTCATATTTTTGCCAGACAATTTGTTTTTTTATTCCATTAATATCTGTATCTGCAGCATTATTCTTCTGTTCATATCTATGTTTTGAATTTCTGCTTATGCCTGTCATAGTCCCTGAATTAAACACTGGCATAAAAACCAGAGTTTTCAAATTTAACACACTTATTAATTATGAAAAACACAACAATATATTTTAACTTCTCCCTTTTTTTCTGATCCTTGGTGCCCAGGCATCACCATGACGATGTTAAAGGTGAGTTAATGTCTGAGCAAGTCAGCCACACAGAGAAACGTTCTGAAACGTATTTGTTAGTCTCAGCATGCTTTACAGTAGAAATTATGTTTACATACAGACTCTAATTGTACAAACACCAATGCAACAAACAGGCATTGCTATAAAATATGCTACCAAACTGCTTTAAAATATGCAAGATGTTGTTTTACTTATATATTTATATTTATGTATATATTTAATAAGAGACGGTTGTTTGATTCAGGTGAAAAGGTAATTGGGGCTAGTGACCATTCTAATGACGACGCCCACTCCGACCATGCAAACAATGGCCCCGACCACGCAAACAATGGCCCCAACCAGAAAAACAACGGCCCAGACCACGAAAACAATGGCCCCAACCAGAAAAACAACGGCCCAGACCACGCAAACAATGGCCCCAACCAGAAAAACAACGGCCCAGACCACGAAAACAATGGCCCCGACCACGCAAACAACGGCCGTAACCAGAAAAACAATGGCCCCTGCCATAAAAACAACGGCCCCGATCATGCAAACAACGGCCCCGACCACAAAAATAACGGCACCGACCACACAAACAACGGCCCCGACCACACAAACAACGGTGCAAGCCATAAAAACAACGGCCCATGCCATGCAAACAACGGCCCCGGCCATGCAAACAACGGCCCCGACCACGAAAACAATGGCTCCGACCACGCAAACAATGGCCCTAACCAGAAAAACAATGGCCCCGACCACGGAAACAATGGCCCCAACCAGAAAAACAACGGCCCAGACCACGAAAACAATGGCCCCGACCACGCAAACAACGGCCATAACCAGAAAAACGGCGGCCCACACCACGAAAGCAATGGCCCCGATAACGCAAACAACGGCCATAACCAGAAAAACAATGGCCCAGACCACATAAACAATGGCCCCGGCCATAAAAACAACGGCCCCGACCACGCAAACAACGGCCGCGACCACGCAAACAATGGCCCCAACCAGAAAAACAATGGCCCAGGCCATAAAAACAACGGCCCCGACCACGCAAACAACGGCCCCGACCACGCAAACAATGGCCAACACCAGAAAAACAATGGCCCCAACCAGAAAAACAATGGCGCAGGCCATAAAAACAATGGCCCCGACCACGCAAACAATGGCCCCGACCATGCAAACAACGGCCCAGACTATTAAAACAACAGCCCCGACCACACAAACAATGATCCTGCCTGTGAAGAAGAACGTGGTCAAGGAGCTGCTTGGCTGTGACCATCATGTGTGAGCGACAGAAAGAAGATAACACCACCTCTATAGGAAGACCACCAACCTTCCATCTTCTGAATAATTTAAAAAAAAAAGTTAAAAAAAGAAAAGTTTGATTCTAAAAACTGCAAATGAAGCTAGGTCTTTTTTTGGCCAATGTGCGTTGTGTTATTTTAAATAGCTGTATCCAAACAACAAGGCTATTATGTCTCTGTCAGCACTGTCTGTAAACATTGACAACCACCTGTGCACTTTGTGGCTGATGAATAAACTAAAATAAACATCAGTGAGTGTCCTATTGTATTTTTTTTTATTGAATATTTATTCCATTTAGCATGCCAAAAGTTTTTGACTTCAGGCTATATTCAGGCTGTATTCAGATGGCAACTTAACTTCAAAAGATGTCAGTAGATGTGTGCTGAAAGTTCTACATACGAAGAGCCATGTTTAAAAAATGTATACTGATGAAGCAGAAAGTAATTTATGGGTGATAAACATAGATCATTTCAATACATTAAAAAACATAGAAATTTACCTTTCTTTCTCCTTCTTGCTCCTACACTTCCTTTGATTTTCATGCTGTTAAAGTCACTGACCCTGCCAAAATGCACTTTCTGGTTGTTTACCGTCCTCTAGGTCAACTGGGGAAGTTGATCGATGAATTTGACATGCTACTGTCCACCATCCCAGATGATGAAACTCCCCTTATGGTCCTTGGTGACTTCAAAATTCATCTAGACAAGCCACATGCAGCTGACTTTCTTGCTCTCCTAACCACAATTGACCTCAAGCAGTTCACCAGTTCACCACACTAGCAACCCACAAAGCCGGCAACAGCTCGACCTCATCCTCACACGTAATTGAACCACACACAATCTTTTCATTACTCCTCTCCACACCTCTGACCATTTCTTTATCCAGTTCTCTATTTCTCTCCCCTCACCCCCTTCACTGTCTCCATCCTCTATCTCTTTTCATCGCAATCTTCGCTTCCTTTCCCCCTCACATTTCTCCTCCGTTGTCACAACCTTACTTCCCGCTGATAGCCACCTCTCCTCACTGGACTTAAACACCGCAACTGACTTGCTATGTTCCACCCTAACATCTTCTCTTGACAGCATCTGCCCCCTAACATCCAGACCTGCCCTTGGCTCTCAGAAGCTCTGCGTAACAACCGGGCCAAACTAAGAGCATCTAAAAGGAAATGGTGTACATCTAACAATCCAACTGACCTAACCAATTACGAAACACTTTCTCTCCTCTTATTCCAATAGCATCTCCTCTGGTAAAGACAGACACGCACACAGGTTAGGGTCTTACAGTGCACTAGTAGAAAGGTATATCACATACCACATACTACAAAGAGAAGATTGGCAGTTCTCCCAACAACCACACTCTCTTCAAAACCTTTTCTTCTCTTCTCTGCCCCCCTCCTCCCCCTTCCCCTACCTCTCTAACTGCAAATGACTTTGCCACTTTCTTTTCCAACAAGGTTACATCAATCAGGAATAAGTTCTCAACCCCAGACATGCATAGACTGGCTCCTCCTCCATGTAATTCCCAAGTGACTTCCTTCTCCCCTCTCTCAGAGACTGATGTCTCTAAACTCCTCCTCTCTAGCCGTCCCACAACCTGTCCTCTTGACCCTATCCCTTCTAACCTTCTTCAGTCCATCTCTCCCACATTATTACCTGCACTCACATACATCTTTAACACATCCCCTGGCACATACTCCACCTCATATAAGCGGCTCGGGCCCACTGCTTAAAAAACATCATTTAACCCTGCTGTGGTTGACAACTACAGACCTGTTTCCCTCCTACCTTTTCTTTCCAAAACTCTTGAAAGAGCCGTTTTTAATCAACTCTCCAATTTTCTCACACAGAACAATCTTCTGGACACCAAGCAGTCTGGCTTCAAGAGCAATCACTTCACGGAGACTGCTCTGCTTTCCATTACTGAAGCCTTGCGACTAGCAAGCGCAACCTCTAGATCATCTGTCCTCATCCTACTCGACCTCTCTGCTGCTTTCGCCACTGTGAAACATCAGATCCTCCTGTCAACTCTCGCCAGCCTGGGCATCACCGCAACGGTGCAAGGGAGGTATTTCTGAAACTCAGCAACTCACAACTGGTGTTCCACAGGGGTCAGTTCTAGGTCCACTGCTCTGTCCTATCTACACTACATCTCTGGGGCAGGTGATTGAGTTTCATGGCTTCTCATATTATTGCTATGCTGATGACACCCAGCTCTATTTGTCCTTCCAGCCTGACGATCCATCCATCTCTGCACGTATCCTTGCTTGTCGGACATGTCGGTCTGGATGAGGGAACACCACCTTAAGCTCAACCTGGAAAATCTGAGCTTCTCGTCATCCCAGCCTGTCCCTCAATCAACCACAACCTCACTGTTCGGCTCGGCTCAACCTCACAGCTCGGTTCAACCACACTCAAGCCAACCAGGACAGCCAGGAACCTTGGGGTGATTCTCGATGACAGCTTGACCTTTACAGACCACATCTCAACAACTGCACGGTCCTGTAGGTTCATCCTGTACAATATCAAGAAAATCAGACCCTACCTCACTGAACAGGCTACACAGATACTAGTCCAGGCTCTTCTTATTTCTAAACTGGACTACTGCAACACACTGCTCTCGGGCCTCCCAGCCAGCTCCATCAAACCCCTTCAAATGATTCAGAATGCAGCAGCACGCCTCGTCTTCAACCAGCCCAAGAGATGTCACACCCCTCTTCATCTCCCTCCACTGGCTTCCTGTAGCCACCCGCATCAAATTCAAGGCCTTGATGCTCACCTACAAGACCTTGCCTGGAACAACACCCTCCTACCTCAACTCTCTCCTGAAGGCTTACGTTCCCTCACGCAATCTGTGATCAATCAACGACTGCCGCTTAGTACTACCTACTCAGCGTGGCTCAAGGTCCCTTTCAAGAAAATTCTAAGTAACTGCCTCTCAGTGGGGGAATGAACTTCCAACCTCAATCCAGACCGCAGAATCTCTCACCATCTTCAAAAAACAGCTAAAGACCTACCTCTTCTGTGAACACCTAAACAACCATGAAATAAAAAATAAAAAAATTAAATTACTCTGGCACGTACACCTCTATTCTGTGCTTACACCTCTACTTACTTAAATTACACTGGCACTTACACCTCTACATTTTGCTTCTTCTGGAACTCAATTAACAGATCTTGTACAGTAGCACTACTTTTATTGTTCTCTGCTTGATATATCGCTTTGCTTGTATTTTCTCATTTATAAGTCGCTTTGGATATAAATGTCTGCTAAATGAATAAATGTAAATGTAAATTAATGATCCCCTTCTCTCTGCAGACTCTGGATTTCTCAGTATTCTGATCTTTCTCGACCTGAGCTCTGCTTTTGGCACTGTATGCCACAAAGAACACTCAAAGAACACTTTCCCGACTTTCAGATATTGGTATTACTGGCACTGCTCTATCCTGGTTTTCTTCCTACCTCACTAACAGACATTATTTCATCTTTATTAATAAAAACAAATCCACTACTGCTCCTCTCACTCAGGGTATCCCCCAGGGTTCTGTACTAGGTCCACTACTGTTCATAATTTATGTTCTCCCACAAGATCAGATCATGCTATGCTGATAACACCTAGGTTTACACATCTGCACATTTTGATGAAACACATGCCATCAGCTCATCATTTAAACACATGCCATCAGCTCATTTTTTACATCAATGATGTAAAAAATTTGGTTAAACAGTAATTTACTCAAATTCAATGCTGACAAAATTGACATCATGATTTCTGTGCCACAAACACTTTTTTTGTGTCAAGATTGATGGAAATCTGACCAAACTCTCTAAAACCATTAAGAATCTAGGAATCACTTTCGATCCATCTCTTACTTTAGAAGCCCACATTAGAACCATCACTAAAACCTCTTTCTTCCATCTATGTCACATTGCACGACTTCGCCCTATTCTCAGTTTGCAGGATGCAGAATCACTAGTTCGTGCGTTCATATCATTATGTCTCGACTACTTTAACTCACTCTTTACCGGCCTACTGCCCGATTACAATACATCCCAAACTCTGCAGCTAGAGTTCTCACTAACACCAAGCGTTCTGCACACAGTCCCTAGATTTCTAGAAACTGTGGAACTCTCTATCTCAGAGCCTTTGTGACATCTCCTCTATTTCTAGTTTTAAATCTCAGCTTAAAACATCTTTTCTCAGCACACTGTCTATCTGTCTATTAATGATTGACATTTTATTTCCCTTTTTGTAATTGAGATTGTAACTTCTGTTGAAATGTATATTAATGTACTTTGTCTTGCTCAATGTATATAGATGTAAAGCACGTCAACTCTTTTAAAGTATTAAACAGGACTTGTTTAACAATACCCGAATGAATTGTTAACTTGTTGAAGGTTTAAACAAGAAAAAAATCTCCATCATCCCTTAGCCAGCCACGCTAATGGCAACGAATTTACCTCAGCCTGTTAACCCCGCCCACATTGCATCATTAATTCAATTAACTTCCCTGATGTGCATTTTGACGTTACAATCCCTTTAAGATTTTTGTGTTTATGATGACATCGAAGGTCACACGACAATGCCAACATGGCGGATGTAGTATGTTCGGGATTGTAGTCATACTACACACACGGCAGTCACTTTTTTCCCCAGGGATTTCAGGACAGCATAACAGATAACGTGTCATCAAGTAGGCATGGCCTATTTTGAGAATCTGCATAGGTCATGTGAAGTTTGGGAAGAAATGCCATTTGCTGCAGATCTGTCCATGATCACAGGGGCTTTACATTCAACATTTAAAATGAACACCAGTGAAAGGAAATGAGTGAGTGAAGTGCACAAATAAGAAATGACAAGCACCCTGTAATGGCTTTGGCATTTCCTAGGAAATGAAACTAGAAAGCTATGCCATTATAAGCGTCAAGTTGAACTCAATGTAAGATGCAAACTTCGATGCGTCTTTGAGGGTTTCATGTTTGAAAAATACTAGTGTCATGAAATGTTTGTTTCACTTAAATAATTGGAGCAAAATAAATAGGAGCAGTGGAAGCCCAGCTACTGATCGGAAGGTCATGAGTTCAAACCCCAGCACAGCCAAGCTGCCACTGTTGGGCCCTTGGGCAAGGCCCTTAACCCTCAACTGCTCAGATGTATAAATGAGATAAATCTAAGTTGTTCTGGATAAGTACGTCTACCAAATGCCCTGAATGTAAATAAGTGTAAAAATAAGTCTTACTGATTTTGCATCAGTTCTATTATGTGTCCTATCAGGGCTGGACTGGGAGTCTCACACTCCTCCAGCCCACCCCATACACCCACAACAATTTTTTTTTAAATTACTGATAATCCTATTTATTCTTTATTAAATTAAATTTATTACACACAGTACAGCCATCCCATAACCATAAACAAGCAACCTAGAGGTAGTGAAGCAGTCCTAATTTACAGTACATCAGCGTACATGGGCATGACAAGAGTTTAGCAAACACCAGGAGTGCAAAGCTGCCAGTAACTCTCTACTTTTCACTCACAAATGCCCATTAAATGCAAAAGAGAGGTAAACAAAAGACACTTTGGGGGTATTTTTCATGTACCTGCCACTTCTTCACCAGATTGACTACTAACAGAACCGTCTCCACAACCGTTTAACCCCACTGTAATTTGTGAGCACAGAACCTAAATTTCTTTTAGCTAAAAGTAAAGTATCACATCATGACAATGTGGGGTTTTTTTTCCATTTAGACTTGAAAACATTTAAAATACCTGAAATTTAACCATACTATATTTTATACAAATATATTAAAGCATTTAATTTCACTTATTATACCTCAACATGTTAGGTACGCATACTGTAGCTTGGAAAAGTGCGTTGTTGTTGCTGTTCTTTGCCCTAGCTGTTTTTATTACGAAACGTAGACTGGAGGCGGATGCAGGTGGAGGTCACAGTCTTTATTAGACACAAAACTCACGATTAAACTAAACGCGGTCTTCACCGGGAAACGAGAACATTCGCGGCATGGAAAACAAACGAGACTAACCAGGATCAACTAAAGACACGATATAATACTAAGCGAAGTGCTCAGTCACCCAGGCATTTAAATAAAGAACATGATTAACTCAAAGCATGGACACCTGGGGCAAATTAAAGTCACATAATACGAAATGCTCAATCTGGAAGCGAGCGAACGAAAACAATGTCACGTGACTCGTCAGGAGCCGAGCCAGTGCCCTCTGCTGGCTGTGGCGTAACAGTATTGGTAACTTCAACATTTAAAATAACAACATGGAGAGGGTTCCCTAAATTAACTGTATATAAAATTTTATATATTCGTCTGCTAAATTACTAAGTATTACCTCCACATCATTTCCAGTGCTGTTGCTCCATCATAAAAAAGAAACTCATAATTATCCATGTTTTCATACTCAGCTTTATTTACACAGAAAGAACAAAGTTGACAGTTCTATAATTTTACATTTACAGGATTTTTTTTTTAAACAACTAAAAAATAGTTATCGATTCATCTGTTTTGTTCTTCATAGTACATCACTGATCCTGAGAATGCCAGGATATATATATATATATATATATATATATATATATATATATATATATATATATATATATATATATATATATATATATATATTAAAAGTATCGTGAATATGTTCTGTAACCTGTAATTTTTGTAAAAGGGCATCTTCCCCACACCTCCAGAAACGCACATTTCCTTGGAAACGAAACTAGAATGCCTATACCATTATAGGCATCAAGTTGAACTCAACGAGGAAAACGAAAGAGAAGGTTACATACAAATACATTCAAACACAGCATGTATACATATAACGCTCCTGTTCTCCAACTGCACACACTGTACTTGTGAAGACTCCTGGAGATAAAACAGGTAAATAAGCTCCTGTACATTAACTAGACTACACAAGGCTTATTGCAGACTCTGGATATATATATATATATATATATATATATATATATATATATATATATATATATATATATATATTAGGATGTTAATTGTTAATAACTGGAATTCTCCTGTGCTGTTTTTGTTATTGTTCTTATTGTTGTTGTTCAATATTTACACAAATATAACAACAAGATCTCCAATGGGATCATTGCAAATACACGTCTGCGTAACACAAACAATCTTGGAGGCTTCTTACAAGGCTGACTTTCAGTGTTTAAGCTACACAATAATACAATTCTATTCATGTGATCAGTGTACAAAAATCTACTTAATAATTATTTTAGACTTTAGATCATTTAAATTTTTTTTTTTAATATTATGAAATCTGTGTTATGTTTATCAGCATGAGGAAGGGACATTGAGCGAAAGCATATTGGATAATAAAGAAACCGGGCAGGTCAAAAGTTTTTATCCCTCTTTGACTGATTAGAAATTAGGGTTAGAAGGTAGCCTAATAAGTTTCTTAGGATTTAAAATTTGTAATATTAATGCTTAGTTATGCCTTCAAATGGAACCACATTGTTGCTTGATAGTTAAACCCTAGTGTATGTTTTCCAGTGCACACAGTGTACATCGAATAAGGGTGCAGTTCTCTCGAATTCGGCTCTCGGAAGTAGACATGTAGCTTCAAATATCACAGAACCTGACTGTCAGTAGTCACGCCTAAGTGATAATCTTATCATTGGTTTAAAATGTACTAAATAAGTAGGCATAATTATACACCTACCTATAGATTTAAACATTCAGACATTGGGGTAATTTAGTGTTGCCAATCCACCGAGCATGTTTCTGAGTGGTGGGAGGAAACCAGAACACTCAACATGTAGTACTCCACACAGACAATTCTGAGCTCAGGATCCAGACAGGGAAAAAAAAAGAGCCGTGAGGCCGTAAAACTACCTGCAGCACCATTATGTCACATGTTAAACCTCTGGAAAAAAAAACAACAACAGTATCTTCCTGTTCAAGGCAAGGCTCATGTTCAAGCCAGACCTTTCCCTGCAGTTCAGACCCATTTACAGTATACAGTATAGAGTTTCTGTGAAAACTGGCAGATTTTTCATCCTGAAGGTCATCTGCACTTTTAATTAATTATTTTTGTTGGTAGTCTGCTTCTGCTGGTGTGACTGGTATCTAGATGTTACTTCATTATTAAAGTTTGGGAAGAAATGCCATTTACTGCAGATCTGTCCGTGATCACAGGGGTTTTACATTCAACATTTAAAATAACAACATGGAGAGTTCCCTAAATGAACTGTTTGTAAAATTTGGATATTCGTCTGCTAAATTACTAAGTATTACCTCAGAATCGTTTCCACTGCTGTTGCCCCATTATAAAAAACAAACTCATAATTATCCATGTTTTCATACTCAGCTTTATTTACACAGAAATCACAAAGTTGACAGTTTGAAGAACCAGTTAATTTAGCATTTACAGGATTAAAAAAAATAACCATAATGAAAAAATAGTTATCGATACAACTGTTTTGTTCTTCATCTTACATGGCTGATCCTGAGAATGCCAGAGCAAAAAAATGATGAACAAAATAAAAGTATTGCGCACATGTTCGGTGACCTGTTATTTTTGTAAAGGGGCGTCTTCACCACGCCTCCAGAAACACCAGTTTTACATCACAGTACTGAAACCCTTGGAATTTAGTGAATGCCAGATGGGGCAAATCTCTTAATTCTTCTATAAACACATCTTATCCTTGCATACTTCCCTCACACTGAAGTGGGTGGAGCTAAGATGCAAGGAAAGGACGTGAGTGAGTGAAGTGCACAAGCAAAGAATGACAAGCATCCTGTTACGCCTTCGTCATTTCCTAGGAAACGAAACTAGAAAGCTATGCCATTGCAGTTGAACTCAACGAGGAAAACGAAAGAGAAGGTTACATACAAATACATTCAAACACAGCATGTATACATATAACGCTCCTGTTCTCCAACTGCACACACTGTACTTGTGAAGACTCCTGGAGATAAAACAGGTAAATAAGCTCCTGTACATTAACTAGACTACACAAGGCTTATTGCAGACTCTGGATATATTATATATGTAGCCTACATGGCCTATTTTCATTGATGGCTTTTAATTATTATTTTTTTAAAACAACAAAGTAGTTTTAGGAAGCAATTTTACTGATTATAATAGGATGTAGTTTAATAGGTTCACATTAGGATGTTAATTGTTAGTAACTGGAATTCTCCTGTGCTGTTTTTGTTATTGTTCTTATTGTTGTTGTTGTTGTTGTTCAATATTTACACAAATATAACAAGATCTCCAATGGGATCATTGCAAATACACGTCTGCGTAACACAAACAATCTTGGAGGCTTCTTACAAGGCTGACTTTCAGTGTTTAAGCTACACAATAATACAATTCTATTCATGTGATCAGTGTTCAGAAATCTACTTAATAATTATTTTAGAATTTTGATCATTTAAATTTCTTTTTTAATATTATGAAATCTGTGTTATGTTTATCAGCATGAGGAAGGGACATTGAGCGAAAGCATATTGGATAATAAAGAAACCGGGCAGGTCAAAAGTTTTTATCCCTCTTTGACTGATTAGAAATTAGGGTTAGAAGGTAGCCTAATAAGTTTCTTAGGATTTAAAATTTGTAATATTAATGCTTAGTTATGCCTTCAAATGGAACCACATTGTTGCTTGATAGTTAAACCTTAGTATACATTTTCCAGTGCACACAGTGTACATCGAATAAGGGTGCAGTTCTCTCGAATTCGGCTCTCGGAAGTAGACATGTAGCTTCAAATATCACAGAACCTGACTGTCAGTAGTCACGCCTAAGTGATAATCTTATCATTGGTTTAAAATGTACTAAATAAGTAGGCATAATTATACACCTACATATAGATTTAAACATTCAGACATTGGGGTAATTTAGTGTTGCCAATCCACCGAGCATGTTTCTGAGTGGTGGGAGGAAACCAGAACACTCAACATGTAGTACTCCACACAGACAATTCTGAGCTCAGGATCCAGACAGGGAAAAAAAAAGAGCCGTGAGGCCGTAAAACTACCTGCAGCACCATTACGTCACATGTTAAACCTCTGGAAAAAAAAACAAAAAAACAACAGTATCTTCCTGTTCAAGGCAAGGCTCATGTTCAAGCCAGACCTTTCCCTGCAGTTCAGACCCATTTACAGTATACAGTATAGAGTTTCTGTGAAAACTGGCAGATTTTTCATCCTGAAGGTCATCTGCACTTTTAATTAATTATTTTTGTTGGTAGTCTGCTTCTGCTGGTGTGACTGGTATCTAGATGTTACTTCATTATTAAAGTTTCCTTTACATCAGGGGTGTCCAATTTTATCGTCAAAGGGCCGGTGCGGGTGCAGGTTTTCATTTCAATTAAATTTTATTTCATTTCCAAAAGGAGCAACACCTGATTCCACATGTTTAATCAGCTGCCTGTCAATAGACTCAGGTGGGGCTTCTGCTTGGCTGGAATGAAAACCTGTACCCACACTAGCCCTTTCCTGATGAGAGTGGACACACGTGCTTTACATTGTTTGTTTCACCTGTAGACGTTTACCAGTTATTGCTATGTCACCAAGGAAGGAACACAAAAAGGTAGAAGTTGAAGGAATGAATAACAGCCTAAACCAGCACTATGAGGACAAGGTGCGTCCCTACATTGATCTTGTGGACAAACTTAGAACACTGGGAGTAGAGAAGGACCTGAACTTGCCAGCCATTGCTGTTATAGGTGATCAGAGTTCAGGAAAGAGCTCTGTATTGGAGGCCCTTTCAGGAGTGGCTTTGCCTAGAGGCACAGGTGAGAAAAATGCGCACACACACACACACACACACACACACACACACACACACCAGAGATGCAAACTCAAGTCTGCAACTTGTCACAAAAAAAAGAAAAAAGACTTGCGACACGACTTGGACTCATGAACAACTGACTCGAGACTTGACACGGAGCTGAAGACCGAGGCTCGTGAAAAACACAAGTCGTTTTGGTTTGGCGTTCCCGATTACGTTCTGTCTTTACGACCCCACATGACATCATCAAACACCACATTTTTCTATGCGTTCCTCATTCATTCATTCCCGATCAGTATGTGCTGCAGGAGAAGATATCTCAACAATTCATCTCTAAACCCACCAAGCCAGCATTATTATATACTGTGCACGTGTGACACATCTGAAAGCACGTTCTCATCACCCATTGGAAAAGTGCTGTTATATAAATGAACAACAAACAATAACGTTAAAGCCGAGTCTTACCTTGTGATAATCTTCGTGTCATTTAATTTGAAAAGCAATCAGTCAACCAAAAGGGAATCTTCGGAGTTACACAACGTACAAAGTAAAGTACAAATGTTTCCTGGTCCTTTTCATGCCCATCCCCCCGTCCCCAAGAGTATTAGCACCGTATGCATATAATTTCCAAGTTTACCAAGTTAAATACACTTTGTATGTATACAAAGGGTTTTGTTACTCCCGGCGCTCACTGGAAGACTACCTTACCCATCAGTGCTTGAGAACTACAGCAAACTACGGTAACTCATTGAGGTAAATCTGATAACTTGAGGTAAATACTTCAAAATACACAACACGTTGGCATTCTGAACTAAAATGACAACAAAGAAAAAAACAAAAAAAGTAATATCTTTCTTGAATTTTCTATGAATGATCTGCTTTCTTATAATTATAGTGAGACCTTTTGCATCAAATGTAACAATTTGAAAGTCATAGTTTTTTTTTTTTATTCATTAATGATTTAATTTTGAATGAATAATTTAAATTAAAACAAATGGACAAACAAGACATTCTGTAGACGTAATCAGTTTTAATATTTCAAAATTGATTTAGCCTCATACACCGTTCATTACCATAACTAGCTTAAAGAACTATTTGCTACAAATAGAACAAAATCAAGACTTGACTTGGACTTCAGGGACTCGTGCACATGTCTTACACACACACACACACGCACACACACACACACACACACACACACACACTTAAATGCACTCTCATTCATCAGATACAAAGCTTGTTAGAGTATCCATGCTAAACGGCTCCAGTTTGATCTACAGGTATTGTGACACGCTGCCCTTTGGTGTTGAAACTAAACAGGACTGAAAAGGGTACCACATGGTCTGGACTTCTCACATTCAAGGGCCAAGAAAAGAACCTTCTCAAGCCATCAGATGTGGGGAATGCTGTTTCAAATGGTCTGTATTTCACACTTTAGAAGAAAAAAAAAAGAAGTAATACCTCGAACAATAGGGTTTGCACACTTACACAGAGAATATAAATGTGTGCTGTTTTCTATAGCTCAGAACGTCTTGGCTGGAGAGGGGAAGGGAATCAGCCAGGAGATGATCTCTCTGGAGATAAAATCCAGTGAAGTTCCTGATCTCACCCTCATTGACCTGCCAGGCATTGCCAGGGTGGCAACAGGAGACCAGCCGTTTGACATTGAGAAGCAGGTGAGACAAAATTGAGAAATGTGGGTTAATATCCTTCCGTTTTAAGACATTTACATTTTTTTTTTAATACAAATGAAATAGTACCTACTACTCTAGCGTAATTTTTTTTGTTCTCCTGCCTTTGCTCTGATAGTTATTGTACATAGTGTTAGTGACTTTAACTCTCTTGCGCTCTCTCACTATTTCAATAGGAACGACTGTACACTTGCTCATTCATGCAATTATCCAACCAGTCAATCATGTGGCACAATGTATAAGATCATGCAGATACAGGTCAAGAGCTTTAGATCATACATCAAAATGGGGGAAAAGTGTGATCTCAGTGACCTTGATTGTGGTATGGTTGTTGATGTCAGATTGAATAATTCAAAAACAGCTGATTTCTTGGGATTTTCATAAACATTAGTCTAAGTGTACACAGAATGGTGCAGAAAGAAGGAAAAAACAGTTCTGAGAGTAGACATGTCTTGTTGATGAGAGCGGTCGGATGAGAATGGCCAGACTGGTGTGACCTGACAGGAAGGCTACGGACAATGCTAGTCAAAATCACAGAGATCAGATTTTCTCCCGTATTCTTATATTTGATCTGAACATTAACTGAAGCTCTTGATCTGTATCTGCATGATGTTTTGCATCGCACTGCTGCCACATGATTGGCTGATTAGATCAGAACTGCATACATTAGTAGGTGTACAGGTGTTCCTAATAAAGTGCTCTCATAAAAACTGCTAACTAAGAGACTGAGGTTGTAATCAAGACCACCACGGTCAAAACTAAGACAAGTCAAAGACCAGGACTAGCTAAATGCAAGTCAAGGGGTCGAGGCCAAGTCAAGATCGAGTCTAAATAAATGCAAGACCAAGTCAAATTATAGCCCAAATGTAATCTAATCACTTTGGAGGCCAAGTCTTTACTTCAGTTGCTTATATGTCGGATCAGTAGATTGCTGAATTTGTCTTGAGAATGACCTAGAATCTTCCAGAATCATTCTAGATTTACAATATGCCTAGTTACTGTATATGCCAAGATTTAGGTCAAGCGTTGCTTTCTCTTTTTTCCGTCAATTATAGTACCTCAATATTGGAACGTCAAAACTTCTTAAAAACATTTCTTCACTCAGGTAGAACCATAAAATACTATGAATGAAATTCGACCTTCTTGATGAACTTAGCTTCATCAGTTTCATTTCTTTTTTAAAAAATAAATAGGGAATCGTCTCAAATTTGCATTTCATTTGTTGAACAGATCAAAGATCTCATCGAGAAATTCATTAAGAGACAAGAAACTATTAGCTTGGTGGTTGTGCCTGCAAACATTGACATTGCCACCACTGAGGCACTGCAGATGACAAACAAAGTGGATCCAAATGGGCAAAGGACTCTGGGTAATATAGCTCATACATGTTTAAGCTTTGACTAGAAGGTGACATATATCTGAAATATATGCGATTCATTTGTACAGGCATCCTTACCAAGCCTGACTTGGTGGATAAAGGTGCAGAGGAGAGTGTTGTAAATACAGTAAATAACCAGGTGATCCCACTGAAGAAGGGCTACATGATCGTGAAGTGCCGTGGCCAGCAAGACATCAATGAGAATCTGAGTCTGTCTGCAGCTCTCCAAAAAGAGCAAGTCTTTTTTCAGGAGCATCCACATTTCAGGCAAGAGATATTTGTTATGGAAAGCCAAAAGATCAAATGTATATCAATAACTGTAGTTAAGGATTAAATATCTTATATTAAATTTTATTATGAGTGACATTATTGAGATCCATGCCATAAATTTGGGGTAGTGTTTGAACAAAAACGGCTTTTTTAGCGTAGAATTTGGCTTAATATTAGTTTGATTTTAGACATATTTTATGGTACAAAATGACATCTAATTAGAGTGTGTGTCTCTCTCTCTCTCTCTCTCTTATTTTCTTACTTTTTGTCTTAGACCTCTCTTGGAGGAAGGCAAAGCCACAGTGCCTGTACTTGCAGAGAGACTGACCAGGGAACTGGTAGAACACATTAATGTTAGTGAGCTCACAAAACCCAGCAACGTCCTTTGTGTTCTGTATTTTCCATAACCGATTGACAAATTTTCTTTCTTTCATTCATTAATTTTTTTGTTCGTCATCTTTAGAAGTTACTCCCACAGTTGCACAAACAAGTTGAGGTCAAATTGGAGAAAACAGTTAACGATTTGAGAAGGCTTGGAGATGGAGTTCCTCAAGAGGAACATGAGAGAAACAACTTTCTTATTGGGGTAAAAAAAAAAAAAAAAAAAAAAAAACTTGTATGGAGATTAAAAACATCATTGTTTTTCTTCAATTGTGTTTATGTTTGACCGATTGGTTTTGGTATTTAACAGAAAATCAGTGACTTCAACAAAGTCCTTACAGATGTGATGAGGGCAGAGGAAGACACCAAAAACTCAGAGCCCAAAGTTTTTACTAAAATCAGGAAAGAGTTTGGAAAATGGAAACATCACCTGGATGACCGGGCTATCGAACGTGAGTTAGTCTCAGTAGGTCCCAGGTGGTATTTAGTAGATGACAAATTAATTAAGAAAGCAAATATCTGTGGAATAAAATAATTAATTCTTTAAATACCTTTTTTAGCGGTTTTGACTTTAGTGGTAACCAGATTTTAAAATGACGTGTTTACTTGCATGCAAATAACACACCAATTCCATTTCAGGAAAGTGTGCCATTTTAAAAACTAATATGTAATATATAGAAATGTCAAAAGTTTGTCACACAAGTACAGTCTATGATGCGTGCCTGAGAGTTTGCTCCATATTAGCCATATGTTTATTTAATATGTACAAAAGAATATGAACGTTATGAGCCATACGTTTTTGTGTTCAGACTGAAGAAACACCGTCCTGCTCATACTGAATATGCCAAAAAACAAATAAAATAAAAAACACAAATTTGAGGTTCTTGTTTGATCAAAACCTTAAAGACCTTTCAGGATTGTCTTACAGTACTTTCCAGGCCTGTGTCTTCTCAATCATGTTTCTTTCTCTAGTCGAGGAAACCCTCCGGGATGAAGTTGAAGAGTACACCAAGACCTGTAGGGGAAAGGAGCTTCCTGGATTTGTTAATTACAGAACGTTTGAAAACATTGTCAAGAAACATGTACAGGAACTGGAGGAGCCTGCTATAGAATTACTGAGAGACATCATTGGTAAATACTGCACCAACAACTGAACCGACCGTGTACACTTTCACTCTGATGAGACCGACACATTTAGGGCACTGCCTGTTGTGTAAAGGGGTATGTTGTCTATATGACCTTCCCTGAATGAAATCATGAAATACTAACCCCATCTAAATTTGATGCACTGTAATTAAAATCTATTTTAACCAAAGGATGGACTATGATTAGGCATCTCAAGAGCTTTTAGTAAACCTGCCTATGATCTAAAGGCAAATATTTACAACACAAGGGTGTTTTTAGCTGTTATCTACGCCAAAGAAAAACAAATCAGCTAGTGCAGGTCGTCAACTGGTGGACCGTGGTCCAGCTGTAGAACCAGTAAACTATTTTAATGGTCTGAACTCAGTACTTGAAAAAATTACCGTAGCAGAGTTGATAAACGTTGTCGGGGGGAAAAAACCTGCCTGTAGTTCTGTGACTCTAGTTTTCTACGCTGTAAAACCAGATAAGTTCATTTAACTCAAAAAATTTGAGGTAAATCAATTTCTTTAAGCCAAATACAATTAAATATAACAAAAATTTAACTCAAACTTATATTTAAGTGTATTTGGCTTAAAGAAATTGATTTATCAACTTAAAAATTTTGAAGTAATTAGTTTCCTCAAATTTCTTGAATTAAATGAACTTATCCGGTTTTACAGGGTACACATGAACAAGCTCAACTTCTGTAGTAGATCCTCTGTTGTGGCTAATCCAGTTATGTGCATTTTTTTATACACACTTTGGACCAGAAACGTCTGGGTTACGCATGTAATCCTGTTCCCTGAGAAGGGAACGAGACATTGCGTTTAGCATAACAGTATAGTAGCGCCTCTCACGTGCGACCGGCATCTTAAGCTTGTGTAAAATCATGCCTATTTATAGACCGGCCATGATCAGGTGATGTGGCAATTAAGCGCGTCACATGATATATATATGGCACCTGTGAACCGTGCCATCAGCCTCTATTATCTGAAGCGAAGACGCAATTCACAGGTCTGCCCTGGTATGACGAAGCTATGCAACGTCTCGTTCCCTTCTCAGGGAACAGGGTAACCCAGACATTCCCTTTCAAATGGAACTTCGACGTTGCGTTTAGCATAACACTATGGGAATGAGAATACCCACTCCGTCATCCCGTGGGTACGGCCTGTTCAAGCTCCCAAAGACCCAAGCCCGAGGGCCACTGTAAGACACTCGAGCCCGGGGTGGAATGAATATCCAGGCTGGGATATCGAATGAATGTGTGTGGCATAGACCACCCTACAGCAGCACACACAACTTTGGGTGGATACAACTTTGGACAAAGCCTTCGCAAAGGCGACCGTCCTAGTGGAATGAGCCCTTGTGCCCAGAGGCATAGCGAGACCACGTGCCTCATAAGCAATAGAGATTGCTTCCACTATCCAATTAGAGATGCGCTGCTTTGACACAGCATCACCTCTACTGTCGCTGCCAAAGCAGACAAGCAGCTGCTCTGCCTTATGCTACTGGCCGGAGCAGTGGACGTAAGTACAGAGAGCCCTTACTGGACACAGCAGGTGCATTCTCTCTTGTTCCGGTGTGGGGAATGGAGGAGGGCAGAAAACCTGCAACACCACAGGGTGGGCAGCCGATGTAGGCACCTTAGTAATATAACCCAGCATAGGATACAGGAAGGCCTTGGCTAATCCAGGGGCAAAGTCAAGGCAGGAAGGGGCAACAGAGAGAGTTTGTAGATCTCCTACTCACTTGAGAGATGTCAGGGCCAGCAGAAGAGCTACCTTTAGAGTCAGAAGCTTCTCAGAAGCTGACTCTAAGGGCTCAAATGGGGCCCCTGACAGACCCTCCAGGACCACAGAAAGGTCCCAGGAAGGTATGCATGGCCTGCAGATGGGCCTCAGCCGCCTGACACCACGCATGAACCTTGAAGTTAGAGGATGTTGCCCCACAGAGGCTCCATCAACACAGATGTGACTGGCTGAAAGGGCAGCCAGGTAAACCCTGATTGTAGAAGGAGCCCACCCTGCTGAGAAACATTCCTGTAAGAACTCCAGGACTGTAGCTATTGTGCAGTTCACTGGGTCTACAGTGGATCTCTGCGAATGGGAATCTCCCAAGGAGTGCCATCTAGCAGGGATATTATCTCTGAGAACCATATTCGAGCTGGCCAATAAGGTGCTACTAGCAGCAGGCATAGACTGTCTTGGCGAACTCTCGCTAGAACTTGTGGGAGCAGAGCAATCAGGGGAAAGCATACAGATGTGACCTCGGCCACATGTGCACCATGGCGTCCAGCCCTAATTGTGCGGGAGGAATGAGGGTGAACCACAGCGGGCTGTGTGTTGTCTCCTCGGAGGCAAACACATGCAGTCCCGCTTGGCCAAACCTCACCATATGGACTCCACCACTTGTGGATGGAGCCACCAATTCCTGGGCCTCAGCCCCTGCCTCAACAGGATGTCTGCCCCCATATTCCCAGAATGTACATTGCACTCACTGACAAACTTAACTTCTGTCCAGAGAAGAATTAGTTGCGCCTGCCTGAATAGGGGGTGTGGACATAATCCTCCCTGGTGGTCAATATATGAGGCCACCGATGTGTTGTCTGTAAACACATGGTGACCTCTCAATTGAGGAAGAATGAATTTCAATGCTAGAAATATGGCCCACATTTCTAGGCAATTTATATGCCGCTCCAGAAGAGGGCCACTCCAGAGACCGTGAGCTGGACAGCTGTCTAAGACCACGCTCCAGCCCATGAGGGAGGTGCCTGTTATTACCGTCTTGCGCTAAGGAGACACCCCTAGAGTGTGACCCAAGGCTAGAAACCGGGGACACTCAAATTCTCAGAGCACGTAGGCATCGCCGCGTGATACTGATTACTCTCAGAGGTTTCGTCCTTAGACAAAACCCCCAACTTCTCAGCCACCACTGAACGGTTTCCTGTGCAATCGCCCCATAAGCTCCAATAGTCTCCCACGATCCAGCTTTATCTTTATCTTCTCTCACTCATTTTTCTCTCTCGTGATTTTACACAAGCTTCAGATGCCGGTCGTGCGCGAGAGGCGCTCCCATAGTGTTATGCTAAACGCAATGTGGAGTTCCCTTTGAAAGGGAACTAGAGACTTGAGTTTTCACAGGCTTTCACTGATTATTTTATTTACCTGGGCTGATTAATGAACTGAACTCCTTCTTTAAAGTGACGACAAAAACAGGAAAAAAATTTTTATACAAGACTACACAAAGAAGTGCGTTTGTTCTCTTGCACCAAATTCATAACAACTGTGTCTTTCTTATAGCCATAAAATAATCATTAATGGTTAATTATTAAAAGTGAACTACTGTCACATTTCAGTCAATTAGCTGCTTTTTCAGACCTGTGTAAGTATATATTTTATGTAACTGGACTTTCAAACATTTTATCAGGCCCAGGATCTCCATGGCACAAAATGGCGTACTCAAACAAAGGAATCTTTTTAATCTTTCAGCTTTCTCTTCTTCTCAATTGTGTCTTCTATCTTCAACTTAGGTTCTTTTCTCTTCCCTGGCCAAGCCTTAATTCTCTAGTCACTTCTTTCTTCTGCTTTTCTTTTCAGTTCCTTTTCTAATTCTTTTTAATACTTATTTCCCATTTTCTTTCACCCTTACCTCAAGCAAAGTCCTGATATACCGTACCAGTCATCCCTCTACGAAGGTGTGACGAAGGGCTGTGTTATAGGCTGGCTTTAAGTATCCTGCCTGGCAGGTGCAGGCAATTCAAGTTAATCAGCCTGGAGTATTTTGGGCAACCGAGTTCTCCAAAATGGCCGCTCTCACTGGGCGCTGATGTCTCACTCTTCTGGTATGGTGTAGCATGGCCTTTTACATAAAGAAATGACCAGTACAAATATACAATTGTTATATCTTGGTTAGAACCCATTTAATTTGAAGACTTTTTGAAGTGTTTCTTGTTATTTGTTGTACACGTTTACATCCAGAACAGATATGTTGAATGAGTCAGTGCACAAGTCTGCCATAATATGCTCATCAGGTTACAATTTCCTGACTGTCTTTGTTATTTTCTCTCATTTCTGTAAGAAATTGTTCACTCCTGTGTGAACAAGGTGGTCAGCTCCCATTTTGAGGCCTTTCCCAACCTGCTGAGGGCAGCTAAAGAGCCGATCGAGGATCTGCTTGAGCAGGAGCATGGAAAAGCCCTACAGACGGTAAAATCTCAATTTAAAATGGAGAAGATTGTGTATTCACAAGATCGCCTCTACAGCCGCCAGCTAGAGGCCGTCAAACTGAAACCAGAGCCGACCAAGCAGATTTATAACTCAAGAGGTCACCTCGTCCCAAAGACAGTGAGTGCTGACGTCAGGGAGATGGCACAGCACCTAAACGCCTATTTCATGGTATGCAATCATTAAAGCTACTATTTCCACGAAAATATAGGCTGTCTACTTGATCTGTCAACTATCATGATCTGTGTGTGTGTGTGTGTGTGTGTGTGTGTGTGTGTGTGTGTGTGTGTATCAGATCACCTCTGACCGTCTGGCCAACCAGGTGCCCCTTATAGTGCAGTACCATGTGCTGGACCAATACTTTTCTCAGCTTCAGGCCGCAATGTTGCGCATGATCGGATCCCAGAACGCTGAGAAGCTTATCCGAGAGGATTCTGGTGTAGCTCATCGTAGGAGGAGCTTGAAGGACCGTCTGGAACGTCTTAAAAAAGCACGCCAGCTCTTGTCCAAGTTCTTAATGTCTGTCTCATAACTGAATCCGAATTATTAAGCATCATTAGAAGGATGAAGGATTAGAAGGAGGACCTTAAGGCAGTAGACTTTCATTTGTTTTATTGCAATATTACAGTCTTGTTTTATTCACAATACTGTAACTTTTGTCTGCTTTGTTAGAGTTAGCTAAAACATATTACATGTATGTGTGTGTATATATATATATATATATATATATATATATATATATATATATATATATATATATATATATATATATATATATATATATATAACATGTTATTTATGTTATTAAATTATGTTCATGTTACGTTGCTATTACATGTTAACATAAAAATGTTACATAGGGTTTAAAGGTTTGAATCACATGTTTCATCATTCTACTTAAATAAGCGGTATAGAAAATGGATGTTTACATGTTTATGATACAGCAATTTGGAGTCCAGAGAATAGAACTTTATCCAGCCATGTTTTACTTTCTGGTGTATGTATTTGTGTGGACAATGTGGTGTGTGTGTGAATTGTGTTTCCACAATTTGTGATTAGTGTTGTGATTGTTTCACATCACCTTGTCACATCACTGTTAGCCCTAAAACGCCCCTGTCCCAACTTTTTTGGAACATGTCGCATGCATTCATTTCAAAATTATCTTCAGAAGAACTATGCGGTTGATTAGATAAAACATCGAATACCTTGTCTTTATGTGTTATATTTTTTAAGTCAAAGTACATTTACAAATCACTCCTCTTTGTTTTTATTAGCATTTTCCATACTGTCCCAACTTTTTCGGAATTGGGGTTGTACATTCTGACACTGTCTGTCTGTGTAGTCCTAAGTAAGAGCTTTTAAAATGAGGTTAACACTGTTAGCAGTGTCTGCCATGCCAAGCTAAAAAAAAAAAAGCAGCTAGACCTATAAATAAAAAAATATATTAAACATAACTTATATACTTGCAATTTATTGACAATATTTACAAACATGAGGGCGCACGGTGAATTAGCGGTTAGCATGTTCGCCCCACACCTCCAAAGTTGGGGGTTCGATTTCTAGTTGTACTATGTACTAGTTGTGAAAAACTGTTATAGATTAGATTACTCGACTGATGACGGCTCTGAGCATTCAGTGAGTCTGACTGGCATCGATATATTTATGTTTGAGATGTCAGTCCTGCTCATTAACATTTCAATGACTGGCAAAACCCATCTCTGAAGTACTCATTCACTCATTGACTCATTTGGGGGTTTCCTCCGGGTACACCGATTTCCTCCCGCAGTCCAAAGACATTTGTCTGGCATCTCTAAACTGTCCATAATGTGTGATTGTGCCCTGCGATGGGTTGGCACCCCATTCAGGGTATCCCCAGAGACAGGCTCCAGGTTCCCCGTGACCCTATGATACAGAAAATGGATGGATTTTAATAAGATTTTAACAGGCGTAGTCTTAAAGCAATCGTCTGTGATACAGATACAACAAGGTAGAAAAGTCACAAGAAGTACAGTCAATATAATCGAATGCATTTGACTAAAAGGAGCGTGGCATCAGCCTATCTCCATAACTGAATCACTCCTGCTGTGGTCAGGTTAAACGCCACGACATCCTCTAACCACTAGGTGTCACTACAGCGCTGAGTACAGGATTGAAATACAGCAGAGGAAGAATTTACCGTAATATTTAGACGATACGAGCAACTCCTTGCTACAATCCGTAGACCGTGTTGTAGATATAAAACTAATTCGTTTCTATACGGTGTTTTAAGTTAGAAATATATAGAGAGAGAGAAATATATTGAAATATATAGATATATGGTTTGACCTTGTACGAGTTTACGAAGCGTGTTTGAAGTTTATTATTATTATTATTATTATTATTATTATTATTATTATTATTGTGAAGATGTTGGCGGTTCGCTCACTGGTCTGCAGACCCTACACCTTTCTGCTGAAGCCTGCTGCTCAGACAGGAGCTGTGGGCTTCATCCACACCAGTGCCAAGTTCAGCAGTGCCAAAGTAGCAGTGGTGAGTCCTGGGTCAGCTGGTGCAGTTTATAAACTGTCACATGATCTCAAAATATCCGAATAAAGAATTTATAATACAGAAATGTCGACCTGAGAAGAGCTTTAATCAGCTCATTAACTCAAAACACCTGCGAAGGTTTCCTGAGGCTTTAATCTCTCAGTCTGGTTCAGTACACAACCACAGTGACGGGAAAGATGGAAGTAAATGCTGCATTTCATTTGGAAATCAAGGTTCCGGAGTCTGGAGGAAGAGTGGAGAGGAGCAGAATCCAAGCTGCTTGAAGTCCAGTGTGAAGTTTCCACAGTCAGTGATGATTTCGGTTGCCGTGTCATCTGCTGGTGTCGGTCCAGTGTGTTTTCTCAAGTGGAGAGTCGATGCAGCGTCTGCCAGGAGATTTTAGAGAACTTCATGCTTTCATCTGCTGACGAGCTTTATGGAGACACTGATTCCTTTTCCAGCAGGACTCTGCACCTGTCCACAGTGCCAAAACTTCTAGTAACTGGTTTGTGACCGTGGTATTACTGTGCTTGATCGTCCAGCCGACTCGCCTGACACGAACCCCATAGAGAATCTACGAGAGACACCAGACCCGACAATACAGACGAGCCGAAGGCCGCTATCAAAGCAACCTGGGCTTCCAGAACACCTCAGCAGTGTCAGTGTGATCGCCTCCATGCCACGCCGCACTGATGCAGTAATTCCTGCAAAAGGATTAAAACCCCGACCGAGTATCAGCGCATAAATTAACATACTGTTCATCAGGTCGACATTTCTGTATTCTAAATTCTTTACTCTAATATTTTGAGATACTGGATGTTTGATTTCGTTGAGCTGTAAGCCGTAATCATCGAGATTAAAACCAAAAAAAGGCTTGAAATATTTCACTTCACGTGTAATGAATCTACAATATATGAAAGTTCCACTTTTTGAATAAAATTACAGGAAAAAAATGTACTTTTCGACGATGTTCTAATTTTTTGAGATGCACCTGTATGTATGAGGATGGGTTCTTGTGCTTGACCTAGACATTCCTTCAGCTCTGTGTGAGACATGCAGATAGACATATGATCAAAACAGCTACCAGGGCTGTTTTAGAGATATGAGTACAGGTAATTCATTGTCACTGGTCTAGCTGTTTAAATGTACATTATATTGTAGCCAAAGGTTTGTTTACACCTGACCATCACACCCATACGGTACGTTGTTCTAACCCAATCTATTGCCACAATTGTCTTTGTATGCTGTAGCGTTACAGTTTCCCTTCACTGGAATTAAGACGCCTGAACATGTTCCACCACGCCAGTGCTCCGGTCCACAGAGCAAGCCCCGTAAAACAAAATGGTTTGCCAAGTTTGGAGTTGAAGATCTCGAGTGTCCTGCACAGAGCCCTGACCTCAATCTCACCGAACACCTTTAGGACGAACTGGAACGTCGACTGAACCCCAGACCTCCTCACCTGACATCAGCACCTGACCTCACTAATGCTCTTGTTGCTGATTGATCACAAATCCCCACAGCTACGCTCCAAGATCTAGTGGAAAGCCTTCCCAGAAGACTGGAGGGTATTATAACAGGAAAGGGGGAATAAATCTGGAATATTATGTTCAAAAAGCACATATGAAGGAGTGATGGTCAGGTGTCCACAAACTTTTGGCCATGTGGTGTATTTTGCCAGCAGTGAAATTTATGCAAAGCTCAGACATCCTGGTCGCAATGTCCGTCGTGGAACGCCTTCTGTCAGCTCTCAAAGGCATTCTTCTGTGTTTGCCGTGAGATATTGTCCTTCAACTACCAATACCTCGCTCAATGAGACATGCTAATGAATACCCAATTGGGCATTTACACACAAATTCAATTCCTTGAATAGTATTCATAATATTTTCCAAGCCAATAAAGCAACCTTTGACTTTGACTTGACTTACGAGCGCACGCGAGAGAGATTATTAGGTATACTTTTTATCCCACGGTGCCTTAAAAAGGTTTCCATTGTGATCAAGCAGGGACTAGCAGTGACGATATACCTAAACGGACAGCTAGAAGGTAACACGGGCATGAGGGCATCCTGGGAGATAAATGAAGTGTTGTATTTCACTTTGTATCAGTGTTACTATTGGCACCCTTTATACTGTATACATCACTCCTATGGATTGTCATTGGACTTCACCTTCTGGCTGTCCTGGTTTCCAGGTGCTGTCTGGATGTGGAGTGTATGATGGTACAGAGATCCATGAGGCGTCAGCGTGAGTATCGGGCTGCAACCAGAACCTCATGCTGCCAAACATCAAGATAATAACCTGAACATTATTTCATACATTTCTATCTCCACGCTGTGTAGATAAACATGTTACTGAGGTTTTGGAAATAGTCTCTCTGCTCCAGTGAATTTTTAAGCCTGCATGAATCACCGCTACGAATTCTATAGCATATATTCACTCAGAAATATGTATGCGTACAGAATCCTGGTGCATCTGAGTCGCGGTGGTGCAGAGGTCCAGATGTATGCTCCCGATATGGCTCAGATGCATGTTATAGACCACAGCAAGGGACAGCCTTCAGAGGAGTCCAGGTAATCAATAGAGAGGAGATTCTACAACGTGACTGCCTTCGGTCTTCTCTTTAACTCTGCTTCTTATTGTATTTTCATAATCCTGTATGGTGGGCAGGAACGTCCTAGCTGAGTCAGCTCGCATCGCCAGGGGTAACATCACTGACCTGGCTAAGCTGAGTGCCACTAACCACGATGCAGTCATCTTCCCTGGAGGCTTTGGAGCTGCTAAAAATCTGTAAGGGGAGCTAGTTCGATTCATGTTTTGAGTTTGCAGACATGCTAGCAGACATATCTATACGCTAGCAATCTCCTTAACGTGTTTCCGAAGCTCCATGATTATGACTTTATCAGGTCGACGTTTGCTGTCGACGGAAGTGACTGTGCCGTGAATAAGGAGGTGGAACGTGTCTTGAAGGACTTCCATAAAGCAGGCAAGCCTATTGGGTAAGTAAGCTGATGTTTTATTTCCTCCCACACTGGAAGGATATTTCCTTGTGATTAGTTTTTGCCCTTCTAAACCACCTTTAGGCTGTTGTAGTTGTCCAGTTGTGGCGTGCAGCGCTTATGTTGTTCTCCCATGGTTTCCAGATTGTGCTGTATCTCTCCGGTGCTAGCAGCGAAGGTGCTCCCCGGTGTGGAAGTGACCGTGGGCCACGAGGAAGAGGAAGGGGGAAAGTGGCCATACGCCGGCACTGCTCAGGCCATCACTGCGCTCGGGGCCAAACACAAAGTCAAAGACGTCACCATATCCTTCTTCGCACATGTCAGATGTTGTGTTCTTTCATTATTAATGCCTTTGCATTTCATCTCCTCTCCTCTCTAGGAAATTTGACTATGGTAATATTTCACAACTGGTAAACACTTAGCCTTAACCTTTGACCCTCACGAGGCACATGTTGACCCAAAGAATAAAGTGGTGACCTCTCCTGCGTTCATGTGTGACACGGCGTTGCACCTGATCTTTGACGGGATTGGTTCCATGGTCAGAGACATCCTGAAGCTGACTGGGAAATAAGTGGCGCACGGCTTCCTTCAACAAGCCTTAGACTCTTTGTGGTTTATTATTTGCAAAAAGAATATTTTTCTTCATATCGCAGCGTGATATGTGAATAAAGTTTTAGTTCACGTCTAAACAGAACTCCAGCATGATTAAAGTGACAGACATCATTAATCAAAAGCCTATCTCCGCATCGTTTTAGTTCTTCATAATGTCCACTAGATGGTGCAGTGTCACAAGCAGACTGGCACTGAGAACGCCACTGCTGGAACTAGAGTAAACCAGTAGTTTTTAAATGAAAAAATATACTTTATTTCAACAGTTTTTGATCTCATTTGTTTGTACACAAAATTAAAACAGTTTTTTTTTGCTGCGTGTGGAATTATGAAATATCATTTTAGAATCTGATTAAAATAATAAAAGGAGGAAAATGGTGTTTTAATTCATCTTTTAATATCAAGTAATTATGTATCTGAGTGAAAAGGAAAAAAAAAAAAACCTTCCTGGATTTCTGTGTAACTTTACATGGTCTTGCACTGTGTATCATTGTGTGTTGTAGGTGAGCCGTGTCGAAAGATAAGACACAGGAAGAGCAAATGTGGTTGACAATGGAGCTCAAGAAAAGATCTGACGATGTGAGAACTGCAATACGTACACGAATGTAATATGTTAATATCCAATATGCTTACAATTAAAGTTATTTTTCCTTGTTCAAACATTGTTTTTGTTTGTTTTATGGGTATTATAATGCATTGTGCCCAAGTCTGAGACTGGCTCTAGTCATTAGGTTTCTCCACTCACAGCCACTAACCTCATACACACGTTGCACATCACTGTCATATACATTTGTAAACTCATCAGTATGATCGTTTGAAAGGAAAAATGCTATCTACACGAATCAGTAGATTTCAATAATGCTAAAGGATAAACAATTGTGCCCAAAAGTTTGCGTACCCCTTTCAGAATCTGCTAAATCTTAACACTGTTAACAAAATAAGACGGATGATAAAAATCCCATGTTGTTTATTTAGTCCTGTCCTGAATAAACTATTTCACATAGCAGATGTTTACATATCGTCCACAAGACAAGATAATAACTGAATTTATAAAAATTACCTGTTTAAAAGTTTACACACCCTCGATTATTAATCCCGTGTGTCGTTACCTGGATGATCCATGACATGATGTGTTTATGTTTTGTGAGAGTTGTTCACGAGTCCCTTGTTTGTCCTGCCCACTGTTCTTTTGAAAAATCCTCCAGGTCCTTCACATTCTTTACTTTTCCTGCATCTTCTGCATATTTGAGCCCTTTCCAACAGCGACTGTATGATGTCGAGATCCGTCTTTTCACACCGAGGACGACTGAGCGACTCGTACACGACTATTACACAAGGTGCGAACGCTCACTGATGCTCGAGAAGGCAACACGATACATTAAGATCCAGGGGGGTGTAAACTTTTGAACAGGATGATCGGTTGTAAATTATTATTTTGTTTGAAGATCTTTTTTTTTTTCATTTAGTACCGCCCTTCAGACGCTAAATAAGATATTTACACGTCTCCCAGAAGACAAAATACTAACAATTTACACCGATCGTCCTGTTCAAAAGTTTACACGGATTTTTATGATCCCTCTCATTTTATTAACAGTATTAAAATTTAGCAGATTCTGCAAGGGGTATGCAAACATTTGGGCACAACTGTCCATGCATAATCAGAGACGCTAACATAACATCATGATATAAATATTTTCCAAGCCACGATACTCAGAAAAGTACAAATCAAACCCATGCAATAGATTTACATCAGAAAGATAACTTCCTAGTCATGTGTGTAACATTAACATAACATCAGCCTTGATAATGTTATTCATTTTTTTATTTTCAGTAACACTGTGCAGGAATACACTCTGAACGGGATCCATTGCAAGGCATCATGTACGGAAACACACACACACACTCATTCACAACAAGGGACACCACCATACAGCATAATGGACTCCGTGTAGTAAACACATCCATGACAGGCTGTTTGAATGACAGTCAGCTAGCTGCTGATGACCAAAACATTCACTTTGTGTTGAGAGGTTGTTAGTGTGCTAGCATAAAGATACTGACCAACTGCTGTAATATGATATAAGCCTACAACTGTCTGCTTTTTTGTTTGTTTGTTTGTTTGTTTTGTTTGTTTTTGCTATTTCAGAATGATAAATCCTATTTCACGTTCTGATACAGGTTTCTAGGTTTTGCTGTTTTTAAATCCCATTGAACAAAATTTAGTTTCCACGACTAAATGCTTTACCCTTAAGAACAAATAAAACAATTAAAAAAAGAAAAGAAAAAAAACTCGGTCATGGCAGGACCCTCTGCTGGATGCAGCGCTCGAAGGTGCTGCTTGACAATCTGAAAATCACATGGATTTTGTTTGAGTCCATATGAATGAAGTCATAAAGTGTGAAAACTTCATACACACAAATTTGCTTATCCAATACATATATATATATATATATATATATATATATATATATATATATATATATATATATATATATATATATGTGTGTGTGTGTGTGTGTGTGTGTGTGTGTGTGTGTGTGTGTGATCAATTCAAAGTCTTCGCAAATTTATGTCTAGGAACATTATTCTGAAATTGTTCCACAAATTGTAGACGCAGTTTTTCTCAGATCGATGAACCTCTGCCCATCTTTACTTCCGCCTCTCTAAGATCCTCCTTTTACACCCGATCATCTTACTGACCTGTTCCCAATCAACCTCCAGCTGTTTCTTTTTAGCTTTAACGCTTACTTTTCCAGCCTTTTGTTGCTGCTCCCCGTCCCAACTTTTTTGAGACCTGTTGCGGCCAACGGATTCGAAATCACCTTCTTCTTCTTCTTCTTCTTCTTCTTCTTTTTTTTTTCTTTTTTTTTAAATTAAAATGGTACATTTCCTCAGTTTAAACATTCGATATGTTTTCTATGTTCTATTATGAATAACGTACGGGTTTATGAGATTTGCAAATCATTGCAAATCATCACAGCGTCCCAACTTTAGTGGAATTGGGGTCGTGTGTATGTATATATATATATATATATATATAGGTAGTTTTCAAATCTACTGTCTAGCACCCGTGAATGATTGCCTAATAATATGTTATCTCAGTAAAGCCTCCTGCTTATTATTGTATATGATTGCTATGTTGGCTTTCTAACACGTGTTTCCAACTACATTTGTTTTCAGCTCATCCGCCTACCTACCAACGAGGCCTGTCAGTACTGTACGCAGGGCAAATCCTCTCAGAGTAACACTAAACTTTAGTTTAAAACCTAAAAGTGTTTCATTTCTAGTAATAATGATTATGAGCCCGACTCAATAATGTTCAAGTGTCTGAATATTGGTAATTACCGGTGATGATGCCTTCTAAATTCTAGCTAGACTCCCAAGCAGTTAAAGACTGGGCTAGAGAGTGAATTTTTAAAGATCAGTGATCTAAAGACTCCTGAATCAAGACTGATTTCCATATGTTTATCTGGTCATTTATTTGACACTTAAAAGCACTTTTCGGTGGGTCAGTTGGAGCGGCGAAGACGTGAAAAGAAAAGCAGCGATGCAAAGTTTTGTTTTGTTTTGTTTTTTTTTAAAAAAAAGGAAAGAAGTAGAGACTGATGTGGGCGGACTCGAGGTAAAAGGATTAGTTCTATAGATCACCACTAGCCCCGGTCATCGTATGGCATGCTGCAAGAAACACACGCCCCAAAGTGACGTGGAGTCCACCCAGACACATGCTCTCATTTCCTGTTTATCCATCCACATCTTATTACAGCAGGCTTTGTAGGAACACAGATGCATGCCCAGTAATCCGGAACACACACGATTTGTTTAGCTAAAACAACGAATTAAAACCCTTATCGTACAGTCATCGTGTCATCATTCACTATTAATACATATAGCAACAATGAAGCTTATTTAAATGCATCAAACCTGTGGTGCTCCTGGATAAGAACGTTGATGTTCAGGGGTCATTACACATAAAAGTTGCTTCTCCAGCGTGGACTAAGTCTGGATTAAAATATCAATCTCTTCATTCATTTCAGCTGCTTGTTTGAAGATCTTACTTCATCTCTGTGCTGTTTTGTTCGTTCTCCCTCCTGAAGGGTGAGCCGGTCTCCCAGAGAGCTGTGATGCCTTTCTTTCCGTCACTTTTTCTGCTTAAGCGTCAGGCAGATGCAGTCTTACCGCCTGTTACTTCACACCGCGAGGGAGACCTGCTCTCGGCCCGGGCCTGTTATATCTCCCGTTCCCAGGCGGAGTGTGCTTTGATGGGTTGTCTTTACTCTTTACGGCGTCGCTTTATCCATATATCCGCTCCCTTCCCACAGTCGTGCAGGGGGCCTGAGCAAACAAGGACAAATCGAGGGGATTTAGGGCCTACTACAACTCTCACAGGGACAAGTGCTAAGTGTTTGTGTGCCAAGCTGACACAGCAAACACACACACACACACACACACACACACACACACACCTTAGCCCTCCTCACTCAACTCCAGGCTGCTTGTTTTCTCTTGGCAGTGTCACACCACCTACCCTTTGACAGGCTTTAGCCAGACACCTGCTTTCTTTTTCTCCGTCTCTTCTAAACTAGTCCAGCTCTTATGTGGGTATGTGCTTTGCTTGTGCTCTGGTCAGCAGTGTGTGTTTGGAGCTTTTGCCTGAGATGAATTGTGTGTGTTAGTGGAGTGAGAGGCTGCATGCACTAGCAGGAGTGTGAATAGGCTAAGGCCTCATTGCATTAGTGTGAGAGGACTAGTCAATCAGGGGCCAGCCCGGGGCCTCAGACCCCACAAACCTCTTGGCATCCTGATCAGCGGATTAGTCAGCACACTGCTCTGGGTCAAGAGCATGCCAGTCGCACTCGCCCGCTCTCTCCCTCTCTCCCTCTCTCTCTCTCTCTCTCTCTCTCTCATATACACACATACAGACAGCACTTCTCAACCTCATACATTTGTGCAGAAGTGGCCTGTGACATGGCGGTCGGTGGATTAGGCCCTGTGTGAAAGCTTACATTCCTCATTCTTATTCTGATTGGCTTATGCTGTTGAGTGTCTGTCCCGCTACAGCAGGGCCGTCCTACACAGCACGCAGAGAAAGAGGACTATTTTTCTCATGACATCATGTGCTTTGCGACCTTATTTGCCCGTTTAATGAATTAAAGTGACTTTGATTGTGGGTTTGGATTTGTACGATTAACTTCAAGGTTATATTACTACCAACACATTATATAAGACTTTTTTTTTTTCACACGAAGCTCAAAGAAATGAACAAAGGAAAAAATGCAGCTGATCGTTCTCATGAGGAGGAGTACAGATGACTCCCGTTTTATTGCACAGACTAAGTCACTTTGCAAAGAGAAGTGCGGTGCTTTTGCGCTACACAATCAACAGCTGGTCAGTGGGTTCGGCTGAAACTATCGAACTTAGGGAAGTGTGTAATGTCTGCTAGTGTATCCCTGCTCTGACCCCTGGCCACCCCTCCCATGTGCCTCAATAGTGGGACGCCGTGTTGCTCTCAGCATGATGTCCCAGCATCCTCTGCATGTGATGGTGGGAGGCGCACAGTGAGGGGCCTTTGGAGTGAAGAAAGCAGTAGAGGGGGAATTAGCAGCTAAAATAGATGCTCCAATCTCCATATGCATGCTGGTGACAAGTGTTATACAGAGAAACCCGGGGCCAATACGTGCGCAAGGTGGCCCAATGCAGTGCGGCTCTGAGGGGGGTTTGGGCAGCAGGGCCTTCGGGGGAGTGGGCGGGGGTCTGCAATATTGTACTAATTCACGAAAGAGACTCACTATCAAAGAGAATGACACGTGATAATTAGCCAGGGCTGAGAAGGAAAAAAAGGGGGAAAAGAAAGAGGCAAGAAGAATAGAATAAAAGAAAGACAGGAACAGACTTGGGTGATTTCGACGTGTAAATGGCGTGTTGATGCGTTGATTAGCATATGGTTGTTCGTGCAGCTTATTCAGAGGCCGAGCTGAATGCGTCCACTGTGTGGATGTGACTTTCTCTTCATCGCTACTTTTTCAATCTCGTGCACCCCCTCTCATACATCACTTTTTTTTTTATTATTTCTTTGTGTTTGCCAGTCACTGTTGCCTTTTTTCTTCCTCGCATTTGAATATTAAGACTAAAACATTACTGAGGTCCAAGCAACAGACAGAAGACTGGATTTCACTCTTTCAAAAAAACAACAACAACAACAGTTTGATAAAGCATCTTCTATTTCTTTAATATAATATTATCCTCAACATCCTCAATATTTTTAATCGTTAATAAGGACGACCTGAATTCCAGTCTTTAACCTGGAGTGTAGTTTTTAAAGCGGTTATATACCTGTCTTGCATTACAGATAAAGCAGCATATTTAAAAGTGTTTATTATTTACTTTTCATTCCTGTCAGTGTTTCCTTATTGCACTTTCGGACTCCGAAAGTTTTGGGACTGGAAATGAGCAGGGGCGGCAGACCCAGCGTGGTGCCTCTCGTCTTTTGTATTTGGGTTTCCTCGTGCCAGCTTTCTGCTGTCACATTAGTGCGTGTCAACCTCAAAGACCCTCCTAGACAAGCTCACGCACCCCGGATAGGCTATTGAGGCTGGAAATGGGAATATCCAGTGACATGAAGCAGTGGACGCTCATTTGACTTGTTTTCCTGTTGAAAAGTAATGACCGATTGGACGGTGCAGAATTATTGATTCGTCTATTACTTCTTTTGTGCATGCATAAGATGGCATGATGATTTAAGTGTGACTGTTTCTGTGGGGTGGTGGTGGGGAGGGGTGTGTCTGACAGTGTTGGCTGGTCCCCAATAGGAAAACTTTGTTTAGAGGGGAAAGGTTTCATTTTGTTTAGGGTCGGGTAGGGTTAGATTTTCATGTCGGTAGAAGCTGCTCAGAAGGAAAGTAAGACGTGTGTGTGTGTGTGTGTGTGTGTGTGTGTGTGTGTGTGTGCCCTCTCAGAGCGATCTGTCTGGCTAGCAGAATGAATGGTCAGGCTGTTTCAGGTCAGAGTTCATAACCATTTTGTCCAGAGAAGGACAGCTCTCCATCTGGCAGGGACTTTACCCATGAAGGTCAGAGTCAAGATTCAGGGGTTGAGATGTGTAATGTAGCAGCAATGGATTGCTTGGATATGCACACAGGTGTGTGTGTGTGTGTGTGTGTGTGTGTGTGTGTGTGTGTGTGTGTGTGTGTGTGTGTGTGTGCCTTTTTGTGTGTCTATCGGAGATAACCACTGTAGCCCAGTGCTAGTGTGCCTTTATTTATCCATCCCATAAGCCGTCCCTCTTTCCCTTTTTTTCTGCATTTCAGTCCAGTAGTTTTGGTGGCAGAGCTGTGGTCTTGAACTGAATACCCCAATCACACATAACAATACCTGTCAAGCTATTTGAGCGTTCACAAAACCCACCGCGCTGAGCTCAAGTTCTCTCCAACGTTCTCTCCTTCTCCCGCGCTCTCTATCAATATTAACTGAGCGATGCAAATAATATTTATTATTAACATTTTCAGAAGAAAACAAACTCCTGAACTAATTCTTGGTCTGCTTTTTTTTCTTCTTTTTTTTTGCTGAAAAAATACATCTTGCTGTCTCTCTCTCTCTCTCTCTCTCTCTCTCTCGCTGCCTGTCACAGCAGCACAATGTCGGTGCATTAGTATGCTAATGAGGCAGGGGGTGACAGGTGGCCCGATAGACAGCTCAATTAAGCTGCTCGTTAAAGGCCAAGCTAACGAAGCAGCCTGCACCGCAAAGCCCCAACAAACAATGTGACTGTGCAGGCTACAAATTGGTGGGGAGTGCTAGTGTTTGAGTGGCTGTCCGTGCGCGTGTATGCGTGTGTTTGAGGGATAGAGGTTGAGAGAAACTGTTTCTGTGTGTGTGTGTGTGTGTGTGTGTGTTGGGAGTGGTAAATGTTAAGAGATTACTGAGACTGCATGTGATGGACATGACTAATAATGACTAATAATGACTAATAAGGCTGCCTATTGGGAGGAAGTCCAACTAACCCCCCCCCCCCCCCCCCCCCCCCCCCCCCCACACACACACACACACACACACACAACCCCCCCCACCGCCCCCCCCCCCAACACCCACCCCAAAAAACCCACATACCTGACACTTCATTTTAGCTGACACCTCATTTTTACTGTCAAGAAACTGAAGTGACCTTCATGTTGAAAATATTAGCACCCCAGGTGTCTGTTGCATTTCCACATGAATAAATAATTCAGTCTGCGATGATATTTTGCTATCATTTATTAAGGATGACCTTAAATTAAGACGTACGTTTTTTCACCACATTTTCCCTGTCCATCAAATTCGACACCTTTTAAACTAATATTAATAGTAATAGCAATACTACTACTAATAATAATACTAATAATAACAGATTAGTGTCCAGGTTTGATTTAAAACACTCACTTTTCACAATCCAATCAATGGACAGCTATATGTTAATGTTATGTTAAACAACAAAAGTGGATTTTCATTTTTTTTAAGGCATCTATAAAACAAATAAGGCAGTGGAAGATGAAGATCTTGTATATCTATCTATCTATATCTATTATATATATATCTCTATATATTATATATATATATCTATAACTCATATATCTATGAGAATTTATTATTGTCATTTATCGTGTGACCATTTGAGCCTGGGAATGTTTGCGTAGCTGTTTTCATGTCAGGCTTCATTAGACGTTTGGCTCGATCTCTCACTAGCCATGCATTGTTTATTGTGTGCAAATAAACTTGTAACATAGACCCAGCAGTCTGGGTGTGTAATGCGAGGCAGGTATTGCGCGGGTGGGCTCAGTGAAGCGTGAAATGGCAGCAGTGGAGTGTGTAACTATAACATTGCTCTTCTGTCTGCCTCTCCTGGCGTCCGGGGGATCAGAAGCGCTAATGGGGTTGCGAGGGCCCCAACAAATGGGGTTATGTACGGAAGGAGACAAAATGACAAGGGCCAAAACAGAGACGGTCCGTTTGCCGCAAAGCTGGCTGCTTCATGAATATGCTAATCTGCGTTTACCCAAATACGTGCTCGAAGAGGCAGAGAAGAAGGACGACGGCGCTCGTTAATTAATAAAGGACAATGGGGCTTTAATGGCTGCATTGTCACTGTGGGAGGATTCAGGATGAAACCTTGAGAACAAGGGGGTCAGAGATATCGAGATCAGGAGGACAGTGATGGGCAAAAAGAGAGCGAGAGAAGGGTTCTTCACCTTAGATGACAAAAAAGGTGAACCCTAACAGGCCTGCCATGATGAAGTGAACAGAACAGCACTGGGGGAGACAGAAATGGCAGCAGTTAGCGAGGCTAACAGACAGGATCGAGGTTAAGGAACTGATCTCTGTCTCGTGGATGAAATGAGAAGAGACAGGGGCTTGCTAATTAGATCAGGAAAGTGCTTGAAGTTGTGTTTAGGACAGTAACACGGGGTAGACACTTAACAGGAGGACGTTTTTGATCTTCACCGGACTTTGTGACTTTACGGTCACAAATACGCAATGCCTTTGAAAGGAAAGTAGAAATGGATTACAGGAAAACAAGAGCTTAATGTTGGCCTAAGTATAAGAAAAAAGTTTCTTACAAACTACACATCCTGGTTTTATTGATTTGTTCCTGTTGTCACAGGAACCCCCTTCATCGGACTCCATTTGCATCAACGGTCGTAGTTCTCATGATGTAATCATGGGTAGGTCAACCACAACCGGAAAGACACCCTATAACCCTATGACACCCGATAACGACACATTTACAGATATTAATTTAGCAGACACATACATATATTACTAACCAGCTAAACTTACACATTTATAAGGCCTGAGTTTAGCTGATTTCTCACTAGCTAGTGTCAAATAGATGATCATGATGCATTTTGACAGCTGGGAAAGAAACATGAGTAAAATAAATAAGATGTTATTACGATGTTGTTATGACATTTTTAATATGATTAGTGCTGGCGATTTTGTATGAGCCGTATGATGATATCACTGAGCATAGTCTGCCCTTAGCGAACTCGAATCCTGATTTTAATGACAAAAGCTAATACCTAACATTCGCTAGCTTGCTAGTGAATTTGCCTGTTGCTTTATTACAGTGTAATAAACCTCTTTTTAACGCTATGCAGCATGTAAATTCGATGAAATGTAAATCATCCGCTCACGTCGTATGCAATTTTATTTCGAATTGGCAAAGTCGGATTTAATTTGAGCTTAATCCAGAAACTTCGTACATGCAGATCTGCGACGTCTCTTTCTTGATCTTGCTCTCCCCGTCGTCCCCCCTCCGACTCTCTCCTCCCTCTGTGTTATGACATGGTAATCTGTGTCCCCTTTTTGGTGCTTGAATGGCCGTTTGAATAGCCAAGTTTTCTGCCTACATGAACCTATTGGAGGTGGATCAGCCATATGCCCATAAACATGCACACTCAATGGCAGAGGCAGACACCAACAGGTCCTTTCTGATACAATGAGCTAAAGGCACGACGGGGTGTATATCTTAACCTGGACGCCCCACACACACACACACACACACACACACACGCTTGCAGTATATCCTCACACATCATTTCGCATGCCACCCACACTGCGATGGGGGTGGTCTCAATTTAAAAAAATGATAATAATTCCGTCTCAGTGGGGTGTGTTTGCGTATGTATGTGTGGGAGTGGTTTCATACTTTTCATATTGATTTCAGGTTCTCGAGTCTCTCTTAAACTTCTTCAGATCTTTTTTTTTTCTTCTGTGGTATCCAACAAACTATAGTGCGTAAGGAATGAATGTACAAGAACCAGCGAAATTAAAGGTGGGATGTAGTGTGATACAATAGTTATGCTAACTTGCTGCTCTTGGGAGGATAATGTTATCAGTCCTGAAAGATGTACAGAGCTTGAAAGCAAGAGAGAGGGATAGAGAGAGAGAGAGAGAGAGAGAGAGAGAGAGAGAGAGAGAGAGAAGGTCTATTGTTTTTGAAGGAGCCCAATCTGTTGCAGTGGTGGGTGTAATCTTGTGATGTGGAAAGGCATGTTAAGTGACATATGTGACACAGAAGAACAATAGGATTATGCTCCTTTTCTCATTCTCCCAGTTTTTGGACACTGGGATTATCATCCAGGGGATGAAGCCTTGAAGCCAGTAAGCCTCCCCGCTGCGGCCGATTCCCTCGTTCCGTGGATGGGGAGGGAGGGATGGGTAAAGGGGTCCCCTGGAGAGTGGACCACCATCAGGATTTCCATATTCATCAGAAATCAGAGCTCTTAAGACATGCTGGCTATGTATTTAATCATGTCTCCGGCTCCGAGCATTATTCTCACATCCTCTCCTTAGTCTCACACACACACACACGAAGTTCTTTTTCACAAAAGTTTTTTTCACTGTTGCGCTTCTCCTTAAACCTGTGAGTGACGCACGTTTTCTTCACACACAAACACAGAACAAGGATCTATTACGTTCGAGCATCTTCTGTCGCTGCCTTTGCTATTTCAAAATCCGTCTTTACTGTGAAGGCCGCTGTAAGATCAGATCTACATAGAGAATATCGGAGAAAGTGTGTAAAAAAAATAATAATTGACGAGAAAGAAAATGTGTTATTAGGCTCGCTTACTGAGATAAGTAGGCCTGAAGGAACTATTACTGCAATAGTTTAAGGTTGGAATTTAAACAGTTGACTGTTTCACTTGGGGTCATTTGGGGTGTCGCCCAAGGATTCCATATATCTATCTAAAAAAACATCTCTTAAAATCTCATTTTGAACTTTTTTCATAGATGTACTATGTTTTTCATAGATACTGTATGTGATGAAACCTGTGTATAGCACATACTAATGTTACTGGTAGATAGTCTATTTATGTCTGTCTATATATATATATATATATATATATATATATATATATATATATATATATATATGTATGTATGTGTGTGTGTGTGTGTGGTGCGGGTGTGTGAGAGAGAACTAGAGAGTGAGGATGGATAATGATGAACTCATAGAGGAAGTGTGAAGAGGGCAAGTGAAGGTTATCAGAGGTGAAGGGGTGTAGAAAGTGTCAGGGAGAGTGTGTAGCAAAAAAGAGGCACTTGTCTCACTGAGGAGCGTACATGCAAGCCCGGCAGAGAGCGAGAAGGAGAGAGACAAAAGATGAAGAGAAAGCGAGAGTGATGGAGGATGCAGGACCTGACTGCTCTGGAGCTCATCGGTGTCCTAATTGATGAGGTCACTTGGAGGGCTTCCCCAAACTCAGGGCGTCCCAGAGAGGTCGTAACCGGGTTAGGCTGGGGTCAGAGTGCGCTTGTAAGGGCAGCGCAGTGATGCTGTGACATGTGACCCTCTTCTTTCTTTTCGTCTGTGATGCTGAAATATGATAAAAGTGATCTCCATTGAGAATGCGTTCTTAGATCAATGAGTTTGGGGGGGGGGGGGGGGAGTGATACATTCTTCCGTGTTTGAGGTTGTCCCCTTATAGTAATCAGTATCGACATGGCCTGTTGTTAGCTGTTGTGTTGTTCACATCAACCGGGAAAATGTGATCTGGGTGATTTTGATTGCGGTGTGATTGTCGGTACCAGTCGAGCTGGTTTGAGTATTTCTATAACTGATGGTCTCCTGGGATTTTCACACACAACCGTCTGTAGAGTTCACTCAGAATGGTGCAATAAAGAAAACAGTTCTGCAGACGGAAATGTTTTGTTGATGAGAGAGATCGATGGAGAATGGCGAGCCTGGTTCGAGCTGACAGAAAGGCTACAGTGACTCAGATAACCACTCTGTATAATTGTAGTGAGCAGAAAAGCATCTCAGAATGCACAATACGTCAAAGCTTGAGACAGATGGGCTACAACAGTAGAAGACCACGTCGGGTTCCTCTTCTGTCAGACCAGAACAGAAAGCTGAGGCTGCAGTGAGCACAGGTTCTCCAAAACTGGACAGGTGAAGACTGGAGAAACGTAGCCTGGTCTGATGGATCTCGATTTCTGCTGAGGAACACAGATGTTAGGGTCAGAATTTGGCAGCAACAGCATGAATCCATGGACCCAACCTGCCTTGTGTCAACAGTCCAGGCTGGTGGAGGTGGTGTAATGGTGTGAGGAATGTTTTCTTCAAACACTTTAATACCAATCAATCATGGCTTGAATGCCACGCCCTATCTGAGTACTGTTCCTGAACATGTGCATTCCTTCATCACCACAATTTACCATCTTCTAATGACTGTGATCATTCCAGCACGATAATGCACCATGTCCCAAAGCAAAACTCGTCTCAAACTGGTTTCACGAACATGACAATGAGTTCAGTGTTCTTCAGTGATCCTCCCAGTCACCGGATCTGAATCCAGTAGATCACCTTTGGGATGTTGTAGAACGGGAGATTCACAGCATGAAAGTGCATCTGAAAAACCTGCAGGAATGCAGTCATGTCAACATGGAGCAGATTCTCCCAAAAGGAATGTTTCCAACGCCTTGTGGAATCCACACCTTGAATAATTGTGTCTGTTTGGAGAGCGATGGGAGACCCTACCCAGTATTACTATAGTGTTCCTAATAAAGTGCTCAGTGAGTGCAAGTCAAGCACAGAGCTGTTACATGAGTAAACAGTGCTGAAAAACTATAGACTTTTTCACACTTGCCCTTTTTTTCCAGACCTGAAGCTGTTGCCGAGAGTTCTGTATATTCAATCGAAAGGGAACCAGAGGATATAATATTCAATATATATATATATATATATCATATAATATGTAAAAATACCTATCTGCCTATCGGTTGTATATTTTTTTGAGTGGAGACAGTTGAAGACAGTTGAAATGGATTCACAGTGGAGTGAAAATTGTAGCTTGGCTAATTTGTTTATGGTGTATATGTTAAATATGGCGTCAAAATTTGACACCATTACTGTACATAATAATATGATCTCATAACATTGCTATTCATAGCATAGTATGTGGTTTTGGATACTAGCATTTTCCACCATTTCGCATCTTTGTTTATGTCTGCATCCAGACTACTGCCACCTTGTGGTATGGAGAGATATTGCAATTACACAAATAGACAAAGCGTACTTTGAAATCGGCCGTTAGCTGTTGTGTTTGTGGTGTGTTGAGTGTGAATTCCTACAGGAGACATGAATGTGAGTTGGTCAGCTGCATTGAGTTGTACAGCATCGACGTGGAGACTTGACTGTCTTCTGTTCATCTCAGTGGAGAGGTGGTCAGGTGTGTTCTCCACATCCCCAGCCATGAGAGGTGTGTGATAGCTCAAATTCCTAACTGAAACTGATGAATGTGTTTATATGAGGTGCTTATACAGCAGCAAGAAACACACACACACACACACACACACACACACACACACACACACAAATGTGAATGCACCGGCAAACTCAGTAATTACTGCCTATAATGTCTTTCACACTTCTCCCTCACACCTCATTACAGGTCTAAATGCACACACAGTCCCCTCATTACCGACTACTTGCTAAACATGCTCACACACACACACAAAGTCACACACATACACACTGTGACACAGTGTGCTCATTACCACCTGCCAGTTAAACAAGCAAGTACTCAACCTTGGGTGTTAACTTGCTAAACTGTTTGGGGGTGAGTGTGCGTGTGTGTGTCTGTGTGAGAGAGAGAGAGAGAGAGAGACAGAGAGAGAGAGAGAGAGAGAGAGAGAGACAGAGAGACCTGCTCAGACATTGTCTGGTAGGGGGTTGTGTCTGTGTTTGTTTGTGTGCTATTTTGCAAATGGATTTTTTCCCCCCTGACTTTTACTCTCACCTTTAAGAAAGAAAGTTTCCTCTAAATTAAAGGTTACAATTCGATCCCGTACTTCCTACACACACAACCCCCCTCTGATGTATGGAAAAACATGTACTGTATAATGCTACGATGATGCTTGTGTGTGTGTGTGTGTGTGTGTGTGTGTGTGTGTGTGTGTGTGTGTGTGTGTGTGTGTGTGTATGTGTGTGTGTGTTTATGAATGAGTGTGTATGAGTGATTAAAGAGTCACTGTCAGACAGTCCTGTTGCTACATGGTCATGAGGGTTTTCTCAATCTGGATTTCAACCAGACAATAATGTTAACTAATCATTCCTCTCTCTCTCTCTCTCTCTCTCTCTGTCTCTCTCTCTCTCTCTCTCTCCACATCACTCTGTGCAGCTGGTGGTAGGGCTGTGTGTATCACTGTCAGCTTCTTAAAGCTGTCTGTGTTTAACAGCCCGCCTGATTTAAACTTGTTCCTCTCTCTCTCTCTCTCTCTCTCTCTCTCTCTCTCTCTCTCTCTCTCTCTCTCTCTCTCTCTCTCCTTCTGGCCATCCCTCCTTCCTCTGCTTGTGTTGCCCTCCACAGTGCTGCAGTGTGCTGCTCTCAGCTGCAGGGTCTTTGTTTATCAGATGCTGGCATAACCCCACTGGAGGCATCTCTCTCTCTCTCTCGCTCTCTCGCTCTCTCTCTCTCTCTCTCTCTCTCTCAAGGTGAATGTCAGCTCCATGTGCCAAGGAGAGCAGATGGGGTGCTGAAGAAGAACAGAGCAAAATAAAAACAAATAAGACACCTGACGGGAATTCTAACGAACTGCTTATGGTTCTGAAAGTATGCTGTGCTTCTGCTTGGATGATGGAATTTGTCTGCAATACAGTGCAACTTGTTGTATTTTCACCCGGAAAAAGGAGATCATTTGACCCGGGATTCGATTGACAGCCTACTTTGGTAATGTTCTGAAACAGTAGAGTCTGGAGGAACCAAACCTTTACTCTCATCCGCATCTCAAATAGCCATGACCCCATAATGACCCAGGTAAACTTGGTTGGTATTTTGGAGAAACAATCACCACAGCTTCAGGAGCACTGTCCTTGCACAGTTGAGGACTTTTGTCCAAAAACATACACCTGTTATTAACTATATATACTGAGCATATAGAGTAGGGGTGCAACACAACACCACTGTCATTGTCTGTACCTGTTTAGTGTTCCAAATATTTATATATTTCTGTCTGTATTCAGATTGAAACTGTTAGATGGTGTGGTGTGGTGTGGTCTCGACTGGAAGATGTTTTATGTGAACACTACCGCTATGCCCTCGAAATCATTGGGAAAAAAGAATACTGTGCCTCATATTGATATCTTGTTAATGGCGTGGTCCTTGTCCCACCAAGCTTGTACCTGTGTCAGATGAAAGTAAAAAGGCCTGTAAGTGTAAATATGCGGTTAAAGCTTTTTTATGAGCTTTATGCTCTGACAGAGCAAACAAAAGTCACACTTTCACGTGTGGAGTTTTCCCACTTCGGGGTGGGAGAGGACGTTATTAAAATGGGTAAATGAGCACTAACTGCTCCATACACACGCCAAACACCACGCCGATGTGAAGTATTGCTCAGTAATATAATGTAGTGTTCTGTACGTGACGTGCCAAGCCTTCTTCACTGTGTCTGGTTACCTGGTTCTCGATCGTGTTTTGCAGTTTGGGTTTTTGTGTCTTGGATTTCGCCTGCTATAGCAGTCTGTTTGTTCATCACCTGACCCTCTGCCTGCTCTGCCTTGACCCTGATCTAATCTCGTGTTTTCGGATTTGTCTGCCTTTTCGTTTTTGTTTTTTTGCAATAAAACATTTGTGTGTGTGGAGTTTGCATGTTCTCCCCGTGCTGCGGGGGTTTCCTCCGGGTACTCCGGTTTCCTCCCCCAGTCCAAAGACACGCATGGTAGGCTGATTGGCGTGTCTAAAGTGTCCGTAGTGTATGAGTGTGTATGTGATTGTGCCCTACGATGGATTGGCACCCTGTCCAGGGTGTACCCCGTCTTGAACCTGATGCTCCCTGGGTTAGGCTCCAGGTTCCCTCTGACCCTGTAGGATAAGCGCTATGGAAGATGGATGAATGGATGGATTATTCACTTTACACTCAATGACAACATTTTCCACTCACACTATAGGAGCGTACTGTTCCTTTAAAATATCGTTTTCCTAGAAAACGGTCTCTCCAAAACATACAATTACATATTTTTCTCAGTCTCCAAGAAGTCTACTATTACTCTTGAACATTTCCCTGGGGTAAACAAATGAAGTCGCACACAGATCAAAATGATCTTGTCATCAATCCCAATATAAAACCATCGCTTTAAAAAAATGTCTGGTGACCCATAAAAGTCAGGTAACAGATATAATAATACATAATCAGAGTTTCTAAAAATAATAATAATAATAATAATAATAATAATAAATAATATTATTAAGCACATTCAGAAGCATAATGAAAAGTTTGAGATGTCTGTGATAGACATTTGCCAGGAACAAGGCACAAGAGAACTGTAAGAGAGCCATCAGAGAGCTGTTTCAGAAAGGAACAATTTAGTTTGTTCTTGAGGTGTTCAAGTTTCAAAATCTAATATTGAAGAAGGGTTAGAAATAGACACACTGCACAAAAGAAGGCAACGAAGGGTTTCACAAAACATGTTCATTATGAAAGCAACCCACAAAATGCAGCATCTGTACTTTGGAACGACTGAAATCTTGTGATCGGATAAAAAAAAATTGAACTCAGAGATTTCGGGCATGGACGACTTTGCCGAAAAGAAAAAACACCGATACGCTATGTAGAGCGATGTTCGTCAACCCTGTTCCTGGAGATCTACCTTCATGAAGACTTCAGCTCCAACCATAATCGTGCCCTCCTGACCATCCAATCGTTAGAAGCCTTAAGACGTTCTTGATCGACTAAAACAGGTGTGCTAGGTTTTGTTAGGAGATGAAACCTGTAGGAAGGTAGATCTCAAGGAAGAGGGTTGGCGAGCGACCGTGGCTGTAGAACACGGTAGTGAATTGTTGATGCTTTGGGGCTGTTGATCCTGGTGGTCCAGGGTTCCTTCTAAAGATCTATGGCATCAGAACTTACCAGAATGTTTTAGCCAAAACCTGTTTGCCTCTGCCAGGAGGTTAAGACTTGGTCATAGATAGAGCTTTCAAGATAATAAACCCAAACATACACACAAATGAATGCAGAAATGATTGTAAGAACAAAATCTGGGCGTTGCATTGACCATCTCAGTCTCTGGATTTGAGTCCTACAGAACACCTGTGGTGTGAATTGAAGAGGGACGTCTACAAGAATATAAAGGAGGTTGACATGGTCTACATGGAGGAATAAACCAAGATCCTTATACAAGTGTCTCCAACCTCGTTAGATGTTCCAGGAAAAGACTCCGTGGTGTTATTATCTATAGCGGTGAGATATATTAATTGTGGGACTTCTATTATATAATAATGATATCAGATGATAAAAGTAATGGAATTAAAAGGAATATTTTTAGAGCTATTTTTAATGAGGCTGTTCCAGTGATCCGTTCTCTTAGTGAACCATGCCTGCGCTGTAGAAGCTAACATTATACAATTCCAGCTTGTTTTTTTTTTCTTGTTTTCTTTACAGTTGATTATCTTATTAACTTTACAGCATGTCTTATACCAAGATAATCGGTATACTTCATCCTCAAAGATACAAGGAAGAAAAACTTGTGTGTGTGTGTGTGTGTGTGTGTGTGTGTGTGTGTGTGTGTGTGTGTGTGTGTGTGCACGGGCTCGCAAGAGTGTAATTTGTGTTTGTCCATCCTCTTAAAGGTACTCCAGGAGACAAGGGCTTCTTAAAAAACACAAACCTGCACTCTTCAGCTTGAGAGGGTTTGTGTGTGTGTGTGTGTGTGTGTGTGTGTGTGTGTGTGTGTGTGTGTGTGTGTGTGTGTGTGTGTGTGTTCAAATTCAGGCATGCAGGGCCAAAGTAGGCAGTAAATTATTTGCTTGTATTGAAGGGACACAGTATTTATTTATTTCTTTGTGCGAGTATGTGTGTGGCATCTTTGGTGGTCAAGATTTCCCCTTTCTCACCCTAATATCCTGTCCCCCTCACAATCATCATGTCCACACACACACACACACACACACACACACACACACACACACACCATGTCCTTAGAGTCCAGAATCCTCCCCGCTAATTAACAACACCTCAGTCCCTCCTCCTCTTGCATGGCAGTAAATATTCACACACACACACACACACACACACACACTCACACTCACACACACACACACACATATCCATATCCCAGATACAAGCCCTCCTTTACCCCTTCTCCATTCTTTTCTTTTTCTCTTTTCTGGTTTTATCACCTCTTTTCGTTTTTGTCTTCAGTGCTACAGCCATCAATCATCCCATTAACCTATCGTGTTAGGGGAAACTCTCGGGAACGCCTCCTCCCCTCCTCCAACCCCAAACATCAACCCACACTCTCATCTCTCTCTCTCTCTCTCTCTCTCTCCCTCTCTCACGCACACACACAGATAGGTTTTAGGAAGTACTCTTTTGCCTTTTCCACCCTACATTATTTTCCAGTTCTTGCCAAACCATCTCTCTCTCTCTCTCTCTCTCTCTCTCTCTCTCTCTCTGCAGTAGACAGTCAGACTGGTTCCTGGCCTGTGATGGTCAGAAGGAGTTGGGTGGAGTTTTTGGGGAACACTCTGGGTGGTACACTGGCCCCTGTAGCCAGCACAATGCCCCCTGTGTCCCCATGCGACTCATAGCCTTGTTTTACAACAGGGGAGGAGACGCCTTCAATGCCCCAATGATGTGAACCACCCTGAGCCTATTCACGGTGACAAACGGGCTCCGGCGCTCCTAACACACACACACACACACACACACACACACACACACACACACACACACACACACAGACAACAGTATACCCTGCATACCTCTGCATCTGTGCAGGGTGACCACATATGCACAGATTACCACCACATGCCGATACAGCTACCACCGTACGCCATCTATTTCCTCCTGTTCTCATTTTGCACCTTTTATTTATCTCTCGCTCTCCGTCTCTCTAAAGCCCCCTCTTTGGCTGGCTCTTAGCAGGGCTGAATTGGTGTTGCTTTAATTCAATCAGCAAGCTCTTTTCTTGTGCCGCTCTTTGGAGGCCTCAGCAGCCAAATGGCTTGATGACAACATAATTGCAAAAGAATTGAATGAGGGCCGCCGCCAAAGAAGAGAAAAAGCCCACCGGCATTCCCCTGCAGCGATACACACGGAGACACACACACTCTAGACTCCTTTTATCCTACCTCTTTGACAAGATTCTGAATGTCTGCAATCTGAACAGTGTTTTTAAGTTTAAGATGCCTGTAGGAAAAGAAAGACCCGTGATCAGTTAAGACAAGGCTTTAGCTGCTCTATGGCATATGTTAGTTTCAGTGGATTTTCTACGTAGAGCACAACGGACATTGTTACGAAACCGCTAATGAGCAAGCCATGTGGAAAGGTAGAATTCCACACGCAGAAACTGCTTGCGAGGGGTGTTTCAACCTTTAGATGAACTACACAGTCCAGGAACTATCCCGAATGAGAACTACACAGTTCAGGAACTATCCCGAATGAGAACTACACAGTTCAGGAACTATCCCGAATGAGAACTACACAGTTCAGGAACTATCCCGAATGAGAACTACACAGTTCAGGAACTATCCCGAATGAGAACTACACAGTTCAGGAGCTATCCCGAATGAGAACTGCACAGTTCAGGAACTATCCCGAATGAGAACTACACAGTTCAGGAACTATCCAGAATGAGAACTACACAGTTCAGGAGCTATCCCGAATGAGAAATACACAGTTCAGGAGCTATCCCGAATGAGAACTGCACAGTTCAGGAACTATCCCGAATGAGAACTACACAGTTCAGGAACTATCCCGAATGAGAAATACACAGTTCAGGAACTATCCAGAATGAGAACTACACAGTTCAGGAACTATCCAGAATGAGAAATACACAGTTCAGGAGCTATCCCGAATGAGAACTACACAGTTCAGGAACTATCCCGAATGAGAACTACACAGTTCAGGAACTATCCAGAATGAGAACTACACAGTTCAGGAACTATCCCGAATGAGAAATACACAGTTCAGGAGCTATCCCGAATGAGAACTACACAGTTCAGGAACTATCCCGAATGAGAACTACACAGTTCAGGAACTATCCAGAATGAGAACTACACAGTTCAGGAGCTATCCCGAATGAGAACTACACAGTTCAGGAACTATCCAGAATGAGAACTACACAGTTCAGGAGCTATCCAGAATGAGAACTACACAGTTCAGGAGCTATCCCGAATGAGAACTACACAGTTCAGGAACTATCCCGAATGAGAACTACACAGTTCAGGAACTATCCCGAATGAGAATTACACAGTTCAGGAACTATCCCGAATGAGAACTACACAGTTCAGGAACTATCCCGAATGAGAATTACACAGTTCAGGAACTATCCCGAATGAGAACTACACAGTTCAGGAACTATCACGAATGAGAACTACACAGTTCAGGAACTATCCAGAATGAGAACTACACAGTTCAGGAACTATCCAGAATGAGAACTACACAGTTCAGGAACTATCCCGAATGAGAAATACACAGTTCAGGAACTATCCCGAATGAGAATTACACAGTTCAGGAACTATCCCGAATGAGAACTACACAGTTCAGGAACTATCCCGAATGAGAACTACACAGTTCAGGAGCTATCCCGAATGAGAACTACACAGTTCAGGAACTATCCCGAATGAGAACTACACAGTTCAGGAACTATCCCGAATGAGAACTACACAGTTCAGGAGCTATCCCGAATGAGAACTACACAGTTCAGGAACTATCCAGAATGAGAACTACACAGTTCAGGAACTATCCAGAATGAGAACTACACAGTTCAGGAACTATCCAGAATGAGAACTACACAGTTCAGGAACTATCCAGAATGAGAACTACACAGTTCAGGAGCTATCCCGAATGAGAACTACACAGTTCAGGAACTATCCCGAATGAGAACTACACAGTTCAGGAACTATCCCGAATGAGAACTACACAGTTCAGGAACTATCCCGAATGAGAACTACACAGTTCAGGAACTATCCCGAATGAGAACTACACAGTTCAGGAGCTATCCCGAATGAGAACTACACAGTTCAGGAACTATCCCGAATGAGAACTACACAGTTCAGGAACTATCCCGAATGAGAACTACACAGTTCAGGAGCTATCCCGAATGAGAACTACACAGTTCAGGAGCTATCCCGAATGAGAACTACACAGTTCAGGAACTATCCCGAATGAGAAATACACAGTTCAGGAACTATCCCGAATGAGAACTACACAGTTCAGGAGCTATCACGAATGAGAAATACACAGTTCAGGAACTATCCTGAATGAGAACTACACAGTTCAGGAACTATCCCGAATGAGAACTACACAGTTCAGGAACTATCCAGAATGAGAACTACACAGTTCAGGAACTATCCAGAATGAGAACTACACAGTTCAGGAGCTATCCCGAATGAGAACTACACAGTTCAGGAACTATCCCGAATGAGAACTACACAGTTCAGGAACTATCCCGAATGAGAACTACACAGTTCAGGAACTATCCCGAATGAGAACTACACAGTTCAGGAACTATCCCGAATGAGAACTACACAGTTCAGGAGCTATCCCGAATGAGAACTACACAGTTCAGGAGCTATCCCGAATGAGAACTACACAGTTCAGGAACTATCCCGAATGAGAACTACACAGTTCAGGAACTATCCCGAATGAGAACTACACAGTTCAGGAGCTATCCCGAATGAGAACTACACAGTTCAGGAACTATCCCGAATGAGAAATACACAGTTCAGGAACTATCCCGAATGAGAACTACACAGTTCAGGAGCTATCACGAATGAGAAATACACAGTTCAGGAACTATCCTGAATGAGAACTACACAGTTCAGGAACTATCCCGAATGAGAACTACACAGTTCAGGAACTATCCAGAATGAGAACTACACAGTTCAGGAGCTATCCCGAATGAGAACTACACAGTTCAGGAACTATCCCGAATGAGAACTACACAGTTCAGGAGCTATCCCGAATGAGAACTACACAGTTCAGGAATTATCCCGAATGAGAACTACACAGTTCAGGAACTATCCAGAATGAGAACTACACAGTTCAGGAACTATCCAGAATGAGAACTACACAGTTCAGGAGCTATCACGAATGAGAACTACACAGTTCAGGAGCTATCCCGAATGAGAACTACACAGTTCAGGAACTATCCAGAATGAGAACTACACAGTTCAGGAACTATCCCAAATGAGAACTACACAGTTCAGGAACTATCCCGAATGAGAACTACACAGTTCAGGAATTATCCCGAATGAGAACTACACAGTTCAGGAGCTATCACGAATGAGAAATACACAGTTCAGGAACTATCCCGAATGAGAACTACACAGTTCAGGAATTATCCCGAATGAGAACTACACAGTTCAGGAGCTATCACGAATGAGAAATTCACAGTTCAGGAACTATCCCAAATGAGAACTACACAGTTCAGGAACTATCCCGAATGAGAACTACACAGTTCAGGAGCTATCCCGAATGAGAACTACACAGTTCAGGAGCTATCCCGAATGAGAACTACACAGTTCAGGAACTATCCCGAATGAGAACTACACAGTTCAGGAACTATCCCGAATGAGAACTACACAGTTCAGGAATTATCCCGAATGAGAACTACACAGTTCAGGAGCTATCACGAATGAGAAATACACAGTTCAGGAACTATCCCGAATGAGAACTACACAGTTCAGGAACTATCCCGAATGAGAACTACACAGTTCAGGAGCTATCCCGAATGAGAACTACACAGTTCAGGAGCTATCCCGAATGAGAACTACACAGTTCAGGAACTATCCCGAATGAGAACTACACAGTTCAGGAGCTATCCCGAATGAGAACTACACAGTTCAGGAACTATCCTGAATGAGAACTACACAGTTCAGGAACTATCCCGAATGAGAACTACACAGTTCAGGAACTATCCAGAATGAGAACTACACAGTTCAGGAGCTATCCCGAATGAGAACTACACAGTTCAGGAACTATCCCGAATGAGAACTACACAGTTCAGGAGCTATCCCGAATGAGAACTACACAGTTCAGGAATTATCCCGAATGAGAACTACACAGTTCAGGAACTATCCAGAATGAGAACTACACAGTTCAGGAACTATCCAGAATGAGAACTACACAGTTCAGGAGCTATCACGAATGAGAACTACACAGTTCAGGAACTATCCAGAATTAGAACTACACAGTTCAGGAACTATCCAGAATGAGAACTACACAGTTCAGGAACTATCCCAAATGAGAACTACACAGTTCAGGAACTATCCCGAATGAGAACTACACAGTTCAGGAATTATCCCGAATGAGAACTACACAGTTCAGGAGCTATCACGAATGAGAAATACACAGTTCAGGAACTATCCCGAATGAGAACTACACAGTTCAGGAATTATCCCGAATGAGAACTACACAGTTCAGGAGCTATCACGAATGAGAAATTCACAGTTCAGGAACTATCCCAAATGAGAACTACACAGTTCAGGAACTATCCCGAATGAGAACTACACAGTTCAGGAACTATCCCGAATGAGAACTACACAGTTCAGGAGCTATCCCGAATGAGAACTACACAGTTCAGGAGCTATCCCGAATGAGAACTACACAGTTCAGGAACTATCCCGAATGAGAACTACACAGTTCAGGAACTATCCCGAATGAGAACTACACAGTTCAGGAATTATCCCGAATGAGAACTACACAGTTCAGGAGCTATCACGAGTGAGAAATACACAGTTCAGGAACTATCCCGAATGAGAACTACACAGTTCAGGAACTATCCCGAATGAGAACTACACAGTTCAGGAGCTATCCCGAATGAGAACTACACAGTTCAGGAGCTATCCCGAATGAGAACTACACAGTTCAGGAACTATCCCGAATGAGAACTACACAGTTCAGGAGCTATCCCGAATGAGAACTACACAGTTCAGGAGCTATCCCGAATGAGAACTACACAGTTCAGGAATTATCCCGAATGAGAAATACACAGTTCAGGAACTATATATTTATCGGCTCACGTCTACAAAAATGCTACCCAAAACTCATAATACAGAAGTAGTCTAAACGTAGATGAAGAGAACCCACACCTGAACGTTCGCCTCACACCTCCAGGGTCGGGGGTTCGCGTCCCACCATGGCCCTGTGTGTTCGGAGTTTGCATGTTCGGGGGTTTCCTCCGGGTACTCTGGTTTCCTCCCCCAGTCCAAAGTCATGTATGGTAGGCTGACTGGCATGTCTAAAGTGTCCATATGAATGGGTGTGTGAGTGTGTATGCTCTGCGATGGATTGGCACCCTGTCCAGGGTGTACCCCATCTTGTGCCCCATGCTCCCTGGGATAGGCTCCAGGTTCCCTATGACCCTGAAAAGGATAAGCTATATCCTATAGAAGATGGATGGATGGATGACCAAGTATAATATTGTGTGAAAATCTGATGATGTTTTAGGTCATATTTATGCAGTAATATAAACAATTCTAAAGGGTTCACAAACTTTCAAGCACCACTGTACACTGCATGTTAGTTTCACTTTCTGCATTTGGATTTGGATTCAGGGTTGAAAATGTTTTCTCATTACAATCCATACATGTTCACATGGGCCTCACAGTTCTCATCTAGCAACTGCGGCAGGGTTGGGCTAAAAATGCTGCATATGTAAAAACACCCTAAAAACAACAACGTATACCTATAGCCCTAGTTCCTCTAGTGGAAATTCACCAAATTTTCCCGGCTTCCTGAAAATGTTCCTGGGGTACCGTTGAAACCTGCCTAAGGAACAATCCTATCCTTTTCTGGTTCAAAACTGGATAGAGAAATGTTGATGAATTAAAGTATAACAGTGTTCAGGTCGTGCAGAGGAAAGGCTACCAGTGCTGACTGTGTTGAAAATACAGGGTCTTATGTCTGAGAACATTGTAAGTAAGAGCCTTAATATAAGTTTAATGTTCATGCAACAACTTATAATCACAGCAAGAGTTACTCAATGTAATAGGACGGAAGAAATTGTACATCTCCTAGGTGAAGAAGCAAGAGGTTACACCACATGACATTTTATATCAGTAGACATTTTCATTATCATCTAGATTAGTGTGAATCCTCATGTGTTCCCATACCCAAACCTGGAAACATCTGTGCAGATGGGTGCCAGTGTGTCCAGAGACATGTAAACCCAGAGCAATGGGGTGAGAACAAAGAGCTAAGAGCCACTTGGACTGGACACCGCATACACACGCCTTCCCATTCACATCTTTCTTTTGTCCGAGCCCCAATATTGCTCCTTCTCTTGACTGCTGGATGACACGCTGGATGGGGCTGCAGTCCATCTGTCTGGTTAAAGGGGTGTGTGTGTGTGTGTGTGTGTGTGTGTGTGTGTGTGTGTGTGTGTGTGTGTGTGTGTGTGTGTGTGTGTGTGTGTGTGTGAGAACAAGAAGCTGGAAGAGAGCGGGAATCTAACAGGTGGAAGAGGGGCCATAACAGTGGGGGATTATGATTCATATTCATATTAGCAAAGCAGCATGAAGAATAATAACTAACGCCGTACTGATTTTTGAAACATTTTATTCCTTCTGGGATTGCTACAATACAAGAGCTTTCATCATCGTATAAATAAAACGTGCTTCTCGTCGTATGTGTCTACTACACACCGACTCGAGTGAGTGAGAAAGATTAAACGATTAAATGAATCATGATTTAATCACATGAACATAATTCGGTGTGGCTGAAATCACTCGTTTGAAGTCGTGAGTAACTAGCCTAGACAGGTCTATGGGTGGTTTAAAAGGCGCAAGCTAGGAAAATATGTTCATGACATCAAACAACAATTGTCTGAAAGAATTATTTGAACTCTGTCGGTACGATTGCTTACACGAGTAGAGGTGGGTTTAAAAACACAATAGGAAATTGATGACCTGATATGGAAGGATATATAGAGTGAGGTAGAGGTGAAGATTACTAGAAGAGACAGCAGAGTTGTGTTAAACCACTTGGATTACAGAAGGTGTGTGTGTGTGTGTGTGTGTGTGTGTGTGTGTGTGTGTGTGTGTGTGTGTGTGTGTGTGTGTCTGTGTGTAGTCGAGAAGGGGGAGTGGTGGAATTTTCTCTTTTCTTGTATGCTAATTGCTAGAAGACAGTATAGAATTGAAGAGAATTTGTTTTCCTCTCTCTCTCTCTCTCTCTCTCTCTCTCTCTCTCTCTCTCTCTCTCTCTCTCTTTGTGTGTGTTGTAGAGGCTGTAAAACGTTTTTTTTTTTTTTTAATCATATATATCTCTACATTGAAATGTTTTGTCCATGTGTTAATGTGAAAAGCAAATTCAAACGTTGCCACTTTATGGAAATAGACTGTAAATCTTTTTTTGCGAATAAAAGTTCTAATAAAAGCCAAGCACTTCTAAAGTGCATATTAACGCATCAGAGGTTAAAAAAAAAAAAAAAAAAAAAAACATGTCTATGGCACTTTATTCAAACACCAGCAGTCTTGCCATGAGACACGGTTACACTCACGACCCCACTACACACACACACACACACACACACACACCCCCTCCTCCTAGTGGGATCAGGGGAGCAGGTTGTGGAAACATTTGTAACATTTGGTGAGAGCAAATCCCTCAGCTTTCTCTTGAAAAGAAGTAGCCACCTTTCTTCTAAAAGGATCTCTCGTTCAGCGGACCCTCTCTCTCCCACACCAGCCTAGGACTCGCGCGCTCTTCACACCCCTCGCCACGGCCCACAAATCCCCCCTTTATCCGCTGGCAGCCAGATGGGGTGGCAGGAATAATAGGCAGAACCCAATGATCCCCATTCAATTTGTTCGGGCATGTAAAGGACCTTGTAAGCCGCTCCATTTGAGCAGGGTGTAATAGTAGCCAGGGGTGCGGAGGCTACGTTAAGACTTAATTACCTACTAATGGTTGTTGTAGGGACAAAATCCCCACAACTCACACTCCCATCAAATGAGGTGGGGGAAGGAGGGGGGGGGGGGGGCTGCTTGGAGAGAGAGAGAGAGAGAGAGAGAGAGAGAGAGAAAGAGTTAAGTTTTCTGCATTAATGCTTTGGCAATATTGTATGTAAACAGTCATGCCAATAAAGTCCTCTGAAATTGAAAACTGAATTGAGAGAGATTTACGTGAGGCGTAAGTTAATCATGATGCAGCTTTTTTCATATAATTCTGTAGCAACAGATCATGAAATTTACCAAGAGAGAATTTACCAAGAGAGAGAGAGAGAGAGAGAGAGAGAGAGAGAGAGAGAGAGAGCAGTTGTCTTCTGTAGCTTGAGAGAGAATGTTCACTCCTTTTCCTCCCCCTTTTCTTCATTTCTTTCTTTTTACTTTGGGGGAAGATTAGCAGGATTAAGAATGACTCACATATGCTCCTCCTCAGCATTGGTATTCACCACAACACAGGGCCAACTGCCACCCAGACGGGACAGTGACAGAGAGATGACTAATTGTGCTGGACATCACTAGACATGTGGACACTGGGCACTGGACATGCTGGAGACGAGTGGACGGAGAGTGCGTTAAGCGATGTTCAACCCAGACACCTAAAAGACTGAATTGTGGAATTGTGTTAATGGATTAAAACTAATTTATACAAATATTGTTATTGTTCTACTTGCTCTCTCTCTCGCTCTCTCTCTCTCTCGCTCTCGCTCTCTTTCTCTCTCTATCACACACACACAAACACACACACAAACAGAGAGAGAGAGAGAGAGAGAGAGAGAGAGAGAGAGAGAGAGAGATCTTCAAGTTCATTCAGACCCATTCAGTTTGGGAGTTTGTGTTATAGGGGATCAAATGTGGGCTTGTGTTTGGAGGTTCTTCAAAATTTAATATTGATCTCTCTCTTTCTTTTTCTCTCTCCCTTCAATCCCCCTTCTTTCTCTCTCTCTCTCTCTCTCAACCCCCCCCCCACTTTATTTCTCTCTCTTTCTCAATCCCCCTTCTTTCTTTCTTTCTTTCTTTCTTTCTTTCTTTCTTTCTTTCTTTCTTTCTGTCCCTCTCTCTCAACCCCCCCTTTATTTCTCTCACTTTCTCAATCCCCATTTCTTTCTCTCTCTCAATCCCCCTTTCTTTCTTTCTTTCTTTCTCTCTCTCTTAATCCCCCTTTCTCTCTCCCTCTCTCTCAATCCCCCCTTTCTTTCTTTCTCTCTCTCTCTCTCTCTCTCTCTCTCAATTCAATTCAAAGTACTTTATTGGCATGATTGTTTCCATACAACATTGCCAAAGCATCAATATAGATAAGAAAGGAGGGACTCCACCCCTAGTAGCACCTGCATTTGGACTCCTCCCCTAGTAGCACCTGCATTTGGACTCCGCCCCTAGTAGCACCTATCTGTATACCATACCATTTAATATCTGTATACCATGTTGATATTTCTGTAAAGCTGCTTTGAGACAATGTCTATTGTAAAAAGCGCTATACAAATAAAATTGAATTGAATTGAATTGAATAGCACCTGCATTTGGACTCCGCCCCTAGTAGCACCTGCATTTGGACTCCGCCCCCAGTAGCACCTGCCATGGTTTGCTCTGATAGGTTGGAAAACTGCGGTAAGTGCTTAGAGAATTTTTCAAAGTATTTTTCTCTTGTGTTACGGTTATCACAGTGGAGGAGAAAGTGTTCCTCTGTCTCACTCTCACCGGTCTTACAGTCACAGCACACTCTTTCTTCTTCTGGAAGCCATGTTTGTTTGTGTCTGCCTTTCTCAATGGCTAGGCCGTGATCAAGGAGCCTGGAGTTTGTAAGGATCCTGTCCCTGTTTCATATCTCTGACCCTGAAGAGTTATTCTGCCAGCTCGTATTTCCTGTTTAGGCCCCGATAACATCCAGTTCACTTTGGCGTTTACTTTCACTTTCCCAGTGGTCCAGATATGCATTTTTACAAGTTTTTATGAACTGGTTTTATTCTAATTTGGTTTCGTTGAGTCGAGTTGGTCTGAAACTGATCGTTAGATGTTGGTGGGTTTGTGAGGGGACTGGTTTTAGGGCTCTTGGGTTTTAAGGGGAACTTGATTTAAGATGGGTCCAGAGATTAAGAGATCGTTCTTGAATATTTAGAAATAAGGGATATCTGCCTAATACAGCTCTGCGTGCGTTTAGTTGGTGTTCCTCTTCTCACTCTCAGAACATTTCGACAGACAAGATGTGCAAGGCAGGAATCGACACCAGTTCACAAGAGCTTCAATGCTGAGTGACACCATTACATTTTAGTGCCCTTGACTTGGAATCTCAGGTGCTTTTCACATATGAAACTTCCATTATCAGGTTCAAATCGACTCCATATTCATAGGAAACCTGTAGTTTTTTTCAACAAGCCGTTACAGGCAACAAAGCATCACGATAGACTGCACCAGCCAGGAATAGAACCCGAATCTTGCATGATACCACTACACCACTGGTGCGCTCTCTCTCTCTCTCTCTCTCTCTCTCTCTCTCTCTTTCTCACTCTCTCTCTCTTTCTCACTCAAACACATGTGCCATTATCTCATGAACGTAATTGGAAAAAGAGAGGGCCTGATTGAGCCAACATTCAGAATTAACACTCATTTCAAGCACCATCTCAACACCCCACACTCCTCCACCTACAGGTGGCAAAAGCTCTCTCTATTTCTCACTTTTCTGTATCTCCGTTTCTGTTTCTCTCTTAATGGAAGAACTCGAACGCTACAAATAGCTTGATTAGATTAGCAGTGTATGTGCTAATGTCTTCTGTCTTTAATGCTGCCATTTTCTGCACCTGAACTGTGAAGTTCAGATCTAACATGCTGGCTTGGTGCCACTTTTCCTCTATCACGGAGTGGGTTGGTTTTTATTCATTTTATTGTCACGTGTGAATAATTTAACAATAATCTTTTTTTTTTTTTTTGTCAAAATGAAATGGACTGAAACTTGGAGAACTTTTGCGTTTTGAACTTTTTCAGTGACTATATCAGAAACCACACTGTACGTGTATACTTTAAAGCACTGATAGGCTGCACTGGAATAGAATATCTAATGGACATACTCTCAGAAATAAATGTACCAAACGGTACTTTTCCTTGTCTCTGGGGCAGTACAATCAAGGGGGACATGTTTTGCACAGTCCCTCCAATAGTATTGGAACAGCAAGGCTAATTCTATTGTTTTCGTTATACAGTAAGGACATTTGGGTTTGAGATCAAAAGATGAATATGAGAAGAAAGTAGACTTCTGAATTTATTTTGCTTCTACCATTATGAGTTACATCATCAATAAAGATTAGCGAGCCTGTCACAGAAGCAGCCATGCAGGCCCAAGCCATGACACTACCTCCACCATGTTTCACAGATGAACTTGTAAGTTTTGGATCATGAGCAGACCTTTTCTTTCTCCACACTTTGGCTTTTCTTAGGTGGAGTTTCATCTTGGTTACACTTTTGTGGTTCATCTCTGTATTTCTTTTTTGCGAATTCCATTCTGGCCTTCTGATTCTTACTGCTGATGAGTGGTTCGCATCTCGTGGTATAGCTTCTATATTTCCGCACTTGAACTCTTCTTCGAACGGTGGATTGTAATCCCTTCGCCTCTGCCCTGTGGAGGTTGTTGGTGATGTCACTGACTGTTGTTTTTGGGTTATTCTTCACAGCTCTCACAGTGTTTTTCTTGGCTGGCCTGTTCCATGTCTGCTTGGTAGTACACCAGAGGTTTCTTTCTTTTTCAGGACATTCCAAATTATTGTACTGGCTATGCCAAATGTTTGTGCAATGGCTCGGATCAATTATCTTTTCTCAGCTTCAAAATGGCTTGCTTTTCTCCCATAGACAGCTCCATGGTCTTCATGTTGGTTTATCATTTATAACAACAAATACAGCCTTCACAGGCAAAACCCAGGGCTCAGACCAAGAGCTATTAATAAAAAAAGATTTTAAAACAGAGAGAGAAAGAGAAACAATCAATTTAACAAGGCTGACCTGGACAGCAGTCACGTGTTCCGATATTTTTGATCACTTTTTTGGTGGCATGTTCTAAGTTGTTTAACATCTATCTAGATGTAAATATGAGGAAATGAAAGCTGAAATTATGATCTGTGGTCTCATAGTCATCTTTTGAATGAATTGGCCTTGCTGTTCCGGTAATTTCAGAGGGGACTGTACCTTTGGTATGTATCTTTTAAAAGTTTCCATGTGAAATGTGCATACTAAAGGTAAATGAAAAAAATAATTTCTTTTAAAACATGTCCCGTTGAGGTTACCACCCCAAACAAGGAAAAGTAAAGTTTGGTATCTATAATTTTGGCAATGTAGAGAAAACCTGTAACATAGACTACTATGCTGTCTGAAGGCCAAGTGTGACCTCTTTTAACCGAATCACAAATTTCATTAAACTGTAGGCAAAAGTGACATTCATACAGAGTGCATGTACAAAAAAAAAAAAAAAAAAAACAGTTTTCCAAGGTGAAATGTTGTTGTTCCTGTCCTTAATTAGACAGAGACCGCATCCTCAAGCAGCCTGGGGTAGTGGACTTCCTGTCGGTGTGTAATTGCTCCCAGGGCAGTTGCATCGTCTGATGTAGTGAATCTTCTCCCAGGCTGACATTTTCCCATAATCATAAGTACTACAGCCTGAGAAACAGCCTGCTTTTTTTTCGGTTGTTCGAACTCATCGTTACTCTAATCCAGACAGCCACGACCTATATTACAACTCGGCCTCATTTAACAGAGTAAGATTACTGGAATTCATAATGAATGGAGCCACGATTAGACAACGACTTCTCTCGGTTTAACCATCTCATTAGCATAAGCTCATCAACGCGAAAACATGCAAACAGAAGGATAAAAGCACTGCAGTGGTGAAAACAGCCACAATACTGACCTTAGGTTAGGAGTAGGGAGGACCTGTGGAGTGAATGTGTGAGAGGAAGATTCGCACCTGACTCAGCGAGAGACACTCCACAACTCACGGGAACTTTTTTTAACATGCAGTTTTGACTGCTCTCTCTTTTTTTTTTTTTGCTTGAATTGCAGTGGTGTTTGTTGGTAAATGAGACCTTTTAGCTGTACTTGTGTTCGACGCACGTGAATCAAAGGGGGCTTCGGCTGAAGCTGCGCATTGCGATGACGTCACACGACGAGTCTCGGCCTAAAATCTGCGGAAAATCTGTGGTAATTTTGAAAAATTGCACGGCCCTTTGAATATTGCAGAGTGTGCTTGATTTTGCTTTAACTTCTGCGATTGCGAAATCGGGAAATCCTGGAAGGACGGATTAAGGATAAACTAATATTAATTGCATTGGCAGGTGGTTATTAGATCTGGGCAATACGACAAAAAAATGCGGAAATAATATATTGCATTATAATGTATTTTTCTGAGATATCACTCACTACATTTACACACAACGATATCCGATACGAACCCGATTAAGATGATACTCTGAATAAGAAACTAGCACGTGAACAGAGATTATTGATGACCTTAATCTGATTAAAGTCACACTCGAAGTAAACACAGATGGAATTAAGACGTGTGGAGTATTCCTGTTTTAGTCGCGTTACAGACGTGTACACACTTTAATCACACTATTAACGTCGTGTGGGAGTTTTCACCGCATTGTGCGACAGGACGCGTACACACGGCAGCGCTCGACCGTTTGACGGCAAACAAGAGAGCACGGCTGCGTCCCGAACCGCGTCCTTACCTGCTATATAGTAGATGAAATACATGTAATTAGTTAAGTATGTGGTTTGGGACGCAGCCCACGGCTTCAGTCAGTCGTCTATTTGCACGTATAACACGACAAATAATTAACCGCACTCGAAATACGCTTTCGTAAAATTAAAATCAAACACCCAGAACTGTATACGGGTCCATAACGAAGACCAACTCTACGTCGATACATGAAATTCCGGAGGGAACGTCGGACGGCGTGGCATCGGGACGTAACGACGTGCACCGTTAATCGCTCTACGTTCTACAACACGTAAAACCTGAACGTGAAAGGAATATTCTAAAAGCGACTCATGTAAACGCCTTAATCAGAATATTATACGTCTTATTCAGAATAAGGCCGATGATTAGATTATTACTGTCCGGGTAAACGTAGTCATTAACTGGACACTGATAGCAGGCCTACCAAATGTCTTAATAATAATAATAATAATAATAATAATAATAATAATAATAATAATAATAATAATGATAATAATAATAATAATAATAATAATAAAAACTATGGAAGCCTAGTAGTAGTAGCATGGTTATTTTTATTCGTTGGTTTATTGGGAGTTCTTTATCCCTCTGTATCTGTCTGTATGCCGCATGTCCATATTGTGCTAATTGAAATGTGACGGATCATAACCGTTAACACAGTTTTGCACGCTTCGGTTATTAACGTCCTAAATGCGTTTTAACGGCTGAAATGAGGAGCGCGCGCCAATCAGTGGCTGGCCAGTAGCGGGGGGTCGCGGGGTTAAACCAAGAAGCGGCTCATTCACTGAGCGTTGCAGGTGTGTGTGTGTGTGTGTGTGTGTGTGTGTGAGAGAGAGAGAGAGAGAGAGAGAGAGAGAGAGAGAGAGAGAGAGAGAGAGAGAGAGAGACTTGGTAATAGTAGTATAAGTACTTAAATAGTACATTATACTTAATAATATCCAAGTATTATGGATATTATGAATTATTATACTTTATAAATAAAGTATCTACTTGATTTTATATTTATTCTAAACGCTTTGTACAGATTGGGAGGTTTTGTGCATCGCCTGAGCGACTCTTAATGACTGACTCCACAGTCTGTCGCTCTGATGGTTCGTAATCTAAACCTAGCCGCGCGCTCCCGGGGTGCCATATGCGAAGTGTGTCTAATTTAGTTAATGAAGCCTCGTTTCTTTGTAATGACATCAGACTTGAAGACCCCCGCCCCGTGCGAGCCTCCTCCCCTCCCCGCGCTTCGGGGAGACCCTATTGGTTGTGCACGGGCCGTCGGTAAGGAGCTGACACACCGTCCCCGCTGACTTCCCTCAGGTCCGCTATAAAACGCGCGCGTCACTCCTGTCACGGGCCAAACACGCCGTCACGACTGATCCCGGAATAACAAAGTCTATAGTTTGCCCTTGCACGCGCTACACCCGCTCTCGGTAAGTTCTTCCACGAAGCCGTTATCTTGTGAAGATGGGGAAAGTTTTACTGAGGGGCTTTTTAAACATTTCATCTACTTCGTCGTTTTATATTTAATCTCACACTGGGATTTATAAGTAACACGACATGTTAACCTTGTGAGAAAGCTCGAGCTTGTGTTCATGAGCATCTCCGTTAGTTTGCATCAGTTTATTAGATGTGTTTTATAATTTAATTAGTCTAGAATTTAGTTGTTGTTGTTGTTGTTTTTTTTTTCGGTTTATACAAAATAAACATTTAAGGAGCAGCTCCACCTGTTTGTTGTGATCTAGCGGATCAACACACACACTGCAACTAAATCATTAACTGGTGTCCATGCAACGGTGTTTGTGTCACATGCTGAGGGTGTTGGTGTTTAATGATGATTATAACTAGACATTTTTACAGATTTGTAATCTTTCCTTTTTCACTTTCAGGCACTGGTATATAAAGATCTAGTGAAAACAACTAGAGTTGACCTATGAGACATGGACTCCGATACAAGTAGAGTGTCCAGTCGGCCCTCCTCTCCGGAAGGAGATGATCTGTTCCTCTCTGCGGTGAAGAAATCGACGGGTTTCTCGGGCGCAGTTTCGTCTACGCAGAGTGACTCACCCCCGGAGCTGAGCGCGGACATTCGCGGCCTTTCGGGCGTCGACGAGAACGCGCTCGGCTTAAAGATGTTCTCCAAGAAAGACCGCAAACTGCTGTCCGAGAATGAGCTACAAACCATCCGCCTGAAGATCAACAGCCGCGAGCGCAAACGCATGCACGACCTGAACATCGCTATGGACGGCTTGCGCGAGGTCATGCCTTACGCGCATGGGCCCTCGGTGCGCAAGCTCTCCAAGATCGCTACCCTGCTACTGGCGCGCAACTACATCCTCATGCTTAGTAACTCGCTCGAAGAGATGAAGCGTCTCGTCAGCGAGATCTACGGCGGCGGAGGTGGAGGAGGAAGCGGCGCCCACCACGCGACCTTCCACCCGTCTGCTTGTGGCACTCTGGCGCACACCGCGTCTCCACTGGCCAGCCATGCAGCCGCTGCAGCCGCCGCCGGATCTCATCCGGTTCACCATGCGCTACTCCCACCAACAGTGTCCAGCGCTTCTTTAACAGCGCCAGGCCTTTCGGCCGTGGCCTCAGTCAGACCGCATCACGGACTCCTGAAGGCGCCGTCGGCTGGGGCGAGCCCCCTCACCTCGGGCTTCCAGCACTGGGGCGCGAGCATGCCGTGCCCGTGCAGCATGTGCCAAGTCCCCGCGCCTCACGTGCCCACCATGAGCTCGGTCAGCATGCCACGCCTGGCCAGCGACTCCAAATGACTCAATAACTTTTTTTTTTTCTAAACATGCGGATAAATATTAAGACTTTATATTAAGAGACACTTAAACACAACGCGTGGTTCGATACAGCCTCATACACTTCGTGCCACAATCGGCTTTGTCTCCAAAAAATAATTTTTTGACAGCTCAGTGACACTAATATAGGTTTTTTTGCTAACACGTTAGCTGAAGTAGGCTTTACAGCAGGGTACATTTATTTCTGAGTCTATTCTGTCTCTTTCAAGAAACAAACTTGGGCAGTATAATCCAAACCTTGACGATAAGAGTGTAAATAACTATGTAAATATGTAGTGTTTGTACAGCATGAGAGCTTTTATATTAGGTTTGGGATGAATTCGTTTACCTGAGACTGAAGTCGTATTGCACCTGCTCATCTCTTTCTCTTTCTTTCTTTCCCTCTTTCTCCATTCTCTCTTTTGTTTCCTTTTTCTTATTTTGTTCCTGCGTTACTGTTGTCACTGTCCGACACAAAGAATGATCTTTTTTTTTATTATTATTATTTTTTAATAAAAGTGTGAAACGATATTTATTTGCTTATCTTCGATGGTATGTTAAGTGAACGAGGAATGTGCTGAAATTGTAAATGTAGTTAAATAAAAGAATCAATAACAACTGCACTGTTTTTCTTCCAGTCAACCATAAACTTTGTTCCAAAAAAAGCCCCGACACTGTAATTTGCCCTGAGACAAAAATTTACGCACCTCATCACTCATCACTCATAATAATAACACCCTCAAAAGCGCGTTGTTATTATTATTATTATTATTATTATTATTATTATTATTATTGTTATTATTATTATTATTGTTGTTATTATTATTATTATTATTATTGTTGTTGTTGTTGTTGTTATTGTTATTATTATTATTATTATTAATAATAATAATAATAATAATAATAATAAGTAGGATATTGTTATCCATGTTTGGAAACCATTTTCTCCATGCTGCTGCCATTGATATTTTTTTTTCCCACGCAAAATTGAAAATGACTCATTTAAATCCTACCTGAAGGTAAATCTAATTAGAAATTGGGTGGGAAACGAAAGGCAGACATCAAGCAGTATTGGCGCAATAAATCAAATCCAACAAATCACACGTGCATCATCACGAAATTTAACATAGATTAAAATGACAGACAATACAATAAAGCTATTATTATTATTATTATTATTATTATTATTATTATTATTATTATTATTATTATTATTATTATTATCATCATCATCATTATTATTATTATGGAAATATTACAAAGAAGTCTCACCCGACTGCAAATATTAACCTAACAACGAAAATGAATAAAGTGTACGGCAATACTACAATATCTTACAAATAAAAATAATAATATATAGTCTATGAATATATACAACGTACTGAATGTTAAATAAATTCCAGCAGTTCGGCGCTATAAGCCAAGGCAACCTGCGTGTGTGTGTGTGGTGTGTGTGTGTGTGTATATATATATATATATATAAGGTTTTTTTTTTTTAACTACAAGCAAAAGACCTACATATAATCATCCGGCACTATGGCCAAATGTAACAACAACAACAACAACAACAGTAATAATAATAATAATAATAATCATAATAATAATAATAATAATAATAATAATAATAATAATAATAATGTCAGTTCGGTGTGATATCTGTTATCTTAATTATTTTTCACTTGACTACATATAAAGTCGAATCGAGCCTCATAAGGTCTGTTTATTCATCTATCTTATCAGAATAAAAGAGTGCAGTTAAATAAGCCAATAAAATGATAAAGACTAAATAAAAGGAGAGCAGAACTCACACTGGATTTGGGAAGACACAGAGGAGGCCAGCCAGTGAGCTGAGGGAGAATAAATCCAGGAGGATACAGTGGAATACATAACTAAACTACAGCAGCTGGATAGCACATTTTCGCATCTTTTACAATGTCCCAATGACCTTTTTATCTGGAACGATATGGAGATCAAATGGAATTTGAATATTATTTTTTTTTTTAAGCGTTTGCTTGTTTTCCCTGTGTGTTTAGCCCGGATTAAAGGCTTTCCGAGCACAGAAAATCCATCAAACTCCACAGAGTCTGAGTGAATATGCGTGAAACACTGTTGGGTTGTTTTGTGCCATTCTGGGAGGTGAAAAGCGTTATAAAACTTAGAACCTGTCATCATTTTAAATGTTCATTCAGTACTGAGAATTTTACAGTCTTGACCTACAGACTCGGAATAGAAATGATAACAATGTCAGTGACCCAACAGAGAAAACTGACCATCACCCGAATAGCCCAGGCTTGAAGTTCATCACTGTCGTTTCCTTTTTTTTGTTTTGTTTTGTTTTGTTTTGTTTTGTTTTCCAGAACATCTGAAAACTGTCCCAGATTCATCCTTCAGTAAAGAGAGTGGGGGAAACTCCAGATCCCAAACAGATAGTGAATTAGTCAACCCCTTCTGCATTCGGCCTCTAACAGTAACAAGTGTGAAATGTCTCTGAAGGCATAAAGCACTGAAGGTTTA
>NC_030421.2:2600000-2612500 GCF_001660625.3 Ictalurus punctatus | reverse complement strand
CATACACGATGGATCGATGTGTTTATTGAACGCTTCAGAGCCACGAAGACAGATGGAGAAGAGAAAGAAAGTTGGAGAGACAGGGAGAGAGAAAGGAAAGTATAAAAGAGTGGGGGATAGAAAGAGAGAGAGAGAGAGAGAGAGAGAGAGAGAGAGAGAGAGAGAGAGAGAGAGAGAGGGGCATTGAGAGTGTTTGAGCAGTTAAAGAAAGAGGGGATAATCCTGTAAGAGCAGTGAACTCTTGGATATTCATGACTGGCCGAGTGTGGACACTCTATGAAAAGAGGACATGTCCTGGTCACAACACAACATCAAAGAGCACCATGGGAGCTCCACAGGCCAGTGTGTGTGTGTGTGTGTGTGTGTGTGTGTGTGTGTGTGTTACAAGACCTTTGTTAGTAGCTGTCTGGCTTAAACCATTCAGAGTGGAAATTATCTGATGAGTGTTCATCCCTCTTCGAGAAAAACTGCACCATGAGTGTGTGTGTGTGTGTGTGTGTGTGTGTGTGTGTGTGTGTGTGTATGAGAGAGAGAGAGAGAGAGAGAGAGAGACTCAGATTATTCCTGTTTGCTCTGAAATCTGAGCTTTTTCAAGCATATGCTTCAGCCTAACCCTGAGGGAACACACACCCTAAACCTTTTACAACCCCAAATTATATTAGCTCGAACTTTCTGTGCTCGTCATCCCAAAGTGACCGTTTCACTTCCTTAGAAGTACCAAGGAGATGAAATCATCTGAATCTGAATGATTTCAAATGATTATAATTCGATGTAACAGACATATTTAATGCGCTTTTAATTTATGTAGGGTAACAACGCAAAATATAAAATGTAAAAAAAAAATAAAAATAAAAAAATGAATCAGTTTCAAAAGAGAAAGGACACACACAGTTAGATTGTGTGTATAACTCAATAGCTATAACGTTTACATGTATAGAATATAAATATATACATATAAACGCTTGAATTAACATATGGTATTATGTTCAATTGATTTATATGGCAGCTATTTTCATTGTTTCATTGTAAGTCTGCTTATTTGCATATTAGTCATTGAAACTGATCATCACTGTATTTCTTGTTAGTGATTAAAATGACTGAATTACTATTTAGCAGGACTATTAACTAATATACTATTAACTGAATTACTATTAGTTTTGTTTGGGTTTTTTTTTACATCCTGCAATACTAGATCAATCCCCATATGAAAAAAAAAAAAGCAGACAGGTTTATTATAAATAATGCCCGTTGGCTTGATTAAACTGTTGATTGGAGGATATTCTGATGATTACACAACCTGACCTTACACAAATAGCCAATCGTTTATTAATGATAGAGTTTGAAATGGAAGAGTAATTGGACTGACAGTCATATGATTTATTTATTTATTTTTCTTATTTATATGATCTTAAATAAAGCAGGTATAAGAACGATAAGTCTCACATTTTCTCAATCTGTAATGTTTTTCATGATTCATTGCTGAACAACTCTATAAGTACAAAAAAAAAAAATTAGTAAGAATAGCCTACAATATGGGAAAAACATCACAAGCCTGTTCTTTTTATGTTTGTGCTGTGAGGGCTTCTCGTGGATGCTTCGTATTGTAAATCATCTCACGTTGCTTTTTCCATCATTTATCTTCATCTCTTTTCATTTATCCTGATCAGCGTGTGAGAACTTGAGACTCATCGCGCCATGCTGACGTCACCGTGCACCCAGCTAACGATCTCCTGGCAAAGTTCAAAGCACTGATCACTGCGACGTGATCAGTACACAGCTGTGACAGAGAAAGATATTCAAATAAATATATTCTCTTTGAATCGTGCTTTATCATCTTAATAGTATATTGAAATTTTCAGGAAGAAATGACAAAGTGTGCCTAATCACTTCCTCCCAAATAACTCTCCACCTATTTCCTCATGACCTTGGCTGTGGGCATGGTGTGTTTCCGATTTTTCTTTTCTTGTTTACTTGCCTTTTTCAACTAGTGCATTCCTTTGCCTGTGTGTTTTCTGTGCAAGTCTCAATCCTTTTATTCCATCTGTCTCTTACTGCTTGTTCGGCCATCTCTAGACCAGCCCTTCTCATCCATCATATCTTTCACTCCTCTGTTACCTCCCTAACCTTGCTCTTGCCCCCTTTGCATAGAGTGTGGGAGTAAACTGCGTGTAAACTGCACACACACACACACACACACACACACACACTGTGAGGATGCTTTGCGCCTGAGTTAAAGATGTCAATGTCACGGAAAGATTCATCACTGTCGGTGGTAGGATGAGAAAGCAGTCTGCATGGGTATAACTTCTTGATCTCTCCATATGGACGGTCTAAAGCAGCTTAAATACCAAACGTGTTAAACGTTTTGACAAAAGTTTATACTTGGCTGGGCGCAATATACATCTGCACCCAGGAAAAAATCTGAATGATTAAAGCGGTGCATGGAGTCATCTTCCGAACAGTCTCCAGCAGTGGTGACGCTCTCAGAGCTCAGTTGTATGATGCACGTTGTAAGATGTTCCTTGAGTGAGAGCTCTCATTAGCGAAATATGACACGTCCAGCAGCTGTCACTGAGTAGTTAGTGACAGCTCTAATCAGTGTGTCCTCAGCAGGCCATGACTAACTGTGAGCGTGTGACAGTGAGTTTTTGATTTGGGCTCTGCTGTGACGACTGTGCTTCGGCCACGGGGACAAAAGACCCACAGGTCAGCCCTCCCTGGATCCTTCTCCATCTGAGTAGGCTCCAGCTCTGCCCAGGCCAACATTTCCCACAGCATGCTGGGAGGCACAATGCCCAGCCTTCAACCCATTGGTTCCGCTCTATTAACAGCTTGTAAACTTCTCATAGCTATGGCCCTGAGCCTGAAGCCACATAGCGAACTGGATTTACACAGATCTGATGTTCTCCCCATCACTCACATACTCTTCCCCGCAATCTCTACCCTTTCTCCCTGGATTTTGAAGGGTCTTTTTTTATTATTATTATTATTGCTTTTGTGTCTGAATCAACCGTCTGACTTAGAGGCCCTGTGGTGTGTCTCTGCACCTGTCTCCCTATAGAGCTGGAAATGAGAGAACATAGTTGTTGACATCTGTTGACTTCTCATTAGAACTTTGCTTTATGCAGGTTATCTGGTGCACAGGACAGCTCGGTACAGCACACCGTGTGGCCACAAGCTGGCGAGGGCCCAGCAGCCGGCGGGTGAGTGAGTGCAGCCGGCATATAGCAGACGCTCCGAAACGTCTGTGTACTAGCTATGAATATGGAAACAGACGTTCTCTGTTTCCTTCTTGCCGATTTCAGTGTGTTATCTGTTTTGACCTTTCAGATGGTAGGAAAGGGAGTTTGCATTAGCTGTCAAACTTCACAACCAGCCGAACTTCTGTGAAGCTGGTTGTTTGTTTGTTTGTTCATTTGCCTGTATGGCGTAATTAAGCTGACAGGCCTGGCAGCATAGCATTTTTTACAACCATATGCGGTTCATCATTAGGCAAACTCCAGGGCCAGTTTTTTAGAAGTTGGTGTAAATCTGGCTGCTGGGCCATAGCCCATTACATTCAGGGTCGTTCGATCAGTACATGCTGCCAGCATAAGTAATTTGCTCTGCACTGATCCTGTTAAAGTGAGTTTTAATCTCAGAGATTCTGTAGTAGGCAATAATAATAATGAGTCTTTATTGGTCATGTATACATTACAGCACGGGGAAATTCTTTTCTTCACATACCCCAGCATGTTAGGAAGTTGGGGTTAGAGCACAGGGTCAGACATGATACAGCGTCCCTTGCTCAAGGGCCCAACAGTGGCAGCTTGGCGGTGCTGGGGCTTGAACCTCCAACCTCCTGAACAGTAACCCAGAGTTTATGTGACATCATCACAGTGGTCATTCAGTCAAAGCCCTCTTCAATTCACATGCGTCGAACATGAGAACCGCTAAAAGGTCTCATTTACCGACAAACATCACCGCGCAAGACCGTGCGAAACAATTTTGCGCAGTTGCTGTTTCGGCAATCCGATTCGTTTTCCGCCAAAAAAAAAAAAAAAGCACCAAAAAAATTGCATTGCAAATTTTTATAAAAATAAACAAACAAACAAAAAAAAACACAGTCGCAAAAATCAAGCGTTTTTGGTCCCCAAAAAAACTCCACAAAATGGAAATGGACTGAATGGACTGACTTATACACTCACTTGGTAAAAGTTCATATGAATTTTCCCTTGCCATATATCTGAGTGATTAATGAAGATCTCTACGAGTACGTTTTCAGCGCCGCACACCCTCCGGCCAATGTTATTTTTTTTTAATTGTGTGCTAAAAAAACTATAAACCAATCCAAGTAGTAAAGACAATCATTAGTATCAATTTCTCATTGACTTGGCAAATAGACTAACAGGTGTGTTAGTTAAAAGCTCCCTAAGTACACTAAGTACATTGCACTGGAAGGTAATATACGGAGGACGTCCGTTGAGAATAGTTTTAGAATATGTGCGCATGTCTGTTGGGGGTTACGTTTATAAATGCACTGTTCTGTTTGAGACCAGCCAGCAGATCCCTGCTCATCCAGGCATGCTGTAATGTTTAATAGAGTCCACAGGAAACAGGCTCGGTGTGAATGAGCTGATTGAAGCTCCAGGTGCAGCTCCAGAAACCCAGGCCTGGCCGGCCAGCTTGGCCCAGCCGGAGCACACCGAGAACCCCACAAAGACAGCCCTCATGCCCCTGCCTGGCTCCAACGGGCCCTAACCCACAGCAGCCTGGTGATAAAGGGGAGCAGTGGATGCTGGGGGCAGGGGTACGGATGTGATCCCCCCCGCAACACCCCATTCAGCCCCCGCAAGCTGGAAGGAAGGATGGAGAGCGTGAAGGGGGGCCGGTGGGGTGGGTGGACACCAGGTTCTTTCTTTGCCCCTCTTTTTCATCTCCTCTCTCTGTCTCTGTGGCAGTGCAGGTGTCCCTTTCTGGCCTGTCCCTCGCTCCTTCTTTCTGTTTCTGTTTCTTTTCATGGACACACACACAGACATGTATATACACACACACTCACACACAAAACACACACAGCGGACAAACACCCAGCTCTAATCCATCACAGGCTGGCTTTTATAGGTTAGATTGTAGAAAAACACACAGCCCCCCACACACACACCCACATAATACATGCAGGTTGTGTTCTGTTGCTCTGCAGGTGCCTGGCATGGTGATTGCTCTTTTAATGCAGTTCCTGTCTTTGCTCATGTGTGTGTGTGTGTGTGTGTGTGTGTGTGTGTGTGTGTGTGTGTGTGTGCCATAATACCATTCACCAGTCCGACAGCACTGGTTGCTCTAAGCATTTGCTATAACGTCCTCGCATTTGCATCCTTCATTTCAAAAACACTTCCTTCATTTCCTTGTTTTGAACATGGCATCGTTCACTCTTTCTCTCTCTCCCTCTTTTCTCTGTAACTTCCCTTGAGGGGCAGGATCACAGACAGAATGTCAAAATAGAGGATGCGACTGTTTTGTGCTCTGTTTTTAGGGGGTTTTTTGCCTTCAGAGGACAGGGGGCGAAGAGAGAGAGTTAATTGCAGCATTAGCTCATTACCTGTGTCTTCTTTTCCTCATTTGCTCCCTATGCTCTGAGAGTGTGGTCCAGCCAGATCCAGACTGCATGACAGAGACTAGAACAGATCTGTCATCCTAGGACTAAAGTATCAGCAAAAGGATATCATCTAGAGGATTCAGAAGGTCTTATTTTATTTGCCTTATATTCCTGCGGTAACTGGGAGCTACTCAGTGGATGAGAAATGGACTTCAGAAACTGCTTCACTGGAGGGTAAGTTCTGGATCCGTCACTGCATTAATCCAAGTGGAAGTGTTTAATCAAGGATCAAGAGTGATTGCTCTCCTGGAAGGACTTAGACACTCCTGGATCTCTTCCTGTGATCTAGCTGTGGATAGGACTTTTGTGAGCAGATCTTCGGTCTGTGGTGCAAGGGTAGTTTTTAGGAGGGGACGGTGAGACCTCAGAAGCATGCAGCCTGTGTCTAGTCTAAGGGGCAACGGACAGGGAGAGGGCACATTTCACGAGCTCTTGCCCAGATCAGGAATGGTTGCTGGGGGTACAGGATCAGGAGGATCAGGTTCTTTTTCTGGGGGCCTTCAGGGTCCTCAGAGACACCCGAAATTTCCTCGAGAGCTCAGCCTGGAGGAGCAACAGGAGCTCAGACGGAAAATCAACAGCCGTGAGAGAAAGAGAATGCAAGACCTAAATCTGGCCATGGATGCTTTGCGGGAGGTGATGGTACCGTACGCTTCCTCCCCAACCTCATCCTTGGGTGCAGGAGCAGGGCTGCAACATCCTTATCTACCCCTTGGAGCTTCTCCGAATGGCCGTCGTCTTTCCAAGATCTCCACGCTGGTCTTGGCCCGCAACTACATCCTGCTCCTTGGCTCCTCCCTCCAGGAGATGAGGCGGCTGCTAGGTGAGGTCAGTATCGGGGGGACTGTACCACACCTGCTCCTGACAGGAGGGTGGCCATTTCTCACTGGGCCAGGACAGCTCTTGCTCAGTTCACCAGAGCAGCCACTTGGACTGGCCCCGTGTTCTTCACTGCCACTGAATGGTGCCCCAGTCCCGGAGGAGTCCACAGCATGGGGTTCACGTGGGGTGGCAGGAACACCACTATGCCCCTGTCGAGTGTGTCGGGTACCCAGAGTAGTACATGAAACTCCTACATCTCGCTTCCAGAAATGAGCATCAAAAACTTATGTGTGAATGACAATATTTGCTTGTTTTGGGGGTCTTTTTAAAATAATAATAATAATAATAATAATGCGTTCATACAAGCAAGTCAGCTACCCACTCTCTTTCTGGTTTTCATACTGCCTTTCTCGTTGACTTTTTTAACTTTTGATTCGGTGAAAAAAACGTTGTTTGAAAAAATCTAAATTCATTATAAAACAATGTAGTGTTATCCAATCAAAACAAATAGAGCAATATTACAAACATTTATTCGGTTATTTTTATTTAAAGGGTATTTTGACAAAATACACTTATTCTGGAAATGAATTTTAATAGGTCCAAAATCTTACAGTTAGTTAAATGTGCAAACATGGGAAAACGGCAGCTTTTTTATGGACTTTATGATCATCCAATAGGTCATACAATAAAAGTTTATGAAGAAAGAGCAAAGAGTGTATTTATTTCTGTGTGTACTCCTGAGGTATAGAGCTGAATAACACAGTAGATCTAGTGGATATAGTCTTTTTCATTTTGTGCATTTTCCTCCATCCTATTTTTGTATGCATCTCATTGCTTGTGTGTGTGTGTGTGTGTGTGTGTGTGTGTGTGTGTGTGTGTGTGTGTGTGTGTGAGATCATCATATAAGTGAATGCAAGACCTAGCAGGTTGAAATAATTACTCCAACCCTCTTCATGCAATAAGGAGGTGCAGCTTACAGGAGTACTATAAACGTCTTCTAACCCCCAGCCTTACTTCTTTACCCCACCTCAAACCTCCATTCAGTCCTGCTAAATAAAACCCCAACATCAAAACCTGCCCCCATAATTACTACACACTCCTTCTCTTCCTCCCCTCCCTCCTTCCTCCCTTGCTTTGGAGAGGTAAAGGGCTGTGTAGCAGGGCTGGTGTGCTACATACTCATTACTCATTACGCTCTCCTCACAATACGTTCAAACGCCCAGAAAATGTGTTTCCATCAAAAGAGTTCGCCCTGCGAAACTAGAAACAAGCGCCCAAGACTCTGACGTCTAGCACCTCGGTGGTAAAGAGCAGCCCTCTTTTCACTCCGAATAGAAAAGGAGGTAGTGCTGAAAGCGAAGACAGTCCCAGCTCTGGGAGAAGGGCGGTGTGCATGATAATGCTGATCATAATCATAATAATGATGATAAAATCGTAGGAATAATTGGCCCAGCGGTGAGAGGGGGATTATCTCGGACAAGCAAGTAAAAGAGGGCAGCGGGTTGAATGGAGAGAGCCTGTTACCCATAGGGTGAGACAAAGACTGAGGTAGATGCCATTAAGCAAGATTAAGTCTAATAGAGCTTGATTTTCTTGCAAGGGAGAGAAAAAAAAAGGGAGGGGGTGGCTAAGAAGTGTGAAAGATCAAAGATTCCGACTTGAAACCTCAATTCTCGCAAGGACGCACATAAATACACATTAACTTGTGCTTCTTTATATTTACATATAGCTGTCCTGACGTGGATTGCTTCAAGTTTTACTCTCTTATTCATCTGAGACCTCTCTCACTTTCTGATGCTGCAGAGCTTTATTGTCTGAGGGATGTCAAGGTCTTCTCTCTCTCTCTCTCTCTCTCTCTCTCTCTCTCTCTCTCTCTCTCTCTCTCTCTCTCTCTCTCTCTCTCTTTGTGTTCTGGCTTTAACTCCCAAGCAATGCTCAATTCATTCAAAACAAAGCTAAACAGGCAGGAGACAGTAGAACAGGGCTCTCTCATTGTTCGTTACTAAATGCCAGTGTGTCATTGGTAGCTTCCTGATATACGACTAGTGGCCTATATATTGTATAGCATAATTATATAAATGGATTCTACAATGTATTTTACAGCTCTGTTGAATTCTCTGATCTGATTGGTAGGATGGAAGGGGTTGATTCATTCATGGAAGGTCTACCTTCCAACTCCCAGTGCAAGTCGTTACCGTAGAAACGATAATGCATTAGAAAGAGTGCATTAATTAATAAATAAATAAAACGTGGCGCAGTCAGCACTATCGTCAGAGCGGGAACGTTCAGGAAAACGAATCAACACCTTCTGACCAATCGTAGTTGGCGTTCGAGATCACTCGTTCGAGGTATTTTAATAACTGACCGTGTTTGTTATCGGTTTGCAATAACTTCCTGTTAAATGTTACATCGATCTGGTTTATTTTATCACTATTTCACTTCCGTTCAAGATTGGTTTAACTGCGTAAATGCGTGTGTGAACATAGGTGAAGACTAATCGAGGGCCATCCATCCGTCGTTTGGCTTTTTGGGTGAAAGAATGAGTTTTGAGAAGGCCTCCACTCCTCCTTTCAGACCCACTGGGCATTTTGAAGATTTATTTCTCTCTGCCCTGGATTCTTTCTTCCACAACTCCAGACAAATCTCCAACCTCCCACAGGATGAAAGATCTTCCATATCTCAGACTAACACGTACATGTGTAAGGGGGGAAAGCACCAAAAGTAAATGTATTTATTTCAAATAGATTATCTTGATTAGTAATTTCTAAGAAGGCTGTTGAGTGATTTACAGATTAATCCAGGACTAAGGCTTTCCCCAGAGATAAGTCGTATTGACAGTGTAGGTTTGGAATCCTCTCCTCTGTTTCTAAGCTTTTCTTTTTCCTCCACTGTAGTAAAGCCTCTTCTTCTCTTCGTCTTCTAGCTTTCTGATTTTCTCTTGTCTTCTCTCCTCTCTTCTCCTCTGACTGTCTTTCCACCTTTTCTCAGAGTCATTGGATGCAACGTGGGGAGTCTGAGGGATAGGAAATGCTGAGCAATAAATTTGAGCATTTGAATGGTAAGGGGGAGGAGGAGAAGGAGGAGGAGGGGTGGACCTGCAGACCCTGTTCGTTTCCCACCCCTCTTACTTATCTTTTTAACTTAACACCTCCTGTACCCACAATGCCATTACATTCCACAGCACGGCTCATCCCAGTACACTCACTCACTTACACTGGGCCTAGTAATGACCTGTGCCATTAACCCTCCACTCTGCTCCCAGTCCTAACACACACACACACACACACACACACACACATAGCAGTTCTAACGTTACGCATTTTCCCATGTGGTTCGAAAGTATAGCATGGAAACAAACTGGTTCTAAATTGATGCAGACCTGGAAAGGATTAAATCACTGGTTTTGTAAATCGTGAGATTGATTTCGCGTAAGATTCTCACGGAGCCTGCGGGATGGATTCAAGACAAACATGGTCCCTGTTAAACCTAATCCACAAGATGAACGTCGGCAGTGGCACTTATGCAAATCTTGACGTGTTTCTGATTTCTAGCGCCAGGAAAATTATAATACGCTTGAAAATTATAACGAGATCCTTCGGTGTTTCGGTCTTCAAACTGTGTACGAGAGAAAAGCAAACACACACACACACACACACACACACACACACACACACTTTTTGTGTCCATTCTGGCACAGTTAGCTCAGTTAACGTGAAGAGAAGAGCAAACACACGCACGCTTACTAACACACTTTCCAGCCTGGGTGTCTCTGTTGGCGTGGCAGTGACCCTGTGGCTCCCAGTTTGACCTGTTTCCCTGAGCCTGCCCGAGGGCAGCGATGCCAGTTAACACATCACAGAGCTCGGCCTCTATTCTCACTCTCCCTTTTCTTCTATGCTCAAACTCTTTTCTCTCGGCGAGCCCCCTTTCACCCTGGCCGTGCAGCTGACAGGGAACAGGCCGCTTTCTTTCGCTCCCCTTCTCGCACTCCTCTGTTCTCTCTCAGCTTTTCTTCCCCTTCTTTTCTGCTTAATTGAGTTGTTTGGCAGACAGGCTTGTCAACCCGCCGCCACATCGTGGGGAGTCTGTGTGTGTGTGTGTGTGTGTGTGTGTGTGTGTGTGTGTGTGCGTTAGAAGACACTGAGCAAGGGTTAGCTGGCCTTTGTGCTCTGCTGGACGGGTTAGTTTTTCACAGTTAGTGCTGCTTGGGTAGACATTCTACAGGGACAGAGTCAGGATGACAAAATCTTATCGCCAAATTGCTAATCCAGTTTTAGGGTCTTGTAAAATTTCTGGCATCATCAGCAACATGTTAGTTAGTACCATAACACTCATCTAAGTCACAATTAACTTCTTCAGTGCATGTTTAGTAATGATTAGCACAATCCTAGTGCAATTTATTTATAGGCAGCAAAGGTAGATTAATCATTCGCACATATATCCGAGTGTGTGTGTGTATATAGTTTAATAATAGTACTAATAGTGTAATAATTTAAAAACTGTTGGTTTTAAATAATACAGCTGTTTTTTTTTAAACCTTAGGTACGTCCTTTAAGCCTTAGATTTAATTTGAAGTCATTTTGTAAAGATCAAGAGTTTTAATTCGTCGTGAATGCATGCTATATTAGAGGAGCGACTACGAAGAAGAGGGCCATGTTTTATGAGGTTGCGGTGTATTTATATATAAGGAATGTCACACGTGGTTGTTGTTATTTTATTGAATGCATGAAAAGTTGATCGAATTATTACTCCGGTTGCAACTGAAATGTCAGTATCGTGATCAGGGAGTCAGTATTATTATACATAAGCCAGTCACCATAAATCAGGATAAAAACATATAAGAAACCAATCCCCAAGAGCTTACAGCGGAGGGTCATCTCGTTAATAGGGTCTAGAGAGAGAAAGAGAGAGACATAAAGAACTCACTGGAGATAGCCTAGCAAACACCATCTATCTCACTTCCCTACAAGTGATTCCCAAACAGCACTAGCTATATATCTCACTTCAGCATAAGAGCAAAGCAAATACAATAAGTACCGGTAGGAGAACGGCACAATACAGTACTTAAGAGCATCGTAAACAGTCTGTGTGTGTCTGTGTGTGTGTGTGTGTGTGTGTCTGTGTGTGTGTGTGTGTGTGTGTGTGTGTGTGACTATAAGCTAGAAGATATTTTTCTGCTCTGCTCTCGCTGCACAAATATTACAATGTTCTTTTACAATGTTTTTTTTTTTAAAACATCGAAATAAATAAAAATTAAAAAAAAAAAAAAACATTTTACATATAATTATTTACTTTTTCAGTTAGCATGGTACAGAATTCAAATAATGTACACATAAATGTTACTGATGTAGTTTCATTAAACATAGCCTGCAGTAATAAATAAAAATGATTATTGGTTATTAATGGATTTTTTATTTTTTTAAAAATTATATTTCTTTATGTTGATTTTTCACACATTAAATAAAAAGAAGGTTTTTCATGTGATTATTAAAATGAGAGGAAAATACTGCTGTCGTTCTGGAGAGACAATATTGTCAATTAGTACATGTACTTGCCAAAATGTTATTATATTAACGATTTCTCCTATTATTATTATTATTAATACTACTACTACTATTACTACTACTACTATTATTATTATTATTATTATTATTATTATTATTATTGTTATTAATATTACTACTACTTCTATTATTACTACTACTATTATTATTATTATTATTATTATTATTATTATTATTATTATCCTCATCATCATCATCATTACATTTTTTGTTTCTCCATTATTTAATTTTCGATAGTACATAAAACCAAACTTGTTTTATTATAGTCATTATTATTTTTTAAGGACGCGACTGCAGTGTGTGAGTGTGTGTTAGTGAGCACAAGGACGTGTTTGCGTGAACGAGTGATGCTGTAAGTGTGAGTGATGCTGTCCTGCCCTCCTCGTTCTCCCTGGTGCACTCTGCTACACATCAGAGACGGAGACAGCAAAGGGCAAACGGTTTATGTGTGTGAGTGTGTCATTTATAGACAAGGTCTGGAC
>NC_030421.2:2590000-2595000 GCF_001660625.3 Ictalurus punctatus | reverse complement strand
AAACAGGTGTATGAAATGTAAGTTCATTACGAATCATCACTAGTTTTTGTTTTTTCACTACTGGTCTCACTACAGTTCCTCACTTAAAATGGCAAATAAATAAATTAACAGATTAATTTAAAGTGTATATAATTTGGAACATCATGGGCAAGAAAAAAAATTATTATTATTATTATTATTATTATTATTATTATTATTATTATTATTCAGAATGGCGAGCCCCAGGCAAGAGAAAGTTGGAGGGAAAGTTTGTGAGAGATAGATGTATTGCTGCCACAGTGGAATAGGCAGACAACCATCTGTCTCCAAACCTCCACAGTACAAACATTGTGTTATAGCTCTGACTCATACACACACACACACACACACACACACACACACACACACACACACACACACACACACACACACACACACACACACACACACAAGCATGCACCTGACATCTCAAACTATTACATCTCTGCTTGAAGTCTTGCCAGAGGCCCAGAACAAAAGAGGGCATGTCCACCTCGTGCAGTGATATCATAGGTACTTAGAGCTCCTCTTAATACTCTGTCTCTCTAACACACACACACACACACACACACACACTCACACACACTCACACACACACACACATGAACACAAACACACAAACTGTTTGTGGGAAGCACAATAAGATCTGCTCACCATACAGCGAGGCTGACAGTAGAGTATTGAAGAGCTATTGGATAAGAGAGAGGCCTCTGTGTGAAGGAGAACAGAGAAGAGATGGCATGAGAGAGAAAGACAGACGAGGACAAAAGAGAGAGAGAGAGAGAGAGAGAGAGAGAGAGAGAGAGAGAGAGAGAGAGAAATAGCTGTCAGACAGTCCTCACATACTGCTTTTTGGAGCCCTCTATCACTAAGATGTCCATTCTGTGTGTGTGTGTGTGTGTGTGTGTGTGTGTGTGTGTGTGTGTGTGTGTGTGTGTGTGTGTGTGTGTGTGAGCTTACGGGTGCAGGTGGTGTCTTGTTGCCAGGGGGACGTGTGGTGCAGTCTGGGGCTTTTGGTCCCCTCACACCCAGTTCACAGCTGTGTGTATGGGAGAACCTTCTGGAAAACACACACATCCGAACACAAATCTTCCACTTTTGAGACTTGACAGGACGAAACTAGACAGAGCTCCTCTGTGTCCTTCTTAAATCACACAGAACGCTTCAGACTGCACACAGTTGACAAACGGTCTTTACACACACGGGTCAGTGGTGCGGGGAAGACATCATGCACAGAAGCTGAAACGTCTTCCGGCGTTCAGATCAATTCTGATTTGAGCAAGAAATATTTTCAGTGTAATTTCATTAGAAATTCTGGACATGGGACTCATTTTGTTGTTCGCATTTGCTAGGAACGTCTGAAAGATTTGAGACAAGTAGAACAACATGACAAAAAGCAACCCGGGTTGGGCCTGGAGCAATGAAGAGGATTCTTCCTTTAAAACTCGTTTTTTTTGTTTGTTTTTTGTACTGAATACCTTCAGGTCCTTATGTCAAACATAACCCATGGTAGAATTTTTACACTGATAGTTAGGCTTAGAAATATTGAAGTATATTAACGTTTCCAAGTAGAGAAGCTTCTCTATGAAAAGAACATTATAATGAATTTTCCTCTTTACACAAATGCACTTTTTCACCATGTAGTATTAGCACATTTATAGAAGGGGTGTATTTATTTATAATCGCCCTATCCGACGTCACCCAGATGAGCACGGGTTCCCTTTAGAGTCCGGTTCCTCTCAAGTTTTCTTCCACATATCGTCTCAGGGAGTTTTTTCTCACCACCGTCACCACCGGCTCGCTCATTAGGAATAAATATATACATTTAAAATCTATATCCTGTGTCTATATGTTTCTGTTAAGCTGCTTTGAGACAACGTCCGTTGTTAAAAGCGCTACACGAATAAAATTGCATTGAAATTAATCCAATAAATGTCCATTTACTTGGCTAACATTACGCATTATGTAATGTTTTAAACCTGTTTGCGTTTAGATGCACTAATAATAACATAGTTATGAAATTGGTGTAGTGTTTTTAGGGTGATGTGCAGTGCCATTTCTTCTCCAAACATGGTGTGTAGTATGACAGCCAATATTTTGCTCTCGTCTGACCAGACTACACTCTCCCAGTATTTCATAGGCTTGTCCAAACGAGTTGTAGCAAACTTGAACACGTATTGAACACGCTAACTGAAATGTATTTAATACTTAGTGGAGAAGACTTTTATACACCTATAGTATATATCTTGTAGACTATATTTCAGATTCTGCTCAGCGAACACACACCGCTGACATTACGTTAGCAACCAGTGTGGATATATGAGCGAATGCAACTACAGTATGAAAAACAAATCACATTTGCGGCGCAGATTTAAGAAATAAATCAGATTTACGCTGCTGTGTGAACAAATTCAGAGATACGACTAGTGATGTTTGGTAATCGGTCCCTCTCTGCAGATGTTGACTCAAAAATCACTGATTAGAACAATCGTGATGGATATGTGTGAAGACGAAGAATTTGGAATATGGCAGTGTGTGGAGTTGGGGCTCGATGGCTCGCCGCTGCGCACATACACGCACACACACACACAATTGCGACAATAACAAGGCAAGACACAACGTCTACTGGGCTTAATTTCCCCACAGACCCTGTATGGCCACACACACACACACACACACACACACACTCACACGTATATCCAGTATAAATGTTGTTAGGTGTGTTTCTGTGCTTAAATTCTAATTCTAAATCTCTGGGTGTTTACCTCCACTAATGAACAGCTATGATGCGGCGCAAGAGAGTTAATTTAGCCACTGGTTTGTATGTGGCTGTGTGTGTGTGTATGAGAGAGTGAGAGAGAGAGAGAGAGAGAGAGAGAGTGTGTGGAGGAGGTGTGCGACATGGGTTCATTTAGTAGACGAAAACTGGCGACTCAGTGGCTATGACATTTACAGGCAATTAAGCACCGCTGATGGAAGGAAGGAGGAGAGGATGAGGGATGGAGGATGAAAACATGGAGGATACCTGTGACACGTAGGCTACCTGCTCTTCAGAAAATGTAGAAAAAAAAAAAAAAACTATTTTAGGCACCAGGGCAAATACATGACAAATGCGTGTTAGAGAAAACTACGCCATTTATTAAGCTATTCTTAATTAAAACGTAAATCTATGCGAGTTCATATAGGCTGTGCTCTATTTCATGTCATTTCACCACATGGGTTATACTGACCCCTATTTCTGCTCGCACAAATTCCCTCCCTTAACATGGAGGGTGGAGATCGAAATGCTATCTAACAGCGAATAAAAAGCTACAAATCAACAGCTAATAGTCAGCTAACGTTAAAGTAAATCTGAACTAAACTGGTGTTTATTATGACTGCCTTTCTCTTAATGAAATTGACCAAACTACTGGTCATGCCAAATATTACACATTACTCTGGGTTACTGATCAGAAGGTCGGAGGTTCGAGCCCCAGCACTGCCACGCTGCTCCTGTTGCGCCCTTGAGCAAGGCCCTTAACCCTCTCTGCTCCAGGGGGCGCTGTATCATGGCTGACGCTGCACTCTGACCCCAACCTCTTAACATACTGGGGTATGAAAAGAAAAGAATTTCACTGTGCTGTGATGTATACGTGATTCATAAATACTCATTATCATTACATTATTTAAAAACAATTCTTTAAAACTGACCCTATTTTTTTGTTTGTTTGTTTAATTCTGCAATTCGTGGAATGTTAAAACATAATAACTATAAACAAATTGTTTAAAAGGGCGTAACATGAGACACCGGAGTGTAAATAATGTCCCGTTATATGACGAAGCAACATCAGATTGGGACGTTCTTCTAAATCAGAAGGTACGGACTAGTTCCTTTGGGGTTTTTCATTTCATGTCTTCCTACTGTATGTGCACGTCCTGGTTTGTGTATTTTCTATCTTTATAAGCATCAAACACAGATCGCAGCACGCTAGGGGGAACATATGGGGTAAAGTAGTTGCCCATCATGTGCTGCATTTAGCATTATAGATAAACAAGGAAGAGAAATGCATGGGCGAGTATAACATAATCAGGGAATTGTTGTATGCTTGAATCGGAACATGGCACCATTTAATCAGACAGTCTAAAAGAAGCTCCCTCCATGCATACACACACACACACACACACACACACACACACAAAGTGAGCACACACAAACATGCGCCTCGTGCCCGAGCGTTACTCAATCCGTTGCGGCTGACCATTGCGCCCGCCTCTATCAGCAACAGCTGCTGCGAGGCGATGATGTCGTGCGGCACAATACGGCATGTGAGCGCCTACAATGGCGGCAGTGTGCGGACACCATGCTGTCACGGCCAGCTCTCTGACTCGCACCCCTTTCTGCTCAAACTGTTGTGCTGTTTGTTTGGAGGTCTGTGTTGGAGGACCCGGCTCTCCCAGTGGCCCCTGAAAAAGGAGGAGGCTTGTGCATTCAGCGGCCTGCAAACACACAACAATGCAACACACAAGGGGGGAAGTAGGTCATGGGAAGGAGGGCTGCAGACATCGAGTGTTAGTTTATCCCTGCTTTTAGGGTCTGGAAAATCATTTCTGGGCTTCTCGGTATGACGGGTGAGGATGATGAACAGACAGCTGTGGAGTGTCCTGAACCAATGTTATATCGTTATCTTGTTAAATCCTCTTAGATTATTACCTCCTGTGTTTTGATGCCTATTTCTAGAACTCTAATGAGTCATAGGTGGTACCTCTCTCTCTCTCTCTCTCTCTCTCTCTCTCTCTCTCGCTCATTCTTAGCTCTCGTTCTCCCATGGGTTCTGCAGAGGGGACATGCAGCCCAATTTTTAATTGTGTCTTGGTAATCTTAGCACCAGAACTCTACCGACTCATACACTTCTTCTCATCTCTCTCTCTCTCTAACGTTCTGCTCCAAAATAAATTGCTGCCTAACGACATTACAGGGCGTCCCAAAAGTCTCCATACATAGG
>NC_030421.2:2372500-2582500 GCF_001660625.3 Ictalurus punctatus | reverse complement strand
CAAATAAAGTGTTGGATCGAATTGAATTAAACCAGACCTTTTAGCTGTACTCATGTTCGACGCACGTGAACCGAAGGGAGCTTCGGCCGAACGCGTGTTGTGATGACGTCACATGACGCGCCTTGGCGAACTGCAGGTAAAACCTTTGAGTGATGTAACATGTGTCGCAGCCATTAAACACTGAAGCTAGCCATCAATGTTATATGACAACATCCCCCGTCCCCCTCCCTCCTCCACCACGCCCCCAAACACACATCACTCGACGCTCTCTGTGTCTTTTTCAAAAACAACCAAAAAAAAAGAGACGCATCAATGACAAATCCAGGGTTGTTTTATTTTATTTTACAAAATGCCAGAGGAGCCCTTTGATACGCCCATCGATAACATCACCAAACACAATACAACACTGCTTCTGCTAAATGAATTCCACATTTTATTTAGCTTTAATTATAACGTTTTAATAATAATCTTTTATTAAATGTAAACAATTTTAAGCAAGAGTTTAATATTGTTTATTAATCACATCAGTATTTTGTCCCTTCTTACTACCGACAGTTGGGACACTTATGATTGGCCGATACAAATTGTGATTGGCAAGGACAAGCTGTTATATTATTGGTTGATTGCAACAAGTGCTGTCCAGTGACTCCGCCTATCAATGTTTCTCTACCACCGGACTAAAAACAGAAGTGCTCTGGCGCCCTCTGTTGGTCGAATACAAACGGTGCAGTTTGTAGCCATCGATGTTTCTGCAGTCGGCACACCGCCTGGGCTGGATTCCACCCGGTATTGTTTACTGAGGACCTGGCGCTGGAGGGCTGGGAATGGAAAACAAGAAATTTAAAATCAATCTCGACGATTCTGCGTTCAACAGAGACAGAAGTCCGGTTAGTAGAGTGTAACTTGACTTGGTTACAAATTCATAACTATACCTAGAGCAACACAAGCATGTTAACTACACTTGTTTGCTAGCTAGCTAGCTAGCTAGCTAACTGTGGTCCTTAGATAGATGGTAGTATTTTACAGTATTACAAAGTCTCAGCCACAGCACAGCACCGTTTGCAGAGGACTGGAAGAAGCTCGTGCACTGCAAGTGAAAGTGAAAGTAAAAAACTACTGCTCAGAGTTATACATTGTAACACTTGAGGTTACCTGCTACTGCTTGTGTGGGGAAGAAAATGCACCCTCCTCTCTGAAAATGCACATTTAGATTGGTTAGTTAGTTAGTTAGTTAGTTAGTTAATTAATGTTCCTCTGGTTGTTGCATCTTTTGCAGGTAATCCACAGGAGACTGTGAATCGAGTAACTTGGTTGGTTTATGTATGGAAGTTGGTGGCCCAGTTGGTCCTCGAGTCACCTCTACTGCTGTTTCCTGTCTAAAATGGGATTTTACCAATCAATCAACTGATAGTTTTTTTTTTTTTTTTTTATTTGATCCTGAATGAAAACATATCCCTCCGCGTGAAATCTTTCCGAAGTTTAGAGACGTTTGACTGAAACGTTTCTCACGGTCTTAAAAGCCTTTTGATCTGAAGGTGTGTGAGTAAACGTGTGAAATCGGTGTCGGAGACAAAAATATCATCGCGCCGACGTCTTCGTTTCTTTCGTTAGAACACGAACATTTTATTTACAAAATAATCGTTTTTTTCCGAGCGAAATATTCCGAAAAGCAGCCGATAAGAGTGCGGCGTAGGTGTGAACTCCTTTAATACTGTTTAGACATCATCTCGGGGAAATTCCTCAAGAGATCGGGTGAGAAAACGCCAAGAACACATTCCGGGAAATTCTCGGTGAAAAGCGCGTCTACTTCAAAGATGCTAAAATACGCAATTATTTAGATTTATTTAGGATTTTTATTATTATTTATTTTTTTATCACGACATAATTCCCATCGTTCCGTTTGTGTTAGTCCAGAGTTTTGATGACATTATTATTATTATTATTATTCTAAAATGTCAGGGGGGGTCGAGAGAATAAATAAAGAATGAGTGTGTTTAAACTTTTGACCGGTAGTGTGTATAACTATTAATATAGATTAACTATTAATAAATATTAATAATGAAATAAAAGATTTCATTTTGAACTAAATTGAACCAAAAAGTAGCGTTCTAAAAAATAACAAATTAAACCGAGACATCCCAAAATTAATTGAAAGGAGAAAAAAAAAAACACTTCAAATAACACAACACAATTTGTCAGTAATAGCTTGTTGTTTTTTGCCTCTAGAGGACGCTCTCGTACTGTATAATGACAGCGCAATCAGTTATTGGTGATAATTAATCCGATGAGTTGGTCGGACTCTAGTGTCCGTGTGTGAAATGTAATGTAGTGTGTTGTAACGCATCTAATGTGCCCACACAGGTGGCCTCTCTTTTCAAGCCTTCTTCCGGATTAGGCAAGGCAGAGACCTCGACTACCCACAGTGCACCTCGAACCGCCGGCCAGCCGCTGTCCTATGCCGAGTTCATCGTTCAGAGCAAAAGCAGAGCTAAAGAGAGACCTGGTGATGGACCACAAACAGGAGATCTTCCTCAGGATGTGCTTAGAGCTGCAGGACCGAGATCTGACATCTCTCTCGAATGTGGATCGGTCACGAAACCTTCCACAGACGCTGGGAAAACTCGGACTAGCACAGTGGAGAGAGGGAGTCCAGAGCCAACTATAGCACGGTCGGAGACTTCGGCGCTTCCAGGAAGACCGGAGGAGGATGTGGGACAAGGGCAGAAAATGGACGAAGGTCAAAGCACGGAGGAACGCACTGTTCTGCCACTGGCGGTTGGGTCCGGGAACAGCATTATCGTCAGCCCAAGACAGGTACAGGAATGCCTCATCTGTCAGAATCATGTAGTGAAAATGTTTCTGGATTCAGTAATACTTCTCAAAATAACTTGCTGTAAGTGAGGATTAGATGCTTATGCATGGGTAATGTAAGACCTCACCGTGCACATACAGTGCGAGTGTCATTTTGTCCTACAAAATATCTTTAACAGCGGGGTTAGCGTATGACTCGACTACTTACCGTCTAAAACAGAGCTTATTTCCCATAGTTATGGGATTACAAGGTTCTAGTTGTGATTTTAAGATATTGAGAAATATTTAACATTTTTTCGAAATACCTTTAACACATTTCACACGCACACTACCGCTCAAAGTTTTAGACACATTCATTCTGTATTTTATTTATTTATTATTATTTTTCGACACATTTTAGAATAATGAAAGTCATCAAAACTCTGGAATAACACAAATGGAACTATGGGAATTAAGTCGTGGTAAATAAATAAATCAATCAAAAATAATTGAGTATTTTAGCATCTTCAAAGTAGACACGTTTTTCGCCGCGAATTTCCAGAAACGTGTTCTTGGCGTTTTCTCACCCGATTTCTTGAGGAATTTCTCTCAAGAATGCTTTGTAAACAGTATTAAAGGAGGTCCCGCCTACGGCTGCTTTTCGGAAAATATCTCTCCCCCAGTCGTCCGTGTAAATAAACGTTTTTTTTTGTTGTTGTTGGTTTTTTTTTTGGTAAATAAAATGTTCGTTTTCTCACGAAAGAAACGAAGACGTCGGCGCGATTATATTTTTGGTCTGCGACGCCGATTTCACAAGTTTAATCGCACACCTTCAGATCAAAGGCTTTTCAAGATCATGAGAAACATTTCAGTCGGGTGTCCGCAAACTTTTGACCGGTAACGTGTGTTTAGTGGCACATTTATAATGATAATGTTATATTATGATAATATTTATAACTGTTCTGTTTTACTTCATATTCATTCTGTTTGTGTGTGTTCGTACCCTTCTATGTACAGAGAGGAAACCCTATTTTAAAGTTTGTCCGGAGTGTGCCATGGGAGTTTGCAGAGGTGGTGCCTGACTATGTCTTGGGTCGAACAACATGCGCACTCTTTCTCAGGTAGTGTGTGTGTGTGTGTGTGTGTGTGTGTGTGTGTGTGTGTGTTCAGAAATGCTCCAGTATGAGCGAGGTGTGAAACCACAATGCGTCCTTCATGCTTTTGCAAAGAAACTTGTCAGAATTGAAGGATAGGGTTATGAATAACAAGAAGAAAGCCCACATTTACAAGCACAAACATGTTGCGCAACATTATATGTATACTATGTTACATATTATATGTTATACTATATATATATATATATACTAAGTGTATTATTAAAACCTAAATTCATTTGGTTGAAATGACAAACCTGACTTGGATAAACTGCAGCCAGGATCTCTGTGTGTGTTTTCAGTGTGCGCTACCATACCTTGAACCCAGACTACATCCATGAGCGGCTGAAGCATCTGGGCCACACATTCACGCTCCGAGTGCTGCTCGTGCAAGTCGATGTGGTGAGACTTCGTGCAGTGCAATCGTATGCGCATGCTCTCCCGATATCAACTAACGGCAATACGCAGAGGATTCACGTTCAAGCAGAAACATTTCTACAATGCGTGTGCAAATATATATATATATATATTTTTTTAAAAAGCTTTACTCTAGAACTGAAATATGCTTGTCTTTTCTACGTATCTAAACCAGACATAGCAACCAGTTGATGATAATGATTTAAAGTGCACCTATTATGGTTTTTCAAATATTACCTTTCATGCGCTGTGTTATAGAGCTGTTTGTGAACGTAAAAAGACACAACGCAAAGTTTCAAAAATCAAAGAGTTATCGACTCCCAAAAGAAGGAATCGATTCTGAACAGCTGAATCGACTCGTTAGTGATTCCAGACTTTGCTTCCTGTACTAATCTACGTAGGTTTGTAACAAAAAGCCCCGCCTCTGGTCTTCATCGGCTGCTCGCTGAAAGTCGTTACGGTCGTGGGCGTTTCCTTTTCGACACACGCCGACAGCGGTAGACCAATCACAACAGACTGGGACATCTGACCAATCAGAGCAGATGCTCTGAAAGGAGGAGTTTAGAACGAATCATTTAGGACGATTCATTGAAGGAGTCGTTTTTGACACTGGGGGGAAACAAAGGTAACGCTGCTGTGTAAATTATAAGCACGTTAAAGTGATTTTGACCTCGGATGCACGTAAATCCATCGTATGAGACCTTTAAAACAAAATTAGGCACGTCTCAAAACCATAATAGGTGCGCTTTTAAAGTCTAGTTACACATTTAGAACCTAATCAACTTATGGGAACACAGCATTCCTGCTAAATGTTAAAGAATATTACGTTGACAGTAGGATTATCAGGATTATCATCCACATTAGTCCCTGTCTCATCACCTGAGGTGAAAGTCACGCACAGCGATTAAACCTGAGCCTCATCATCGTCCCTTCGCTCCACTGATCTCTGTTCGGGATCTCTGTACTTCTGTTTGGCCATTTAAAAATGTAAAACTTAATTATCTGTCATATGTACAGAGGGTGTAAGTGCTTTTCTCTGCTCTGATGATGATGATGGTGAGGATGATGATGATGATGGCGGCACAGGAGCATTGCAGACAGCCAGTATCTGATTACACACGGAACTGATTAAGAATCATGTATTATGTTATACACACATGCACTGGAGCCGTCTGTGTCTTTTTCTGTTTTCCAGCCCTCTCTAACCCAGCATGCCCTTTGGGATCTGCTTATTCTATTCATTAGGAAACTTTTCATCTGTGCTGAGGTGTTGCAAGCTTTATTAAAATTATTTTGCTCTCTTTGCTGTTTAAATAGAAAGATCCTCATCATACACTGAAGGAGCTTGCTCGAATCTGCATCATGGCTGACTGCACACTTATCCTGGCCTGGAGGTGAGCTCAGAAAACTATATATTAGTACTTATAAGGGCTTTTCACACTTGAAATAATCATTCTAAATCCCGGGTAAACAGAATCCCGCGTTTCACGTTTCACACTGCTCATATTTTACCCAGGGTTAACAGTTAATCCTGGGTACTCATAATCTGATGTTTCATACTGGACATTCCTAAACCCTCGGTTAACATTCTTATTTGCATATTTGCGGTGTTAACACCCATGACCGGATAAATACAGCGCACGGCCGGTTTATATAACAACTTGTCTTGCACTTTCGCAGCAGTGAGAAAAAATGTCGCTATTGACATATTTAGACGAGAAAACATTTGATCATCTTTGAAACAGTGCCTATTAATAAAGTTTGTTTTGTGACCGTTCTTCCATGTAATATTCTTTCAGTTGTAAGGTGTTTGAGGGTTTTCTTGCATGTTCTGCACGTTTCACGTCCCCTCATAACATTTCAATGGGATTCAAATCCGGGCTTCGACTAGGCCGCTCCATAACCCTCCGTTTCTTCTTTCTGAGCCGTTCCTTGGTGGATTTTCTCGTGTGCTTAGGATCATTATCCTGTTGAAACGTCCACTTTCGGTTCAACTTCAACTTTCAGACAGACGGCCTCAGATTATCTTCAAGCGCTCTTTGATGTGATGCAGAATTCATAGTTGAATCAATGAATGCAAGCTGTCCAGCCCCTGAGGCAGCGAAGTAACCCCAAACCGTAACATTTCCACCACCGTGCTTCACAGTTGGTATGAGGTGCTTCTCCTGAAAAGCTGTCTTTGGTCTGCGCTAAACATGTCTGCTCTTACTGTGTCCAAACTACTCTATCTCTGTTTGATTCGTCTGTCCAGAGCACATTATTCCAAAAGCCCTGGTCTTTGACTGTATACTCAGTGGCAAACTGTAATCTTACTGTAATGTTATTTTTAGACAGCAAAGGCTTTTTTCCTGGCACGCCTCTCATGCAGGTCAAATTCGTGCACTCTCTTTCTGATTGTAGAAGCATGCACTTTCACACCAACACTTGCAAGACTTACTCGCAGATCCTGTGATAAGATTTTGGGGTTCTTGGAGACTTCTTTTCGTATCAGACGGTCTGATCTTGGGCTGAATTTGCTGGGGCGGTCAGTCCTGGACAGATTGGTAGTCATTTGAAATCTGCACCATTTCTAGATGATTTTCCCTACAGTGGAACGATGTATTTCAAATAATTTGGAGATCTTTTTAAATCCCTCGCCAGAACACTAGATATGAAAGGGGTATAAATAAGACCGGTTCAACCTGCACTCCCTAAACAGGTTCTAATCACTGACACTCGATCTTCAACACCTGAGTATAATTATATGGATTTGAAAGTGTGATAAATGTGTGTGTGTGTGTGTGTGTGTGTGTGTGTTTTTTCTAAAGCCCTGAGGAAGCTGGCCGTTACTTGGAGACATATAAATCGTACGAGAAAAAGCCTGCAGATCTGCTTAAAGAGCAAGTAGAGAAAGATTACCTGTCTAAGGTCCGAGTGCACCAACAGCACCACTCACTCACTATGATCTCCGTAAACACTGCTCTTGGATAACTCGTGTGTTTTTTCGTTTTGGTAGGTTACTGATTGTCTGACCACAGTGAAGTCCATCAACAAAACTGACGCTATCACACTGCTGACCACATTCTCTGTAAGAAATCGCTTTTCATTCTCAAGCCTTTCATTAGAGCATGCTGTGAACTAATGAACATGATTTTAAGACTTATTTGTGTTTTCCTGTTGAATTATGCTCTCTGTAGTCTTTGGAGGGCATCATTAATGCTTCAAAGGAGGAGCTGGTGCTGTGCCCAGGACTCGGGCCACAAAAGGTTCGTTCCAGTGTGTGTGTAGAGTTGGTTTTTATTATTTTGTGTACAATTTGCAGTTACGCAAATCATTTTTCATTTAATACCCTCTGGGCTCACTTGTTGTCTGCTTTATATAGGCGAAAAGGCTGTATGATGTGCTTCACCAGCCCTTTCTGAAGTCTAAAAAGAACGAAAGCAGCTGAGACACCGACTCCGATCAGAAAAAAGTCAACCATTCCAAAAAAAGGAGATCTTTAAGTGCACATCACAAGCTTATATAAACCCTGTATGATACTGGTGCTTACAACCCGGGACTGCCTGAGAGCAGAGGATGGAGGGATATGAGAGATCTGCAGAGATCTCTCTCAGAACAGACCTTCTCTCTGGATCTTAAAAAAAAAAAAGACTCTACGGAGAGTTTGAGTGTTCTGAGGAGCCTGATGATCTGTTTTACTGTCAAAATGATGCATATGCAAAAATATCTTTTTATATAAATGTGTGCATTGTTAAAATAAAGATATATATTTATAGCAAGCGTCTGTTTTTAAATAATAAGTACACCCCGTGGAAATTGTTGGCGTTTTTGACATATTTGGACAAGCAAACATCTTTGTACAGTGTCTGTTAATAAAGATGCTATAGTAGATATGAGCTTTTTCAATCATTTATTCAACAGAAATCTCAATAGATGTGAGATGCGCCTGTGGAAAAAGTAAGTACACCCTTTACTTCAGGAGCTAGTATTGCTTCCTTTAGCAGAAATAACGTCTTGTAGGTGTTTTGCATTATCGTCCACCAGTCTCTGACGTCGGCTTGCTGGTATTTTTACCGCTCTTCCATGTAATGTTATTTTAGCTGCAAGATGTGTGAGGGTTTTCTTGTATGTTCTGCCCTTTTCAAATCCCCCCACTACATTTCAAGAAGATTCAAATCCGGGCTTCGACTAGGCCGTTCCATAACCTTCCATTTCTTCTTCTTGAGCCGTTCCTTGGTGCATTCGCTCTGACTGGGCCATTTCAAACCTTTGATCTTTCCTTTGTTGACTTGGATTTGTGCTTTTGGGTCGTTGACGTGCTGGAAGGTGATATTTTTCGTCATCTTTAGTTGTCTAACAGGTTTTGTACCAAAATATATTGGTATATGGAGCTATGGTCTCATCAGGCCATAACACATTTTGCCACATGTTTTGGGGCTTGATTAGGGGGCTTGAAGTTTGTAGGTTTTTTTTTTTTTTACCTTGTGATGAAGGGCTTCTGGCTAGCCACCCTACCCCATAACCCAGACATGTGAACAATAACGAGGTCACTTGCAGCGAGTGGCCAGTACTTCACAGATATTCCTGCAGCTGCTTTAATGTTGCCATAGGTCTCTTGGCAGCATCCTTGATAAATTTTTGCCTTGTAATTTTATCAATTTTCGTGGCCAGATTTTTCAGCGTATATACAGTATACATATACAGTAGATACACTTTCAAACTTCTTCTTTTTTTTTTTTTCAAAAATAAACGTCTAGTTTTTAAACCTTTTTGTTAATGCATAATAATGATTTCAAACCGCATTATTGGCAACCACACGGCTAATATTTGGCCAAATTTGGCCTACCCTGGCTAGAATAAATTTAATGTCAAATAGACTCCTCCTGTTATGTCTACGAATGATTGAGACACTTGTTATGGAATACTGGATTAAGCTTCCATTTATGTATAACATTTTAAACTCATTAATATTCAGTTTGTGTATGCTTGCCCATCTTCAATTCAGACCACATGTTTTCAATAGGTTTTATTACACTTACAGCATTTGGCCGACGCCCTTATCCAGAGTGACTTACATTTATCTAATTTATACAACTGAGTAATTGAGGGTTAAGGGCCTTGCTCGAGGGCCCAATAGTGGTAGCTTGGCAGTGCTGGGGCTTGAACTCCTGCCTTTCTGATCAGTAACCCAGATCCTTTAACCACTGACCCACCACTGCCCAGGTTTCAACTCTAGAGACTGTGATGTTCATTACGATATATCGATTTTGTTCCTGCAGCCATTTCTAGGTTGTTGGATGTATGTAGGGTGTCCTTATCTTTTTGAAAGATCTGTCAATGGTCAAGATTTTGGGATAAAATGGCCATTGTCTCTGGACCTCTGACCAGAGACAATTCCAACTGAGAACATTTACGTGCTACATTTCGGATGTGTTTTTGAAATTTCTTCCAATTCTTTTAAGTAGCATGTTTTTTATGGAGGTGGCAATCTGAATAGCTGATATTAAATTTTGGCAACCATGAGAAACATCTAAACCATGCAATTATGAAACACTGTGCTTTGGGTTTTCTTTCCCTCCCTCAGTGTCACCCTTTATTAATATACACTAATCACACCACCACCTTTCCAGGTGTCTTTACAGACCAGTGCTGCAAATATAAAGAGACATATTATAGGTTGTGGTGAGACAGTATACTTTAACTCTGACCCCATCCACCCAAGAGAAAAAGGGGAGGGCCCTCCTCAGTGTGGTGTACCTCCACCCTGTACAGAGCTGATGATGCTCATGTGTCCTGTTTTTTTTTATTTTTATTGATTTTTTTTGTTTGTTTGTTTGTTTTGTTTTTTATTGCAAGACAAATTGTCCCCATTCATTTAAAATATTCTTTAGGGGTGTCAATAATTTTGTGGATCTTTATTTATTTAATTTTTTGCAGAAAATAATACCATAATTAAAATGACGTCCTTTTAAGAATAAGTTTTTCATTGAAAGAAATGTATCGTGTTGATCATTTGAATGATTGTGTTGAATATTTATCGCAAGCATATCAGTTTGTCCCAATATTTTAAAGAGTGCCAGTAATTCAAAGAGTGCCAGTTAACTCTGTAATCGATGCACAGAAACAAATAAAAGGCTTCAAGCTAAAGTTTTATTTGATCTGGAACTCTTTTTTTGTTCTTCTTCTTCTGCCCTTTTTTTTTTTCTCACCAATTGTTTGCACTCACCTCTGGTTTCATATTGAGTCATTTCGGTCACCTCTCCTACAGGGGAGGGGCTCTGATTGAAAGTTTGTTGAAATGTAACAGAAGTCATGTAGTTTGGTGTACAGTAGACATGTTCTTCAGTATCTCTCTCCTTGTACTTTCTGTCCTCCCTTTGTGCGGTAACGTTTTCAGTCATTTTTTATTTATTTATCTATGTATATACATACAGAAACATGTTATATTTAAATATATTATATATAACATATATTTTATATGTATTTGTATACTGTATTATGGTAATGTATACTGTATTAGAAATTTCTATATTTCATATACATATATACAATTTAAAAAAAAGAATTGTTGCTTTTTAATGGTTTAAAACCATGTTTCTTTTCTCAGGGGGAATGAAGAGTGGTATTATTGGAGGAAATGAAGTGAAACCACACTCCCGACCCTACATGGCGTCTGTTCAGATTAACAAAAAACACGAGTGTGGTGGTTTTCTTATCAGAGATGATTATGTGCTCACCGCAGCCCACTGTGTTGAGTATGTCTTTGTGCTTTTCTACATGTATAAAGACGGTGCTAGCATTGTCAGTGTGTAGTCACATAATATAGTAAATAAATATAGTAAAATCTGATTAAGTGCTTTGTGTGTGACGCTAGCAACATTGATCACTCTGGAAAGGACAAGCTGGAAGTCTTACTCGGAGCTCACAACATCAATCAAAAGGAGTCCCAGCAGCAGAGAATCCAAGTACAGAAATACATCCTGCATCCCTGTTACGAGCGGGGCGAACGTCCAAATGATATCATGCTACTGAAGGTACTTCTTTCTACTTTCACAATGTTTGCTTCTGGTCATTTAGTGCAAACCAGCTCTCACCTCAAACACTACCTCAACTAATCTGTTTCAGTTGAAGTCCAAAGCTAAAGAGAACAAGTCTGTGAAGGTGATCGGTCTTCCGAAGAAGGACAAGAACCTTCCAGCCCGTCAGGAATGTTCAATAGCTGGCTGGGGAAAGACCAAACAGAACAGCGCCGAGTCGAGTGTCCTACAAGAGGTCAAACTCAAAGTACAGTTTAACTTTGAGTGCAGAAAAATTTGGGAAAAGTATTTTGACACAAAGAGCATGATCTGCACTGTGTCTGATGGGAAAAAAGCTTTTTGTCAGGTAATGCAATTTAATATTCGATAAATACAATCGATCCCCAAACAAAAATTATGTACAAGTAAGGAATAAATGATATGCTGTGCTGTTAAAGGAAAATAATCAGTGACAGAGTAGCATGATGTGGCGTCATTATGACCTCGAAGTCAACCCAAGATATTTTATTCCTCTTAGCGATTTGGGATGACAAATTTTACACTGATAGCATGATCTGCACTGTGTCTGATGGGAAAAAAGCTTTTTGTCAGGTAATGTGGCATAGCATTCAGTAAAAACAATCAATATAATCCAAATCAATAGTTGTACATTGTAACTAAGGAATAAAACATGAAAGGGTGTTCCGCTAAAGGAAAAGAATCAGTATAAGGGTTGGTTTGATGTGGTGTCATTATGATCTCAAAGTCACGAATCAAAGCGGATTATTTTATTATAATGGCATATCCCCAGATGTTTTATTCCTCTTATGTAATTTGTCAACATATAAAATTTGTCATTTATTAATCAGCAATGCATCGCACTTTTTTATTCACGTGGCTTTTTATAGCACCCTAGAGTATCATTTGTGTATTTGTATTGTCTTGTTCTCTCTGCAGGGTGATTCGGGGAGTCCTCTTATCTGTGGAAATGAACCACAAGGAATGGCTGCATATACCTTTCGGGAAAACTGCTTAAACCGCAAGTATCCGGAGGTATATATGAAGATCTCCTACTTTCTTCCATGGATTAAAGACATTATAGGCTAGAAAGTGAACACAATGGAAGTAACCAAAATCCAATAAAATATACCTTGCATGTATGAAATCTGTGTCTTTTCTTCTATCGTATAAATATCACACGGGCATGTATGTTATAAAGTAAAAATGGGTCACGTCACAAAATTTGGGTGGAAAAGCATAAGCATGAACTGTGAGTTCTTCTTGTAGTTGCGATTCGATTTGCAACTACAGTATAAAAAAGCCAATCAGCTCTGTGTTCATGATTCTATTCAGAGTTGAACACTGCATCACAAGCGTCACCTGTTCATAAATTTGGTCAATTCTTTTGTAGTCACATCACTCTGACGTCAGTTACGTCTCCCGGCTGCAAAAACATTGTTGGAGGCTGTAGTGATTTCTAACAGCAAGACAGAATTTGTTTTCGAAAACGTCGCATCGTGCTACTGGGTCGCATCGTGCTAAACCACATACTATTCAATTCAATTCAATTCAATTCAATTGTATTTGTATAGCGCTTTTTACAATAGACATTGTCTCAAAGCAGCTTTACAGAAATATCAACACGGTATATAGATATTAAAGGTGCGAATTTATCCCAACTGAGCAAGCCACTGAGTGGCGACGGTGGCAAGGAAAAACTCCCTAAGATGTTTTAAGAGGAAGAAACCTTGAGAGGAACCCGACTCAGAAGGGAACCCATCCTCATCTGGGTCACAACAGATAGTGTGAAAAAGTTAATTATGGATTTATATGAAGTCTGTATGGCGTTAGGAGCAGCCGTAGTCCCAGCAGTCTGGAATTAAAGAAGATTTGAGCTCCATCCAGAGGCAGAAAGGATCTGGATCTCTAGTATCTCCATAAATTCGTGTGGGGCTCGGCGAAAGGAGAGAGGGAGAAAAAAGATAATTATGACTGCGAAGTAGTAGAACAGAATCTAGTCAGGGTAGGCTTGAGTAAACAAATACGTTTTAAGCCTAGACTTAAACACTGAGACTGTATCTGAGTCCCGAACACTATTGAATCTACTGACACCTTTCCAAGCCCACAGAAGACACATAGCTAACTATTTATGTGAAGTTGACTTCTGCACTACGAACGGAACAGGGTTAACTTGCTAGTTAGCAAACATGCCTAATTTATATTGCTTTGACTAACCTACAAAACTGACCGAAACTCTACATCCAGAAACTAGATAGCTAAATGCTAGATAGCTAGGTCATGTTCTCACTGCACACGTTTAGCTAGCAAATTTTGTTAAACTAGCAAACAAGTTCACAGCATTCCACTGACCCTTGTATGGGGGTCGAAAGGAGGACTCGGGACACAGGAGGAATTTGGTGACACTTCGATTTTAAGCTAGCACTTTTGCTACCTACTAATTCTATTTGCAACCCTGGGTGGTAGTGGTTGTAAGGATAGATACCCAAGCGATCTGCTCATTGGCATCCTTCAGGGGATGGAGACATAGGAGCAGATGTTTATTGGGACGGATGGTAAAGGGGCATCTCAATAAGTAATATCAGAGGGTGAGGACCATCTACCTGATGACCAAGCACTTTTTCTCCTTTATATTATACATTCTCTCTCTTGCTGTGCGCTACTGGGTGACGTAAAGCAGTGGACGCTCCTCCCCCTCCACCATCTCAGACAAAGTTGCCTTAACCATGTCAGTCTGAAGAAAGAACGGAAGAGAGAAGTCAGGTGAATGCAACAGCATGGCGCACACAAAACTGCTTTTACCTGGCCAAAAGCCTGTTCATACGATTCCATCCACTGGATAAGATCTGGTGCGTCCTTATTATGAGGCCAGTCAAATTACTGGTGACGTTTTCCTCTCAGATCCAGAATGTATTTAATTTAGTTTTTACCACTTGAAGGTCCTTCCTCACAGATTTTAAGGATGGTAAATGCTGATACTAATCAAATTAATCCCTAATAATTAATATAGCTTGCTTAGTGTCTGTGACATGAATGTAGTGGTCAGTCAGAATCTTTTTTAAGAGATTACACTATAGCGCCTCTGCAAAACTGCATGCTGTAAGGTTTGGGGACGTCGGACCATCAAACCCATATGAACATCCCCTTCTAGATTTAGTCACCCCTCCCATCTGGATGCAGGCTACAGAGCATCTGGGCCGAGTCTTCCAGAATTCTGAACCGTTTCTTGCACTACCTACCGCACCCTGCCACTTTACACTTCACTCACTTTATATGCACAGACACTTTAACCTGTACACATTGTCTGCACTTCTGACAATGTAAAATTCACTAAGGACTATGCCACTGTCCACTAAGGACTATGCTGCTATGTTGTCTACTATCTAGATTCTACTGTCCTGTGCTTAATGGTTGTACAGTCTACAGTATGGTGCTGTGTATAGTCTATTGTCTGATTGCTTGCGCTTTTCTCTGCTGCTGATTCGTGTTAAATGGAGCACTGTGTCCTGGAGAAACTATATTTTGTGCCCCAAACAACACGTCTGTGATGAGAGGGAATGACAATAAAGTTGACTTTGCTATTACAGTTGCAATCAAAATGATTCAACCCCCAGTGCAAATCAGGTTTATTGTCAAAACGTACAGACTTTCAGCTGTTTGAGATGAACAAATCACACAAAAGTGATTGAAATAGTTCAACATGATGAATGCTTCAGGTGGTTTCCCCAATTTCAACTGAAAATGCAACTTATAATGATTTCTCCAGTCTCAAAATTATTCACCCCCTTCATGGCGAGCATCTTTAGTACATATTAGAGCTCCTTTTGCTGTTATGACCTGCTGCAAACGAGATGCAGAGCTTCTGCAGCGTTCCTGAGGAATCTTAGACCATTCCTCATGAGCAATGGCCTCCATTTAGTGGACAACCCGCTATACCACCTGAGCCACAGCTGCCCATCAGTGTCGTGTTGGAAGGTCCGATGACGCCCAAGCTTCAGCTTCCTCACAGACGGCATGAGGTCTTATCCTAGGATTTCCTGATACTTCAGTGACTCCATCTCACCTTCCACATGCTGCACGTTTCCAGTGCCAGAGGATGCAAAGCAGCCGCAGAGCATCACCGAGCCTCCACCATGCTCGACTGTGGACAGAGTGTTCTTTCTTCATTCTTCTTCCTCCAGACGTACCGCCGATCCATCGTGCCGAAAAGTTCCAGTTTTGTTTCATCGCTCCACAGAACAGAATCCCAAAACTTCTGTGGATTATTTATATGATTTTGAGCGACTTGTGCTTTTGCGTCAGTAGTGGTGAACGTCTTGGAGTTCTGGCATGGAAACCTTCTGGGTTTAGTACTCACCTTACAGTGCTCACTGAAACCTCAGTGCCTGTTACACCAAGTCTTGCTGCAGGTCTTTTGCAGTCACTCGAGGGTTTTTCACAACCTGCCTTCTCAGAAATCTGCTTGCAGACATTTATAACTTCCCTATTTAACAAAGAACAACATTGCAGTGCTGATATGGTGAATATTTTATATTTTTATTTTATATGTTATATGAGTAAATAAAACATGTCATTGCTGTAAATTGTCTGTGGTATAAGAGGAATAAAAGATGTTAGGCCGTGTTATTATAGGAAAATAATCAATACAGGGTTGTAACAAATCACAGCACCCTGTCAGTGATTATATTTCTATAACAGCATGTCTCATCATGTCGTATCCTTTACTTATTCATAACTTTTATGATTCTACACATTTTACAGCTTTCATTTGCGTAGATTTCCTTCCTAATCTTGTTAAATCGCTGCCAAATTAATGAAGGAAATTGATTTATTCCTCTAACCGATGTAAACATTATACTGTATACACGAATACCAGTTTGTTCACATAACAAATATGCACATTTATAAAAGCGCACAAATTACAAAGAATAAAAATAGAGAAAATACAATTTCTTTATCTCTATCTAGACACCTTATAAAATGTATACATTCACCCAAACAATTAACTGAGAAGATCATGGGTGGACGTCTAAAATATGGAAACACACCTAAATATAGTCTTATTTCACAATCTCCCGCCAAAAGAAACGGTTCAAGAGACTTAATTTATGTGGTTTGTTTAGTGGTGTTACTTAAAAATTATTATTATTTTTTTTAATGTATTTAAAAAATAATAATAATTTGCAGTGTTCTTAAGGGGTGCCGATAATTTTGCTACACATTTTAAGAGAATACTATCATTACTATGATGACTAATATACCATACTTTAAAAAGATTCTCTGCTGAGAATTAACTATTTAAGTTCCATGGATAATTAAAATAATTTGGTGTACTATTTGTTGTAAACGTACCAGTTTGGTCCAGTATTTTGAAAGGTGCCCGTAGTTCTGGATTCGACTGTATAATATAGTCCTAGCAGTAAAATAACAGAAATAAATTTAAAAAGAAAAGAATAGCTTCGAGCTAAATTTGAAAATGATCTGGAACTGTCTTTATCAATTGTTTCCTCTCACCTCTGGTTTCATTTCAAGTCAGTTCTGCAACGTCAAACCTCAAACCGCTTAAAGATCCCTGTGTGTGCATGGCAACTGTGCATGTAGTGTGAAAAGTGGGGGAGATATCAGCACCTAGCGTACTTTAAGGGGAGGGTCTCTGATTGAACGTGTAACAGAAAAGAAGACTCATGCTGCACAGTTCTGTCAGTGTGGCGTACTACAGACATGTTCTTCAGCAGCGCTCTCCTCGTACTTTCTGTCCTCTCCTTGTGTGGTAATGTATACTGTATTACAGATTTCTACATTTCATATATATATATACAATTTAAAAAAAGAATTGTTGCTTTTTAATGGTTTAAAACCATGTTTCTTTTCTCAGGGGGAATGAAGAGTGGTATTATTGGAGGAAATGAAGTGGATCGACACTCCCGACCCTACATGGCGTCTGTTCAGTTTAAAAAAGCACACATGTGTGGTGGTTTTCTTATCAGAAAAGATTATGTGCTCACCGCAGCCCACTGTGTTGAGTATGTATTTGTGCTTTTCTACATGTATAAAGACGGTGCTAGCATTGTCAGTGTGTAGTCACATAATATAGTAAATAAATATAGTAAAATCTGATTAAGTGCTTTGTGTGTGACGCTAGCAACATTGATCACTCTGGAAAGGACAAGCTGGAAGTCTTACTCGGAGCTCACAACATCAGTCGAAAGGAGTCCCAGCAGCAGAGAATCCAAGTACAGAAATACATCCTGCATCCCTGTTACGAGCGGGGCGAACGTCCAAATGATATCATGCTACTGAAGGTACTTCTTTCTACTTTCACAATGTTTGCTTCTGGTCATTTAGTGCAAACCAGCTCTCACCTCAAACATTACCTCAACTAATCTGTTTCAGCTGAAGTCCAAAGCTAAAGAGAACAAGTTTGTGAAGGTGATCGCTCTTCCGAAGAAGGACGAGAACCTTCCAGCCCGTCAGGAATGTTCAATAGCTGGCTGGGGAAAGACAGCACAGAACAGCGCCGAGTCGAGTGTTCTACGAGAGGTCAAACTCAAACTGGAGAATAACTCTCAGTGCAAGAAATTTTGGCAGAACTATTTTGACACAGACAACATGATCTGCACTGTGTCTGATGGGAAAAAAGCTTTTTGTCAGGTAATGCAATTTAGTATTCGATAAATACGATCGATCCCCAAACAAAAATTATGTACAAGTAAGGAATAAATGATATGCTGTGCTGTTAAAGGAAAATAATCAGTGACAGAGTAGCATGATGTGGCGTCATTATGACCTCGAAGTCAACCCGAGGTATTTTATTCCTCTTAGCGATTTGCCAACGATTGCATTTCAACTTATTACTCACTTTATAACAGCTATAAACAGTCCTGAAAAATCTGTTCATTATTGATCTTATATTATGTGTCCTTGTGAATTAGCTGTTAGTACTGAAATAATAAAGTACTGGCACGAGTGCATTAAAATAAACCTTGAGGTGATTTGTCTTCAGGGCAGTTGGCACGACTATCAGAGCTGTGCTGTTTTAGAAAATTAACAAGTTTCGATATGAGTATTCAACAATGCTGTGGTATAAAGTCATTTACGATCAAACTCTGCTTTTTAGAGCATCCTAGTGTTAAAGCACAAATAATCATTAGTGTCATTTTACTCTCGTGTTCTCTCTGCAGGGTGATTCGGGGAGTCCTCTTATCTGTGGTAATGAACCACAAGGAATAGCTGCATATACCTACCCTCATGACTGCTTAAACCCCACGTATCCAGGGGTGTATATGAAGATCTCCTACTTTCTTCCATGGATTAAACAAGTTATACACTAGAAAGTGAAAACAACAGAAGTAACCAAAATCCAATAAAATATACATTGCATATATGAAATCTGTGTCTTTTCTTCTATCGTATAAATATCACACAGGCATGTATGTTATAAAGTAAAAAACGAAACTCCAGCAGGTTTAAACCAAAATAAAAAATACATAACTGTGCAGTCTCACACACACTATAGTGTACCACAGGTCTGATGCAGCAACTTAGTGGTAGTTGGTTTGAAGACACAAAAAAAGCCACAAGTCTTCATTTATGCACGTTACTACATCTCAGTCACGCATTAAATACCACGTGTCACGTAGTGTACACCTCTCACATCAGCCTTTTATGTTATGAAGTAAAACAGAAAAGCAAATATCTTAGACGTCGCAATAAATTATTGCTATACAGAAAGGTTTGAACGTGAATAAAATGATGCAAAACTAAACTGTGCAATTTCAAATCTGATGCTAAGACGTAGTGTAGTGGTGGGTTTGATAGTCGGGAACAGGAAAAAGAAAAAAAAAAAAACCCACATGCCTTTGTGATGTTTGTACACACTCAGTCACGCAGAAAGAAAATGTGTCAGGTCAAAAAATAAATGAATAAAATGGGACGAAACATACAAGCAAGAGCTATGAGTTATTTTTATAGTTGTATAAAAAGCTAAAAAGCCACAGATTGAGGTCATGACTCTGTACAGAGTGAAACACTGCGTGTGTAAATGAAGACTGGACTCGACTCTCTGCAGAAACAGCTCTTCTCTATACCCTGAGACATCGGAGTGACATCAGACCAGTGTATAAAAAATTATTATAATAATCTTGTGCAATAAACACAGAATTATCTACCCAGCTTTAAGAATTTTTTTTTTTTTTAAATAATAATAATAATCCAGAAACACAGGATGTTCAATAAGACTACTGAGTATATCATCATTGAGTTTAGCTTAAATCTAAGCGCCCACAAGGTTTCTATACTTTGTCCCTGTAGGTACAGCCTTACAGAGTGTTTTCCTATCAGAGACGGGTTCATTTTCTAGCGTGTGTGGTCAGTCTTGTGTCCGATTGTTGAAACCTTATAAATAAAAAACCCTTGAGTACACAGACCCTCAGTGTAGTGCATGCGTTAACACACACAAAGCCAGGGAGAAACCTTTCAGTGGAAGGTCATCGCTTAAAGCGATGGTAGGCGTCCAGCTTCTTTGACCTGATGCACTTTGCGTTTCAAAAAAACATCACGTCGAGTTTCCAATCGCACAGGGGATACACACCATACCTCGATCACCTCCTCACTCCCACATCAGTGCTGTCAGTAACTGACCTGAATTAGTAAAGCTGGTCAAATGAATAGATAAGTTTCCAGTGGCGCGCGTACGCTTTATCACAAGACCCTAAAAATACCTGTTTTGTGTGGGTGTGTGTGGATGTGTGATGCAAGTTTAAAGTCTGTTGTGTTGTGTAAAGGAAAGACTGACCAGCTGCTGTACAAGGTTCTAACAGTGTTTATAAAGGTGAAATGTTGTTCCACGACTCAGTCGGCTCTCTTACCCAATCAATTTCCTGTCAGATTTATTCGGAAAGTGACGAGGAAATGAGGTAATAACGCTGCAATTCTGAATGCTAAATTTGTGAGACACATTTTATTTATTCAGCTAATTCACGTAAACGTTACACACAAGTCTGCTAATACAGAAAATAAACAGATTTGCAGTCTAAAACGGCATACATTACAAAGAACTATAATAATAATAAGCATTTTTCATGGAAGCTAAATCAGTGATTAGCATTAGCTGACAGATGCAGAGGAAGTATTTTCTTTAAGAAATGAAAGAAATGTCACAGCAAACTAGTGACTGCAATTCCAAGAACGTCCCACGAACTACAAACATGGCCAACGAATACAACGCTTAATGGAACACACAGACACGTCACTGTCTCCCGAGGACTAATCACACACACCTGTCCCCAATCAACACACTACTTAAGAGACTGCTTACGCACAAGGTCTTCGTGAAGTAACACGTCCAGTCGCCATAGTTTCTGTATCGTACCAAGCCAGTCCATTGTTTTTGTCTCTTCTGGTTCTGATTCTGCTTTGCCTTCGGTGTTGATTTCTACCTCACCTGCTCGAGCCTGTTTACCTGATCGCCTGACTACTGCCTGTCTTTGTTTATGTCTTCTACCTTGCCCTCTGGATATTATAATCTTCATTAAAGCACTTACCTGCACTCGCATGTGTCCTAACCTCTATCACCTCCATTACGTGACAATAAAGTGTGTTGTGTGGCATTTAAAGGGTGAATAAAGAAATAGGTACCTGGGTGTTTGTGAATTCATTATGAATGAATGAAGTAAGCTGTAAAAGTAAAATGAGGCAACACAAGCTCATGCATTTGTCACATTTTACACATCCACCAGGGAGAAGATCACAGGTGCATGTGGAAAATATTTAAGGACACCTCAACTGAGTCTTATTCTATCATTTTATTCTCACAATATCGCAGTAATGGAAACATAAGATGTCTTATACTGGTCAGTTTAGTGGTGTTACTTCACAAACGTCCTCTTGAACGTACCTCTTGATCACAGATCTAGAGACGGCGAGTTTGATCATCACGTAGGACTTAAACCACAAGTCTCTGTGGTGTTTTCACACACTCGGGTGTAGTGAAAGCACTTGAAGTTGAAGTACTTCCTGTCTGTCAAGCTAGACGTCAACAAACAAGAACAGGACAGGATGAGAAATTTCTTAGATCGCAAGAAATGAAATAGACATCACAATAAAATGTGACAGGCAGCTTTTTGTATTTCTTTCTTTCGATATTTTTTAGCAGGAATCTCTTATAGGCGAAACAAAACAGTACAGTTTTGTGGTGATCAAGCTGACGAATCTGTTCAGATTAACGTCCTGCACATGTAACTGCAGGCTGCTGTACAGGTTACAGATTCACAATATCACACAAAGAAACAGAACACACCCTCACCTGACTCAGGTCTCTGCTGAAGTATCACTTCTTTATCATCTGAGACATCAGAACGACACGTCACATCATCAGCGATATCATTGGCTATGAATTTATACTGCTTTGAACTTATTTTCTTCCCTCGTATACTTTCGGAAATGAATTCATTTTACCATTATTGAGTCACCTAGCAGACTGATTCCCCCCGTCTTAAAGCCTTCAGACATGAAGACACTGTTAAAAGAAGCTGTCGTGCTGGCAAACAGATCCAAAACGTGAAGCAAAAGACATAATCAGGGACAGGCGAATAGTCAAGAAATCAGCAAAGAACAATTCAATTCATTTTTATTCGTGTAGCGCTTTTAACAACGGACGTTGTCTCAAAGCAGCTTTACAGAAACATATATTTATGTTATTTATCCCTATTGGGCGAGACGGTGGTGACGGTGGTGAGGAAAAACTCCCTGTGATGATACGAGGAAGAAACCTTGAGAGGAACCGGACTCAGAAGGGAACCCGTCCTCATCTGGGTCACGACGGATAGTGTGAGAGTCAAAGAAAGTTCATTATGGTGTTTATATGAAGTCTGTTTGTTGAACTAGTCCACTGTTCACTAAAGGAGACCCGAGTGTAAAACTGCATGCGGTAATCGCAGTCCCGAGGCCATCGCCGCAACCGTAAACAACACACGGGTAAATCCAAAATTCCAAAAACCAGGTAGCAGTGTGAGATCAAGATTTTACAAAAACTCTGGTTAATTAAAGAACATGCTTACAAACAAGATTACAAACTCGTTCAACATGCACACATTTCACGAAACCAACCTCAGTTTGGCCCAATATTTGGAAAACTAAAGCGAAATTTCAATATTATCTGCAACTGTTTTCCTAACAAAAGATATCTTCATCACTTCTTTCCATTTCCAGTCATTTCTGCCACCTGGAACGCTCCTAAAGATCCCCTAAGTGTGAGTAGTAACTGAACTGTGCATACACTGTGCACCGTGTGAGGAGAAAAGTGTAGCAGATCTCAAAGCCCTTAAAGGGGAGGTGCTCTGATTGGAAGTTTGTTTAAATAACAGAAAAGTAGACTCATGCTGCACAGTTCTGTCAGTGTGGCGTACTACAGACATGTTCTTCAGCAGCGCTCTCCTCGTACTTTCTGTCCTCTCCTTGTGTGGTAATATATACTGTATTCTCTATTTCAAACCTATATATGCTATTTAAAAACTAATTGTTGCTTTTTCTTGGTTTATAATGAAATATTTCACTGATTGAAACATTACAACGTTCTCAACATTGTGTCCTATTTAAAATGTTATAAGTATCGCTCTATAACCATATTGTTTCTTTTCTCAGGGGGAATGAAGAGTGGTATTATTGGAGGAAATGAAGTGGATCGACACTCCCGACCCTACATGGCGTCTGTTCAGTTTAAAAAAGCACACATGTGTGGTGGTTTTCTTATCAGAAAAGATTATGTGCTCACCGCAGCCCACTGTGTTGAGTATGTATTTGTGCTTTTCTACATGTATAAAGACGGTGCTAGCATTGTCAGTGTGTAGTCACATAATATAGTAAATAAATATAGTAAAATCTGATTAAGTGCTTTGTGTGTGACGCTAGCAACATTGATCACTCTGGAAAGGACAAGCTGGAAGTCTTACTCGGAGCTCACAACATCAATCAAAAGGAGTCCCAGCAGCAGAGAATCCAAGTACAGAAATATATCCTGCATCCCTGTTACAAGCAGCATGACAATCCAAATGATATCATGCTACTGAAGGTACTTCTTTCTACTTTCACGATGTTTGTTTTTGGTCATTCCATGCAAGCCAGCTCTCACCTCAAACATTACCTCAACTATTCCGTTACAGCTATTGAGTGTTGCCAAGCTGAACAAGTATGTGAAGGTGATCGCTCTTCCTGAGAAGAACGAGAACCTTCCAGACCATCAGGAATGTTCAATAGCTGGCTGGGGAATGACAGCACAGAACAGCGCCGGATCGAGCGTCCTACGAGAGGTCAAACTCCAACTGCAGAATAACTCTCAGTGCAAGAAACTTTGGCAGAACTATTTTGACACAGACAGCATGATCTGCACTGTGTCTGATGGGAAAAAAGCTTTTTGTAAGGTAATGCAGTGTAGTATTTAGAAAGGACAATTAATCTCCAAACATAAATTATGTACAAGTAAGGAATGAATTATTATGTGCTGCGCTGTTAGACTCTGTAAGGAAAATAATTAATGACAGAGTGGTGTGATTACAACCTCCAGGTTGATTATTTTCCAGTTACAGCACACCCGGTGTGGTTTTATTTCACTTATACCGCAGAAATTTGCCAACAGTTCCATTTTTTTCATTCTTAAAGAATGAAAAATTATTTTATCCATTTGTTGTTACATTTAATGTTGTGGAACATCCAACACGTATGTTAGTTCCTCATACAGTATCACTTACATTATATGTTTATTAAAAAAATAATAATAATTCAAAATTCTTCTGATTAATGGGATTTGAAAATTGAACAGCACTTGGTTTAAAGATGTTTGCGATCCTACTCAGACAAATCATTAGTGTCATTTTACTGTCTTGTTCTCGTCTGCAGGGTGATTCAGGGAGTCCTCTTATCTGTGGAAATGTACCACAGGGAATAGCTGCCTTTGGGAAGCGTGATGACTGCTTAAGCCTCACGCATCCAGTGGTTTATATGAAGATCTCCTACTTTCTTCCATGGATTAAAGAAGTTATTCACTAGAAAGTGAACACAATGGAAGTAACCAAAATCCAATAAAATATACATTGAATGCATGAAATAGTGTCTTCTCTTCTATAATATATATTCTACATTGTATTCTATTGTCTCACACGGGCATTTATGATTAGAAAGTGCGAAAAAATGAAGAAAGAAAATCAAATATGCTTTGGTTGGTAGAAGAAACCTATCTAACCGAGCTGTCATATTAAATTATTGCTATTGGGAAACAATATAATAAAAAACAAAATAATAAAAAAAACTAAATTATGCAGGTTCATCCACATGATAGTGTATCACAAGTCTGATGCAAATAATGTAGTGGTGGTTGGTTTGATACTCAGGAACAGGAGAAAACTGCACAAGCTTCTGTAATGTTTGGGGGGTTGGGGGGGGGGGGGGGGGTACCGTTGCAGTTAGTTTTAAGTTCAGCACAGTGTTCATGATTGACAGATTGAGTTCATGATTCTGTCATGTAAAACACTGTGTGAGGCTGGATTCAGCTCTCTGAAGTAACATCTATTCTCGGTGTAATTTTATGAACAATAAGCAAAAGTAAGAGACCATGGATCTTTCTAGTACATATGGGACCTGCTGAATAAGGTTCTTACCTTTTAGAAATGGCTCTATAAGGCACCATATTAGATACGAGCGAATCTGCTGAAGACGAAGTCATAGCATGTTATGTTTACATTTATACCATAGTAGTTATTTCATACACTTTCTGTCAAACTGTCAATCAAAGTAGTGTGCTGATTTATGACCCTTTGTGTTCCCCTGACCAATAGGTCTGTAGGTACACCTAATTTATGACCAGGGGTGGGGTTTAACCCTACAGACTGTATCAGTGGGTCATTTTCGCACCTGTATGTACCTTCCTTTCCTGGGGAAGGGGGTTTTGTGTATTGTCCAAGAAATATCCATCCATCCTTCTTCTACCGCTTACTCCTTCTTCAGGGTCACGGGGAAACCTGGAGCCTATCCCAGGGAGCATCGGGCACAATCGGTACACCCTGGACAGGGTGCCAGTCCATCGCAGGGCACAATCACATACACATTCACACATTCACTACAGACACTTTAGACACGCCAATCAGCCTACCACTCATGCAAACCCGGCGGGAATCAAACCCCGGACCCTGGAGGTGTGAGGCGAACGTGCTAACCACTAAGCCACTGTGCACCCCCCGACAAACGTGCTTATGTTAATGAGACTGTTGTGAAACATGTTTCTCCCTGAATTAATCACACACAAATGTGTACCTTTTTGTTGTATAAGAGAATGTTTGTTTTCTGAAATTCCTTTTTGTGTTATTGTTTTATTTTGAATCTTAAGGATGGTTTAGGTGAAATGCGTCTGACGTAAGAAAAAGAGTATCAGATGGTTAATATTGGGTATACGTGTGTTACTATGTGCGGGATTTCATTTTGTGTAACTACATTGTTAGAAAAGCATGATGGCTGAATGTGAATATATATGAGCAGAATGTTTGCTTGTGAAATAAATGAAAACAACTGTCGATTACGTGTTTGGGAGAACGGCGTGACTTTGAATAAACATTTACTGAAATTAAACCCCTGAAACAGATAAAACATCGATATGGCCAAAGAAATGTAAAAAATGTTTTTACATACATTCTAAACATAAACCTTTAGGAGGTAAAACGTTTAAAAGTGCTGTTTAAAAGAATCGTGCGTTTTGTTTCAACTATAAACAACATTTGGAAAATGGTTCCAAAATTTAGCGACACAACTGTCGCTAAATACATACGATTTTGTCTATGCTTTGACATCCCATGTCCCCGCTGGCTGATAGTCAAGTCGTGTACATTTAGGCCCTCTGTAACACTGTTTGTCTGAATGTGTGATCTTTCTTGGCAGTTGTCTGTCTGTGTGTGAGAGAGACGTGTGATTTCCGGTGTTTTTGCTGACCAGAATGCTTACAAATGTGTTTATGTTAACGAATTAAGGAGAGAGTCGTGCGTCTCAGTGCTTAAATAATGGTTAAGAAGTTGTAGTTAAAACACAGAAGAATCTCTGCAACTTTCTGTTACAATGTCTGCTCCGAGAAATCCTAATACCCCTAGAGGAACGCTGTGTATTTCACCAACAAGAGGACCTGTTGAATTTCTTTTCAACTAAGGTGCCGGTGGAGCGCATGGTGAAAATCCATGTTCCTACATTTATACATTATGCTAGATGCCAGACTCTCCTAGGTTGAAGGTTCTTCGTAAAAAAAATAATAATAAAATTAATAAATAAAAAAACTGAATGTGAAAATGAATCAAGACAGATCCAAATAAACAATAAAGTTCCAATGAACAGTAAATCTACACGTCCACTTCCTCTAACTTGTTCAGTACTCGTAATACAGATTAAATATGTGTGGGCACATAATGTAAACTATGGAACTGGTCCAATGTTATTTGGGAACAAAGAGCAAGCTGAATTTTCTCAACATAAATGTTGTGTGTAATTTGTTATCAGATTGTCTAGATGTACATCACACATGTGATGAAGGAGATTTCCTCTCCCGTGCTGTAATGATGGCTGGACACTAGGACCTAATGGCATATACTGTAGAAAGGTCATATAGAACATAGAGAAATCTCATTGGGAATTAAGTTAGCTTTCATGTTGCCTTTTATTCTGATCACAACCAGACACTTATATTGTTTGTGAGTTTAGTCTTTGTTTAGACAAAATTTTTGACGCTGAAGAAGTAAAATTCTAAGGAACCCTTAACCTTCAGACTAATGATTTGCAATGTCTGAACACGATGCTTGAAAAGAAACATGTATAACGAACTTGAAGAGGCAGAAAGGGGTTCTATGAATTAGTTAATGGGTATTTCTATCTCTTTATATCGCTGTTAAAGTAGTGTTTAAACAGATACATAGCAGAAAAAAAATTATATAGACAGTTTTTATTTTGTACATGCGTACCGACTTAATCCTCATCTATAATCAATCCCTGTTAACCAAATCTGTCGCCACCTAATAAAACAGTTTCCTAAATCCTCTGACCAAGTATACGGCTGTACCATCTGTCTATTAAATAAATGCCGGTCCTTCAGGCTGAAAAAGAAGGATCAAAATATTCTGCAGTAGTTTGGCACTGTGACTCAAAAAGTTGTCTTTCATCTGACATCTGAACGTTAACTACTGTCCCAACTGCCGTATAATACTGACAATGCTCTTACACTTAAGAGGGCTGATTGGAAGACCTTGTTAAATAATATTATTATGTTTTTTCATTATAATGTCTTATATTTGATAAAATATATTCTTATACATCTCATATTACCTTTTGCCTTTTCTTATATGTTGACATGGTAGAAGACGTGCAATGGGTAATGCTGGTGTGAAAGTAATCCTGCACAAGGACATGTCTTTGTAACTGTAAGTGACGAGTCAACGTAATCCTTCACATGGTATTAATAAGGTGCCATAACTTTCTGCTACTCTATGGATCACACTGAAGTTTGAACAAAATGGTTTGCCTTAATATCCGCAGCAGCAGTGTACAAGTCATTTCTTCCTAATTTGTTTATTAACTTTTATTGCATGCTTAAATGGAATAAAAGTTATTTGCCAGATTCAGATGCTCCAAAACAAATTATAAATAATATAAATAATTATACATTATAAAGTATGAGTGTGTAACTTATCAACAAAGACTGTACTTTCTTTTCTAATACAATGCATTTAATATGGAAAAATATTTTCAGAGAAACATTTCAGAGAATTTTTTTACACTAGTTTACACTAAATGTCTAATATTCTGTTCTGTTGGAAATATGCCTCAACTGTTCAATTAATTTGGAACCTTTCAAAATAACTCGACTGCTTCTGTACCTTTGGATTGTAGTGTATATGACTGCTACCAAATGTACAATAGTTTTGTCTTTCTGCTATCATAAAATAAAAATGTTTACACCTCAAGTAATGTAGTCACGGGTGGGGGGGGGGGGGGGGTGTACATTTTTCACACTACATGAAGTTTGGGGATCCTTATAGACTGTGGAACAGAAATGTACTCAGTGTGTCTCCACCGATTTATTTCACATTGCAGTACAACCATTTTTCTTTTTTACCATTATGCACGAAACACCCGTTTCTTTTAAAACATCATCTTTAAACGTCTTTCTACTTCCTAAAAAAAAACCCTCGGCCTTAAGAGACGATCCTCAGAGTTGTTGACGCCCTGCTCAGGGTTAAACAACAACGTCTTTACAATATCTTCATGAATAAATTGTCAAACTAACATCTTGTTTTTTTTTCTTGGAGCAGAAGTCAGGTCCTCTCTCATTTCAACAGGTCCTCTTGTTGGTGAAATACACAGCATTCCTCTAGGGGTATTAGGATTTCTCGGAGCAGACATTGTAACAGATAGTTGCAGAGATTCTTCTGTGTTTTAACTACAACTTCTTAACCATTATTTAAGCACTGAGACGCACGACTCTCTCCTTAATTCGTTAACATAAACACATTTGTAAGCATTCTGGTCAGCAAAAACACCGGAAATCACACGTCTCTCTCACACACAGACAGACAACTGCCAAGAAAGATCACACATTCAGACAAACAGTGTTACAGAGGGCCTAAATGTACACGACTTGACTGTCAGCCAGCGGGGACATGGGATGTCAAAGCATAGACAAAATCGTATGTATTTAGCGACAGTTGTGTGTAAGTATCCTCGTCGGCGAACCATTTTCCAAAACTTGTTTATAGTGGGAACAAAACGCACGATTCTTTTAAACAGCACTTTTAAACGTTTTACCTCCTAAAGGTTTATGTTTAGAATGTATGTAAAAACATTTTTTACATTTCTTTGGCCATATCGATGTTTTATCTGTTTCAGGGGTTTAATTTCAGTAAATGTTTATTCAAAGCCACGCCGTTCTCCCAAACACGTAATCGACAGTGGTTTTCATTTATTTCACAAGCAAACATTCTGCTCATATTATGGAAAATATTTATGAAGCGTAATCAATATGTGTAACTAACATTTGGATATGTTAATGAAGTGTATTCAGTATGTATAACCAGCATTTAGAATTATTACTTCAGCATAATCGAATAATCAATATTGGTTAAAAAGCATAATCTATATTTATAATCGATAGGTAAAAGCATAATCTAAATACATAGAACAATGTTTGATCAAGTTATAATCTGAGTGTGGATTGAGTTGGATGAACTCTGTGTCTTATTGTATAATAATTGTTTTTTCTGTAACAGCCTGTAACCTCCTCCACAGAAGCAGATAGCTTACGATACCGATTAACGAGCTACGATGAGACTTAGAATGAGGCCTAAAAGGGAGTGTGGATTCAAGGTCAGGACACACAATCCTGTGTGAAACCTTTTTAAGAAGAAGAAGAAACCATGACCTCATGAAATCGTGTTGAGAGAAAAAACAACTATCTTATCTGTCATATCTTTCTCTCTAGTCATAAAAATCGCATTTTGTTCTTTTAGTTAGTACCGCCTTGAATAAGCCCGTTTCACATAGCAGATGTTTACAAAAGGTGAAAATATTCATTGATTCTCAAGAAAGCAACACACTACATTAATGGGGGGTGTAAACTTTTGAGCAGGATGATGGGTGTCAATTATTATTTTGTACTCTGGCAAACACGTAAATATCTTATGTAGCGTCTGGAGGGCAGTGAAATCTTTTTAAATAAAATAATTTACAACCGATCATCCTGCTCAAAAGTTTACACCCCCCTGGATCTTAATGTATCGTGTCGCCTTCTGGAGCATCAGTGAACGTTCGCACCTTTTGTAATAGTCGTGTACGAGTCGCTCAGTCGTCCTCGGTGTGAAAAGACGGATCTCGACATCATATCGCCCCTGTTGGAAAGGGCTCAAATATGCAGAAGATGCTGGAAAAGTAAAGAATGTGAAGGACCTGGAGGATTTTTCTGAAGAACAGTGGGCAGGACAAACAAGGGACTCGTGAAGAACTCTCACAAAACATAAACACAGTCGTGGATCATCCAGGTAACGACACACGGGATTAATAATCAAGGGTATGTAACCTTTTGAACTGGTTCATTTGTGTAAATTCAGTTATTATGGTGCCTTGTGGACTTTATGTCAACATCTGCTCTGTGAAATAGCTTCTTCAGGACGGCATTAAATAAACAACATGCAGCGTTTATGATCCGTCTTATTTTATTTAAATTAACATTCTGCAGATTCCGCAAGGCGTATTCGACAGTTTATATCTCAGATAAGCCAATTTTGCCTTCTGTGTGCCAAACATATTTATACGCATTATGAAGATCATGATAATTATGCACATTTTACATCAATCTTCTTTGTAGATTTCCTTCCTTCTCAGATTCCCGTCAAACGTATTTAATAAACCGATGAGGAAATGCAGTGACAAAGCCGCAACGGTGAATACCAAACTCGTGTGAGGAAAAAAAAGTTTCTTTATTCGTCTGATTCATGTACACATTATATACACAAGTACAAGTTTGCTAATATAGCAAATACACCTATTTATAAAACTGCATGAATTAAAAAAAAAACAACAAAAAACAATAATCATGTTCATTAAGGAGAAATCATTGTTAATCATTACATAGCAGATACAGAGAAAGTATTTTGTCTGAGTAAGTGTATTATGTGGATCATGAAGGTGAATAAAGATCAAGTACCTAGGTGTTTACGAATTAAACTTTAACAGAAAATAAAGACAATACAGGCTCGTTGTCTTCATCTACATGTTTTATACGTTTTCACATGCGAATGATTGACTGGGAAGAAGCTGGGAAGTATGGGTGAAATGTGTGAAAATATGTAAACACAACTTAATTAGTGCTTATTCTGCAGTTTTACTCGGACAATCTCACATTAAAAGAAACAAGACATCTTTAAGTGGTGTTACTTCACACGCACACAGATATAGTGATGAGGAGTTCGGTAAATCGTAAGGAACAGTGATGTTTTCACGCGCTCAGTCGTAGTGAAGACTCTTGAAGTTGAAGCGTTTCCTGTCTGTGAAGCCTGCCATCTAAAAACAAGAACAGAACAGAATGGGAAATTACATCCACAGCAAGACCTTACAAGAAAATGAGACAAATAATGGATTAAAAAAAAAACTTTCTGTAGTCTTCTTAAGCAGAAAACATTTGTTTACCACGCACGGAAAGAGAACACGCCCTCACCTGACTCAGGTCTCTGCTGAAGTATCTCTTCTCTATAACCTGGAACATCAGAAAAACTATTTAAAACATTTACTGTCGGTTTACACCCGGTCTGGGCGTATAGCGTACATGAATTAGCTAATATTACCCTATAATATTCATATAAAATAGATCATTATTGAATAACTCCTGTGTTAATTCTGTTCCGAAAACACGCATCGGAGAGTACAGACCGAAGTTGTGTCCCAAATGACGTATTGTACACTTACGCTATGTACTGTGTACTCTACCGTCTAGTGTATGAAAAGACACCGCTGGCTTTAGCAGAGTTTTTACCCAGAGTCAACCAATCTAATGGATTTCTTTAGCGGAAAAAAGTGTGCGATCCAAGTCCTCTAAGGCAGGGGAACATTTTACAGTGCCCGCCATTAATATTGGCACCCTTGGAAAATGTGAGCAAAGAAGACAAAAATACTCTGCTGTCATTAAACATTAAAGATCCACCACCATATTTAACCTGAGGTACTTTTCCATACGGCTACCTCTCTGTGTGCTCCAAAACCACCTCTGTGTTTATTACCAGAAAGCTCTATTCTGGTTTCATCTGACCATAGAACCCGATCCCATTTGAAGTTCCAGTAGTGTCTGCACACTGAAGACGCTCGAGTTTGTTTCTGGATGAGAGTAGAGGCTTTTATCTTGAAACCCTTCCGAACAGCTTGTGGTGATGTCGGTGACTTCAGATTGTAGTTTTGGAGACTTTCTGACCCCAAGACACAACTAACTTCTGCAGTTCTCCAGCTGTGATCCTTGGAGATGTTTTATCCACTCGAACCGTCCTCTTCACAGTGCGTTGAGACGATATAGACGCACGTCCAGTTCCAGGTCGATTCATAACATTTCCAGTCGACTGGAACTTCTTAATTATTGCCCTGATGGTGGAAATGGGCATTTTCAATGCTTGTGCTATTTTCTTATAGACACGCCCCATTGTGTGAAGCTCAACAACCTTTTGCAGCACATCACAGCTATATTCCTCGCTCTTACCCATTGTTATGAATGTCTAAAGGAATTCGGCCTGTGTGTTACCTCATATTTATACCCCTGTGAAACAGGAAGTCATGGTTGAACAATTTCCTGTTCCTAATCATCCAGGTGTACTTAAAAAAAAAAAAAAAAAAAAAAAAAGACATTTTAATATCAATGGGCATTTACATCAAATATATTTTTCTCATATGAATTCATAGGGATGCCAATAATTGTTGCACACCTATATTTAACAAAGTTGTTATATATATATATATATATATATATATATATATATATATAAACCCGTGTTGTTTGATATCCATGACAGCAGAGTATTTCTGTGAATTTTTTTAAACAAGAGATAAAAACATTAAATAATAAAGACAGCCTTCTTTGCTCATATTTACCAAGGGTGCCAATATTACTGACGGGCGCTGTACATAGTTGACTTAAAAATGAGTCTTTCTAGAACTAGAACTTTCTAGAAGCTTGTTATTTCCTACTATTCATTCATACTATCCTAAACTGTAAACTTTGCACAATTTACCATGTGCTAAAAAGATTCCAGTTATATTTTGATGCCGTATAGTGCTGCTTGACTGACAATCATTAGTTGCTGGAAAGTGTAGTGAAAAACTAGAAGCAATGAATGAGGAGGACATCTTCAGTAGATCCATCACAGACACTAGAGTTATCTTACCTTGTCAAAAAACCTGCTCAGTTTTACAGCATTAGATGAGCCAGCAGCAAAATAGCGTGGATTTGTGCAGTCCTAAATGACAGATAAATACAATAAAAATAATACACAATCGCAACTGGATCACATGGGAAACAGCGCAGAATAAACTTCTTCTTTTCCCAAAGATTTCCTGATATTTACAGGCATAAACTATACGAATCACCCACCAGGTTGATCTCCTCTGCGTTGAAGTCTTCAGACAGGAAGGCGGTGCGAGTCAGGACGTCGTTCCGCTTGTTTTCGGGGATTTGATCGTACTTGGTGCCAATTAGCAGGAGAGGGATGATGGAGTCTGCAAACTGCTCTCTGTCATAATCCCTGCATTTCCACAGCAGTAAGACTAAACGTTACATATGCATGTGTATAAATCACTACAGGAGTGCTGAAACATTCTAGTTTACTATTCATACTCCTTCCAGGTCTACACATAGAGCTAATGGTGTCAACAATCCCATTTAGGCAAATGATGAATACAAATAAACCTACTTAAAATCATAACTTCTCTTTCACTTAACACTAACTGAGGATGGCTCACCCATTCGACACAATGACCCCTGTAGGAGAGGAGTCTTTGTTCAGTGCCTCCATTGACCAGCGATACAGATTCTGGGAGGATTTTTTGTTGGTCAGATCGTGAACTAGAATAATGCCTGTGAAAACATCTCAGCGTCATCGATCCACCGTTACGCAAGAACATATTTATTACGTTAGGCATAAATAATTCTAATGTAATTATCCAGATCTACACCTGGAAGTCACGGTCACTGTTTAGCCATCAAGCCATTGTTATACTCCATTCCTGCTCACAAAGTAATAATAGCGTTGATACTTTACCGTTAACTGAATTGTAGAAAACTGCTCTGGTGCTTTTGACACTGCTGGCGCTTCCCACAGAGCCTCCAACATCCCACAGTTCAATGTAGTAGGTTTTCTCCTCTGGTGTGCCTTCTTTGTAGTCATGGACCTGCAGAAGCAAGGTGCAAGAAAGAGATGTTCCTGCAGTAGAACAAGTAACAAAATAGCCACAAACGTGTGTTAAGATAAGAAACAGGGTCGGGGGTTCGATTCCCGCCACAGCCCTGTGTGTGTGTGGAGTTTGTATGTTCTCCCCGTCCTGCGGGGGTTTCCTCCGGGTACTCCGGTTTCCTCCCCGAGTAAAAAGACATGCATCGTAGGCTGATTGGAATGTCCAAAGTGTCCGTAGTGCATGAATGGGTGTGTGAGTGTGTATGTGATGGCGCCCTGCGAGGCACAATCGTGGACAATTCGGAAATGCCAGTCAGCCTACGACACGTGTCTTTGGACTGAGGGAGGAAACCGGAGTACCCGGATGAAGCCTGCGAGGTGCGGGGAGATCATGCGGGCTCTGCGTGCACGGATCGGGGGCAGGATCCGGCCCCCCAAAACCGGGGGTGCAAGGCAAACTAACGAGGTACATTCTGTAAATTAAATAAGGGGATGCTTGTTACTAAGGATAACTTATAAATAACTCACTTGCTATAATATTTAGGCCATACTCTCTAGGAAAGTTATTAATTCTGTTTCGTTGATTAACTGAAAAACAAGAGGTACATTATTTTCCATCCCACAATAAAAAAGGAGATCAGGACAGTACAGATAAGTTATGAGCGTTACCCTGACATCCACAGAACAGCCAACTGTCCATGAAGGATTTCCCAAAACTTGGTTATGGCACAACAGATGAACTAAAGATGACTTTCCAACACCTGGAACACAAACAAACAAACAAACAAACAAACAAACATACACACATACATACACACATACATACACACATACATACACACATACATACACACACACACACACACACACACACACACACACACACACACACAGCATGAGTACCCAAGGAGGAATATTAAATTACATCTAGATATGTTGGCCAGCTCTGTGACTGAAACATGTATTTCTCATTCCTGTGTCATGTCAAACTATCAAAACACAGACACCATTCATCAGCAACGTACTTACCTGTCTATATTCAATTATCGCTAGAGAATTTCAGGAGCATCAAGCAAACCTAATAATATCACACACACACACACACAATTTAATTCTGCTCCCATTTTAATATACCTTACCTGAATCTCCCAAGACTAATACTTTTACTCTGTCAAGCGAGGACATTTTTTATTTCCTCTATCACTTACAAGGATTAGAACGCAAAAAAAAAAGTGCTTCCTGTCTGTCGGAATTTATCGTACAAAATAAAAGTCTAACAAATTCGTTCAGATTGAGCTACTGAGGCACGAAAAGTAATGAACTGGATATCATATAACTAAATAACCACGCACACTCTAAAGCATATACACTTTCGCATATACGCGCTATAATATAATGTAGCGTTATGTTTAGAGACTTTTGTCGCACTTCCGGTTGGGATGACCACGAGGGGCGTGGCTTGAGCGAGAACAGGAAGAGCTCCCAGATAGACAACACAGAAAGCCGGTGTGTGTTTTATTTTAACTGGATTTCTGCAAGAAGGAAAGCCATATGGCTGCAGGAGGGATGAAACTGTCGAGTTTATGCTGTCTGCTCTTGTGTTTAATAGCGACAGTGCTCGCCGGGTAGGTGACAGTCATTTTGTTTTTATTTCCTCGTTGGTATAAACCGAGCCACCGGCTGGTCCACATGTTCTTCTGCGATTGGTCTGCGCCGCCTGGGCGCCCTGGTAACGTTACAGCTGTGTGTGTGGATTACAGCTCAAAATGCTGAACTAAAACCGTGATTAAATCACTTGTATAATGACTGTAAAGTCTAGAGTCTGCAGAGGATATACATACAATAAATAATAATAATAATAATAATAATAATAATAATAATAATGTTACTTTGCCTAACAGGAAGTGAAAATATGTCCAAGGAATTTATTGTATCCATCATCACCCAGTTGTTATGGTTCTTGATATTTATTTAGGAGAGATTTCTACAAGATCCTCGGTGTAACTAAATCAGCATCTATCAAAGAGATCAAGAAAGCCTACAGAAAGCTGGCCCTGCAGCTCCATCCTGACCGGAACCAAGACGATCCCAAAGCCCAGGACAAATTTGCAGATCTTGGAGCGGCTTATGAGGTCTGTGTTGTTTAATTAAAATGCTTGTCTTGATAGTAATTGCTAAACACGTTTAAAAAAAAAAAAAAAAAATAGCATCACAATTTTTTTTTAAAGGCTTATCTTTTATTTATATTTACCATGCGTTCAGTTCAGCATTATAAACCGTGCATTATGATCAACTTTATTTATAATAAACCGCGCAAGATCTTAGAATAAATTGCGCAAGATCTCCTTAGATGTATATGTAACAGGCAGGATGGAGGAATTCCATGGAGGAATCTGATTGGAGGAGAAAAACGTGTGGCTTCTTCTGATTGGTCCAAACGCCAGCTGACTGGTATTCTTGAAAACCCGACGTGGATTTAAAATGGCGTCCTTCAGGCAGTCAGTCTGTAGTGGATGCAAATTAAAGCCTTCACAGTATATCAAAATATACATATTGTTATGAACAGGAAGTTTGCCCAGGAATTGAAATAAGTCCATGTGAAGAATAATTAATTCAGAATATTTTTTTGACTGTTTTTTTGTTTGTTTGTTTTTTAAATAAGGCAATTTTATGTCCTGTGGTTTGTGTTGAGCTCAGGTGCTGTCAGATGAAGAGAAGAGGAAACAGTATGATTCTTATGGAGAGGAGGGACTGAAAGAAGGTCATCATAGCTCGCACGGTGATATATTTTCGAGGTAAGCATTTGAAGTGGTTTGTAAAATGCTAGTTTGCATGCTTGTCGAGTAAGGAAAAAACCACGAGAGGAAAATAAACCATGATGGGGTGCTGTGAGATGTTACCAACCCAAAGTGGATTATACACTCCCCGAGCACTTTATTAGGAACACCTGTACACCTACTCATTCATCCAGTTATCTAATCAGCCAATCATGTGGCAGCAGTGCAATGCATAAAATCATGCGGGTAAGGTTCGGGTAATGTTCACATCAAGCATCAGAATGAGGGGAAAATATGATCACGGTGATTTTGATTGCGGTGTGATTGTTGGTACCAGTCGAGCTGGTTTGAGTATTTCTATAGCTGATGATCTCCTGGGATTTTCACACACAGGAGTGTATAGATTTACTCAGAATGGTGCAATAAAGAAAAACATCCAGTGAGCGGCATTTCTGAGGATGGAAACTCCTTGTTGATGAGAGAGATCGATGGAGAATGGCGAGCCGGGTTCGAGCTGACAGAAAGGCTACAGTGACTCGGATAATCACTCTGTATAATTGTGGTGAGCAGAAAAGCATCTCAGAATGCACAATACGTCAAAACTTGAGGTGGATGGTCTACAACAGTAGAATATCACGTTAGGTTCCTTTTCTGTCAGACCAGAACAGAAAGCTGAAGCTGCAGTGAGCACAGGTTCACCCAAACTGGACAGGTGAAGACTGGAGAAACGTAGCCTGGTCTGATGGATCTCAATTTCTTCTGAGGAACACAGATGTTAGGGTCAGAATTTGGCACCAACAACATGAATCCATGGACCCAACCTGCCTTGTGTCAACAGTCCAGGCTGGTGGAGGTGGTGTAATGGTGTGGGGAATGTTTTCTTGGCTCACTTTTGTCCCATTAAACCAGTCAATCATGGCTTGAACGAGCATTGTTCCTGAACATGTGCATCCCTTCATCACCACAATTTACCATCTTCTAATGACTGTGATCATTCCAGCATGATAATGCACCATGTCCCAAAGCAAAACTCGTCTCAAACTGGTTTCACGAACATGACAATGAGTTCAGTGATCTTCAGTGATCTTCCCAGTCACCGGATCTGAATCCAGTAGATCACCTTTGGGATGTTGTATAACGGGAGATTCACAGCATGAAAGTGCATCAGAAAAATCTGCAGGAATTGCGTGATGCAATCATGTCGACATGGACCAGAATCTCAAAGGAAGGTTTCCAACATCTTGTGGAATCCATGCTATGAAGAATTTAGGCTGTTTTGAGATCAAACTGAGGCCCTACACGGTATTAATATAGTGTTCCTAACAAGTGCTCGGTGAGTGTATTTCTATAACTTCATGTCCTGAAGTGTTTTTTTTTTTTTTTCTCTTTTGAAATAATTACAATTTTTAATATATTCCTGAACATGTTATGCTTTTTAACCATTTTTATTTATATTTAGTTCTGTGGAACATCTGTGAAACATGTTCCTATGATCACTTATGATAACACCCAAGACTCTTTCCATGTTAAGTACGTACACGTCCCTGTGAACGATCTGTTACTAAAGAAATGATTACATGTGCAATAATACGATCCTGTGATTTGCGTGACAGCCAACAGTACTATAAAAACAATCAACACCTTCTGACGGATCAGATTCGAGAATTCAGCAGCGCTGTGGTATAAATATACGCGGTATTAAATTATCGTCACACCCGTTTAACTTGAATTCAGATGTCCCCGGTTAAAGCTGTTCACTCTATGACAGATCTTCAGCCTGATGTGTGTTATTGGGTGTATCAAACCTGTAAGGCATAATTACGATTATTCAGGTTTTGTTCTTCTCTTGACTGGGTTTTGCAAGAGCTTGATTTTCCAGCTTGTTCATGGCTAATGGCCATGTCTTCAAACGTTCAGTTTCAAACCTAGACCAAAGCAGAATGAACTAGAAAATTTCGATTCAGATTAATAAAGATCACAAAAATCAGCTCTCGCATTTTAAAATTCAAGGTTTGCTACCCCATCCAGAATACTTCGCGGAAAAAATGAAAGCCTCTTGTGACATTACACGTCATAGAATTATGGTCAATACAAAAAGCACTTAAATATATACAGTATTGGCCTAATTTCTGTTGCCGAACTTGTACATGCATAGACGCTGGTATATGTTGAGCTGTGCCTTAGCGTTTTCTGTTTATATTTGTTGCAGTTTCTTTGGGGACTTTGGGTTTATGTTCGGTGGAAACCGACAACAACAAGACCGGAACATTCCTAGAGGAAACGACATTGTGCTGGATCTTGAGGTTACACTGGAGGAGGTTTATTCTGGAAATTTTGTAGAGGTATGATTTTTCCTAGATGATGATGATAATCCGACATGCTGTGTTGCCTGATATATTTTTTCCCCCCTTTTTCTGCATAATGTAGAGTACGTAAATTTCAGTCCTTGAACTTGCAGCTTAAATCTTTCAGATTTTAGATCCATCCGACAGTGCTTAACCTATACAGGTTATGCACGCCATTTATCCATTATACGGTTTCTCTACTATACTATAGGTATGTTGGGGTGCAGCATTGTGCAGCTTTGCCTTGTCCTATTCTAACACACGTGACTGAACCAGGGCACAATGACTATTCACACAAATGAAGCACGTGAAAGTTTAGTAGTTGAATAGCTGGAAGCGTACACTCGCACATAAACGTCTCACGAAAGGCAAATACAGATACTAAACTGCATTTGGTCACGATTTGAATTGTTCATGTAAACAAATTCCAATAATGACTACTTTAACAGTAATGTATAAGGAGGTATAGTAGATCTTGAAGGAATGGGTAATTAGCTGATGAACTTACCGATGACTACTCTCGGGTCTCCAAAGCCAGCTCCATGAAACCCCTTCAGATGATTCAGAATGCAGCAGACCTTGTCTGGAACAGCACCCTCCTACCTCAACTCTCTCCTGAAGGCGTACATTCCCTCACGCAATCTGCGGTCGGTTAACGACCGACGCTTAGTATTACCTACTCAGTGTGGATCAAGATCCCCTTCCAGAACCTTCACGCTAACTGTCCCTCAGCGGTGGAACGAACTTCCGATCTCAATCCGGACCACAGAATCCGTCTCCATCTTCGAAAAAAACCTCTAAAATGCCAACCCAGACATTTATTTTAAATAAATAAATAAGAAATTTACTCTGGCTCTTACACCTCTACTCTGCGCACTTTGCTTCTCTAGAACTCGAGTGTAAATCTTGTACGGTAGCACGACTTGTATTGTTCTCCGCTCGATATATCGCTTCGCTCGTATTTCCTCATTTGTAAGTCGCTTCGATAAAACCGTCTGCTAAATGAACGAACGTGAATGTAAAGGATGAGCTTATTTACAGCAGGAGATCCAATCAACTGTGCCTTGTTTCTCTCAGTAACGTGGTGATGCTTATCCTGATTTAATACCCTTTGTGTGTTCGCTCTTCTCTCATGATGTAGGTGGTGCGAAACAAACCTGTTGCGAAAGAGGCTCCGGGCAAAAGGAAATGCAACTGTCGCCAGGAGATGAGAACCACGCAGCTCGGGCCAGGCCGCTTCCAGATGACCCAGGAAGTAGTCTGCGATGAGTGCCCCAATATTAGGTAAGTCTTCCCATACCATACGTTTATCATGAGAATATATACTGAAGTGGCGCGCACACAGAGTAAATAACGCTGCCACTGTTGGTTTGCAGGCTTGTGAATGAAGAGAGGACTCTAGAGGTGGAGATCGAGCAGGGGGTCAGGGATGAGATGGAGTACCCCTTTATTGGTGAAGGTGCTGTGTGACTGGACCGAAACTGTTGGATTTCTAAGACTTGAATTTCCCGCGTGCGTGCCTGGCAAATCACTATCGTATCTTGTTCCCTTCTGTGCAGGCGAACCCCATATCGACGGAGAGCCTGGAGATCTTCGCTTCCGCATCAAAGTCTTGAAGTAAGATCATTTATTTCAATCCATCCAACATGGTCCTGACAATATAGGAGTTGTTTTATTGTTATTTTCACTTCATTTGGCAGTGATAACTATGGTAAGGAAAACCCTGCCGATTTGTTACCGTGTGAGCCATGTGATCGCCTCTCCTGTAATGGGGAAATGTTTTGTTTTTACACACGGACATCTGCGTGTCCTTGCTTAATCTGTGTGTTTTGGTACTCTAGGCACCCAGTGTTTGAGCGCCGAGGTGACGACCTGTACACGAATGTCACCATCTCCCTGGCGGAGGCTCTGGTTGGCTTTGAGATGTATATCCCACATTTGGATGGCCACAAGGCAAGTGTCCTGATTACCACTCGCACATTTATACTGCCGTGTAAGTTTCCCCGATCTATTGTATAAATTGTGGTTCCTCTGGTTTTACAGGTTCATATTGTTCGAGATAAAATCACCAAGCCCGGAGCTCGAATCTGGAAGAAGGGTGAAGGACTTCCCAACTTTGACAACAACAATATCCGTGGATCGCTTATAATAACCTTTGACGTAGACTTCCCCAAGGAGCAGTTTAATGAAGAGGAGAAAGCTGGTATGGCAATAGTGAAGGTTTATTGGTCTAGATTATTAATTTATTCACTTATTTATTTATTTACTTTTTATTGCACATGGGGTATAGGGTGTGAGATGCATTTTAGTTATTTATTTATTTATTTTATTATTATTGTTTTACCTCCTGAGGTTTCCATCATGAATTTTTGTCCGTCTCTTTCCTTGTGTAGATCTAAAGAAGCTTTTGAAGCAGACACCGGCTCAGAAGGTTTACAACGGTTTACAGGGATACTGACACACCAGCCAACCAAACCAGGACTGATTACCCTGTCAAGTTCCATACCCCATTTAAACACACACACAAAAAGAAGCAAGCATGGAGGATTTATTTATTTTCTCAGACTGTACTCAGGATAGGTTGTCTGTACGTGTGGTTTTTTTTTTTTGTTTTTATTTAGTTTTGATTTGGGATTTTTTTTAAAACCTTTCTCTCGAAGTAAGGTTATCAAAAGCAGCCAGTTTTTATTTTTTTATTATTAACCTTTTTTTCCCCCCCGCGATTTGTTTCTTCTTTAAGGCTTTAATGATTTCGGTTTCAGTGTTTGCGTTACAGTTTAATAGTTTTTTTTTCTGTCTTGGCCTACCCAGTCTACCCAGTCATGACTCAACACTGTCCAGGAACCGAGCTGCCACAGGAAAGCGTAACGAGAAAGACCGAGGCTTTATATCGGAGGACACTGCGTCTGTACTGTTTGCCGTCAAAGCCGAATATTTCTTTTTCAGAAAGGATTTATATGAATGTGTTGTTTATTTGTAGATGTTTACCTTCGTGCTTCCTTCTTTGAGTATTTCCTGGGGTGGGGGGGGTTTTGGGTCATGTTTGTTAACTGTCAGATATTTCATCCAACCTTTTTCAATTTTTAACATGTCAGACGTCACCTCCATGGCCTTGCCTATGATTAAACTTTCGCCTCTGCTCCTGTTAAGTCCCATGCCGGTGTGTTTCCACCAAGGGACTACTGCACTAAAATTGCCCAATAGGAGGAAAGTTTACAAGGATCACAAGAAGACCTCAATTAAAGGTTTATAATGATGTTTCAAACTGACTTTGTATTAAAGACATTTTCCCGTGTCAGGCCACATGTCCAGCCCAGGGTTAATAATGGATAATAATGATTACAGGGTTCATACAAAGTGCATGAATTAGGCTTTTTTTTTTTTTTTTTAAATGTAAGTACTGGAAAACCTTGAAAATAGCCATTTTTTAAAAAATCTAGTGGTGCTTTAAAAAGGTCTTGAATTATCAAGTTAATAAATGCGAAATCGCAGAATATCTTTAGTGTTTATTTTCCGATAGAACGCGAATACAATCCTTTCACTTAAAATATGACATCTCCTCCCTCTCCCTTCTCCCTCTCCTCCTCCCTCATTTTGACTGAGACGGGGCCAGTCCGCTTTTCAGACCCCTTTAGTGACAAATCTGTCAACTTTTTGGGCAAACCGTAGCTACTTTCCATAGAAGATGGTCACCAGTACTGCCCTGCGAGCGCGAGGTCCTGCTTTCCCCCCAGCAGGTACACCTCTCTCTGGGGCTACTCTGGTAGGGCAGATAAGAGCAGCACGTTCAGTATGAGAGGAAAAAATAAGAATAACATTCCGTCGCTTCTAACTTCCTCTCTGAGTGTTCGTTTCACATGTAACTACAGCCGAAAACAGCACGGCCGTTGTTTAAATGATGTCTGTGGTGGTTTCGTCAGCAGGCATCGCGGTTATAAAATCAGGATTTTAGCAGCAGCTTGGAAGTGACTGCTCGTTAACGTGTCGTCTCTTGACGGGCCGTGGTTCCGTCGCTATTTCACGCTCGTCCCGGTGTCAGACGACAGAAACAAAAATATGTCAATGAGAACAGCTTTATTGGGAATTCGTCTGTATTAAAATGCAGCATGTGAGCACCGAGGGCAGGAGAGAAGCAGACCGACGTAAAGAGTCGACACTAGACAGAACGCGAATATGACGTAATAAAATATGCTAATTAGCGCGTGACATCATTTAGTGACGTTTCATTGAAAGTTGTTGGCAGCGGTGCTCCTGTCACTCACCTGGAGCACAGGGTGTCCCAGAATTCTCCATACATGGGGGAAATTAACACTTTTTTTTTTTTTTTTTTAAGCCAAATGTACATTTCTTTACAAAGCATCCTGTACATGATTGCCATGTCTTTGTGAACGCACATGGAGTCGTCTATCACAGCTTTGGCTCCCGGTTTGGCCACGGTCTGGTGTGAGATGTGTTCGCCGTGTTTCCTGTTAAAGTCCATCCCAAACTTGCGACAGCTTCCCGATCCAGCCACGAGAAGGATTTCGATACGTTCTTTTGTCAATGGGCATTCTTAAAAGGAAAAAAAAAAACATTTTTAACTGAGTATGAAATATTTTGGAAGACATTTTGCTAAAAATATTAATTCCCCCCATGTGTGGAGACTTTTGGGACACCCTGTATTCTGACGTTATGGTGAAGATGAAGCAATGCCTGGGAAATGCGAATTCAGTCCAGCATGGCTGCAAGAGGTGCCATTTTATTACTGTTATTATTATTTATGAATTTATGAACGAATATGTTTGAATGACTTGAATCTCTTGGTGCATGGAAAGTCTTGGAATTTCATTATGAAGCATCTGTACGAACCCTGTGATTAATAGGTCAGGTGATTATCTGTGTGGCGATGAGGTGGCTGTGAGAAATGAAAGGTTATTCGCACAAGTAACAGTTCTGTGCTTGTTTATCAACTAAAATGTATAGACGGTAGATATTACCAGAGCACCTGTAATTCATAAAATCATTGTAAATGATCTGTCAAGGTGCTTTGGATTCCCATGAGGCAGGAGGCCGGTGGTGATGGTCCACGGCGGCGGTCTGAATCGGGCAGAAACGTACAGCCACTTTAAATTGAAAGCAAACTTGGCTGCCAGAGTTCTCGGCAAAGCTGCAGCCCATGTCTAACCGCATTAGGGATTACATCGGGGATCTGTAAGAGAATATCATGAAACAGCGTGCACGTGATCCTTCTCGGAGAAGAACGCGGGTCAATCCAAGGTAGGTGGCGCAAGCGAAGTAACAGAATAGATTTCTTTTGGGAAAAGAGAACCAGGACACAGAGATGGTTATCTGGTTAGAACCTCACGTCTATGTCTACAACAAAATCCTTCACGGGGCGGTTATTTTACCACATTTGAAACTTGAACTTAAGAAGAAAAACTAAAGCAGGCATATGCAACTAATGCTTACGGTTATTAAACACTAATCAGTAAAGTGGCTATTAATAACAGTCATTACAAAGTACATCAATCACTGATCAATTTATAAATGAAGCACTAATGATACATTGGGAAACTTTGGATTTCCACTGCTGACCCAAACGCTCCTTTGTGTCTGACCACAGCATCTTTCTGATGTCTGCCGGCTTCATATTCATAAATTCTGGTATTTAGAATATTTTTTTTTCCCCCTCGTGCTAAAAATGTGTTTGGTGACATGCTTCGTAGTCTGTACGTGTAAAGTAGAGTAAGCCATCACAGAAATTCTAATGGTTTCCACTACGAACCCTAAGTTAACCTTAAAACTATTACCATTATTGGTCCTTAATGGTATCCACTAGACATAACATGCCACCAATAGAAGGCAACAAATAACCAGTGGAGACCTGCATGGACCATTCCAGTTTCCAATAAAACCAGTACGATTTCCATTAAAACCATTACAAATTCTCTGAGGCTATCTCTTGTTCTTTTTTCAGCAGGAATGTTACTACAGTAATAAAATCTATCGATTTATTTGACATTAGAACATTTACAAATCGCTGACATGAATAAATATACCGTATATTTGGCATATTGCGACTGTGGAACTATTTTGTTTGTTTGTCAGATGTGTGAGAGAGTAATACGGTGTATTAGCTTAGCAACGATGAGAACAGTTGATAGCATTATGAGCTCTAAGTGCTTTGAGAATAGTAACAATGGTCGTTCATTGTTGTACTAAGTACTGTAATTGAGGAACTAATGCAAAACATTGTGCACGGGTCAAATCTTATGTAAGTGCTCACAGTCTCCAGTAGAGGGCGACAAACGTGCATTAAACTTGCGTGCTGTCCAACTGTAATGGTAAGGTAATAAAAGCTTTGAATGCCCTAGAAGTGTACGTTCTTAACGGCACAGTTTGGGAATACAGGTGAGTGTGGGTTTCCTTGCACGTCAAGCAGATTCAGGTTAAAACGAATTAATAACCAAATGTGATTATTTGAAGGTGACATGTTGGAGCCCGGTAGTGTTGCCACCTCACACCTCCAGGATCACTGGTTTGAGCATGAGCTCAGATTACTGTCTGTGAGGAGTCTGTGCATGTTCTCACCATGACAGTGTAGGTTTCCTCTGGGTTCCCTGGTTTTCTCCCACCTCCTGGAAAACCCAGCAGATGGATGAGCGTATGAATGTGTGTGTGTGGACCAGGGTGAATTCTTACACCTCGCTCTCAGAATTCCTGGCATATGATTTGTATCCACTGTGACCCAGAGATGTTCAAGTCTGTCGTGATTCCAGCTGGACCACTCAAGAAGATTCACAGACTTGCTGCGAAGTTACTCCTGTGTTGTCTTGGCTGATCCAGCTCACTTTCGTGGTTATGTCGTGGTTAAATAATTCCCCAGTTTGAGGTCCTGAGACCTAACAGGTTTTCCTCAGTAACTTTAAAGCTACAGAATGTTTTAGCTACCTTCAGCAGATCTGAGCCTCGGTGAAATCCAGTCTCAGATGTGTGTGGATATTTACTCTGACTTTACTTATTGATGCCTGAATAAATTGTTTATTTTTTCCAGACCGGATAAAAATGAATTTGATGTATTCTTGAGTTAGTCTGAATGATTTCAGAGTGCACTGTTTTATGTGATGATTAGATAAATATATGAAGTCAGTATAACTGAAATAATGTGCGTGATATTACATCAACATTGTTTCTTATACTTTTCTTCCTAGAACTACCTTCTCTAACAGTGACGTTTTGGATTGCATTACAGCATTTGGCAGACACCCTTATCCAGAGCGACTTACAATTATGTCATTTTTTTATATATACAACTGAGCAGTTGAGGGATAAGAGCCTTGCTCAAGGGCCCAACAGTGGCAGTTTGGCAGTGCTGGGATTTGAACTCACGACCTTCCGATCAGAAGTCCGACGTCTTAACCACTGAGGTCTCACTTCCCACTTCACCCATCCATCCATCCATCCATCTTCTATACCGCTTATCCTTTTCAGGGTCACGGGGAAACCTGGAGTCTATCCCAGGGAGCATCGGGCACAAGGTGGGGTACACCCTGGACAGCGTGCCAATCACATACACACTCACACACCCATTCAGACACTTTGGACATTCCAATCAGTCTACCATGCATGTCTTTGGACTGGGGGAGGAAACCGGAGTACCCGGAGGAAACCCCCGCAGCACGGGGAGAACATGCAAACTCTGCACACACAGGGCCACGGTGGGAATCGAACCCTTCCCACTTCACTCGGTTTAATTTTTGCTTTCTTTTTTTACTAGGAGCAGGCCACAACAGATGTGGAGCGTTTTGAGAAGAGGAAGCGTTATTCCGTGTTGTGAGGTCATGCCGGAGGAGGTATTTTCCGGAATTTTGTCTGGACGTTTGTATTCTGGGATTCCATCTCTGAATCTCCACCGAGAAACACGTCCTCTCTCTACACTCCAAACCACACCGGTTCACATGTATGTCTGCATGTTTTAATTTATGCATGCGTGACTCACCCCCGCAGTGTTCTCTTAAAACTGTGGGATGAAGAATTTGCTCTGGTGGTCTTCCACACAAGCTCACAAGCCGTTATAAGTGAGGAGTGTGGAGCTTTTACTTCTAGTTGACACCAATAATCAGAGCAGACCAGAAATTGCTTTCTGGTGTGGATATTATTCATAAGGTTCTAATGTTTGCACAAAGTAATAATTGATTCGTGAATGTGATTGATTATCGGATATCGAACGGTTAAAGCAAAGACCTTTGCTGTGAGTGTACCACTGTCCATCCGGTACAGACCTCTTTCCTATGGGTTTGTGGCCACAGGAGGGCGATGTTAATTCTCAGTGTTGCTCTGTATAAAAACCAAACTTGGAGCCTGGTCTGTGCTGAGAGAATGTGAGCCCAGAGTTCAAAGGGGCACTGGCAGGCTGTGAAGCTTAATGGCACACATAGGGGTTAAAGCTTCCTGGCAGAAGTGCTGCAGCGCCTCTGCTTACACTGCCTTGGCAGAACTTTCAGCCTTTCACTGCCTTGGCAGTAGTTTTGGTTAATAGAGTCTGACTTTGTGTGTGCATGTATGTGTGTGTGAGAAAGAGAGAGAGAGAGAGAGAGAGAGAGAGAGAGAGAGAGAGAGGGCATATTGTAAATTCACTTCCTAGGTAGACAAAATTTTCTGTCTTTTATATCTCAAGCACTACAAGGCTTAATAAAATTACACTTTGTAAGTAGTATTGTATTCACTAATTTCTGTCATGAAATCAGAAATAACATAACATTTTCTAAAGTCTAAATGTCTGTTGTTGTTATCTATCAAAAATACTAACCAACAAAGCATGGACTGAGGTAAAAAAAAAAAATATTTAAAAAAAAAAAAAAACAGCTTAAAATAAGAGAGCTGATGGACAAATCCTGCAATTTTGTGGTAGAGAGCTTGAAGTAAACAAAAGGCGGCTCTTGTGTGGAATAATGCCTGTCAGCCGTGTCCTCAGCCCGCCGCTGCTTTGAAGGTGCACACAGCCTCCCTCGGCCTAGAAAGCCTCTACGCTCTATGTTACTATATAGAATCCCATTGATTCAAAGACGCACACAAAAAAATGAAAGCCTCAACTATTTAACAGCACATTGTGGGCTCTAATTATGGGAAGCATGGGCAGGAAAACGCCGCTTGAGGGTTTTTTTTCCCAGAAAGCGCCGGAGCCCTTCGGAGAGTGAGGACGACGCTGCTGTTTGTTGAAATACTTTCACGGGCTAAACATAGTTAGCTGTCATTATGGATCGTTGCTGAACTCCTAACAACATCTCCAGTCCACTCCTATCCTAATGTCACGGTTTAATCTGTCGCTTTGTCCGTTGCAGGAGCCCAACCTACTTCGTGGCGTCCACATCCTGCGGAAAGGGTGATGGTGGCGAGCGAAGGCGGAGGTACAGAAGTATGTTCAGACGATCAGATTTGATTAAAAGCCTCCAGACAGTTTGATGCAAAGGTTATTCCAAGTAGCACAAACACCATATATATGTCATCTCAGTCACACTGGGTTTACTGGCTCTATTACCCAGGTGTTTTCTGTGGAACCCACTCGATCTTTAAGAAACATCCTTCAGAGCTGCATGAAAGGAGATATTAGTATATCAGCCTGAGTATATGTATGTGCACATGAAGTACAGTAAGAGTGTAGGGGTGCTGAGGGCAGGCAGGCTGGTGAAAGCGGTCTTTGTGTGGGTGAGGAGTGCGTTCAGGCCCTCCCCTCAACCGCCATGCCTGGGTGCTGTGGTGGCAGATCACAGTTAATAACTGTGTGGTCGGCTGTCAGGAGCACTTAGCCTGATGCTGGGCAGGCAGGGCCCTTGAACAGAGCGTCCTCTGCCTGAGTGGGAGTGTATATATGTGTGTATATAGAGTATGTATTTCTGAGAGCAAATATAAGTATGCAAGAAGCGCAACCTGCAAACTTCCACGAGCAGTTTAACTGGAGTATCTTAGGTTAGGGTAGTCATAATCAGCTTAGTGTAATTTAGTACTTAAATACTGGAATGGTTATAAGCTAGCTTCTCATTAGTTCTTGTACTGGAATGGGTGGTTTACTTCTACACTCAGTATTGGATGCACAGTTGTACACTATGCATTTAATGATCCAGTACCAAACGTTTTTGGGCTAATTGAAAATAACAAAGTGGGGAACTGGACCAGAATAACCTTTATAAGAACAGCTAGCAATTTTTCAAAGCAATAATGTTTACATCTAGTACGTGTCTGCTATGTAGCAGTGTTTTTGCTCGCCAAGTCTGCAATTTTGACATTTTTATACCACAGTGACTTCTGATGGATCTGTTTTCTGCTACAGTCTGAGTGCAGTGTTCCTGTATTTTTACATCATCCGAATATCAAACCTTACATTACATTCCACTGATTTTCCCAGTGAGAACACACGACTTGCACGGTGACTAGTGTACTATGGAAGCATGTGATTTGAGACGCACAGTGAAGAATTTCAGTTCCTATAAATCATTACGCTATTTAACGTCAGTGACGGCGTTTACCCGGACAGTAACGATCTAATCATCGGCCTTATTCTGAATAAGACGTATAATATTCTGATTAAGGTGTTTACATGAGTCGCTTTTAGAACATTCCTTTCATGCTCAGGTTTTACGTGTTGTAGAACGTCGAGCGATTAACGGCGCACGTCGTCACGTCCCGACGCCACGCCGTCCGACGTCCTGTCCGGAATTTCACGTATCGACGTATAGTTCGTCTTTGTTATGGGACCGTATACAGTTCTGGATGTTTCAGTTTTAATTTTACGAAAGCTTCAAGTGAGTTGATTATTTGTCATGCTATACTTGTTAATAGACGACCGATTGAAGCCGTGGGCTGTGTCCGATGCATGTACATACATATCACTCTCCTACTCTATAGCAGGTAAGGACGCGGTTTGGGACGCGGCCGTGCTCTCTTGTTCGCCATCAGACGGTCGAGCGCTGCCGTGTGTGTACGTGTCCTGTCTCACGATGCGGTGAAAACTCTCACACGACGTTAATAGTGTGATTAAGGTGTGTACGTGTCTGTAACGCGACTAAAACAGGAATACTCCACACGTCTCAATTCCATCTGTGTTTACTTCGAGTGTGACTTTAATCGGATTAAGGTCATCGATAATCGCTGTTCACGTGCTAGTTTCGTAATCAGAGTATCGTCTTAATCGGGTTCGTATCGGAATATCGTCGTCCGCGTAAACGTACTGGGTAATGACAGTGCATTGGCACAGACGCTGATGAATGGATTTGGAGATATGTCGTTATTTTCAAACTCTCAGGTAGAAGAACCACTAACTAATACCTGGATTTAAAAAAAAAAAAAAACCCAAACAATTTCAGAACTCTTTCTTTAATGCTTTTGCTATGAATAATGTGAATCTATATTGCCTTTAAGATCAAACCTCTTTGTAGCCAGGGACACTTTAAATTAAATTCCACAAACTCCTCAGTACAGATTTCATGAACATTATTTAAAACTGTGCAATAATATTTTGTCTATTTATTGGCGCCATAGAGCATTCTATTCCTAAACTTTCCACTGACAGAACACATTAGGTCCAAGTTGACATTGTTTATAGGCCTACTTGTTTTTGAGTGGTTGAGGTTTGGATTAAAACCATCCGATTCGAGGGTCCAGTTCAATAAGCTAATAAGAACTCATTTTTACAAATTTATAATCGTAAATTGGGATTTATACCAAGGTAATAAAATAAAAATAAAATCACTGGTTTATTCTTCACTTGTCTATGCTTCATTGGCCCCACTTCGACAACCGGCGTTGTTTATTGCTTATTTGTGCAGTTAAGATGAACTGCCTACAACTCTCATTATCTCATCCATGAATCTAATTCCATTGCCAAAAACAGACAGAGCTGCACTTTGCTGGCTTTGGTGGCCAATAATTAAAGCAGGACATGAGTTCAGCTCATTAGATAACAATGCATGTAAACAGGTATCTGCTTTGCATGTTCTTTTTATTCCAGAGTATGATCCAGGTTCAGGTCACAGGGTATCACAGTGTGTATGACAAAGTGGTTTTGTTTGCTTTGTAGTAATCCCAAACTGTACAATGGCATTTTATTCAGTTTTATTATTAGAGTATACGTAGAATATTTTAATACTTCAAACCAAACTGAAGAGATACATCCATGGAGCAGTGAGTCAGAGAGTGAGAGTACTACAGTGTCCAACATGATAAGTGTGTGGTAGTTAATTACCCTGCCATTAAAAAAGCTTTGGGGACCCTATTCTTGATGACTATCATCAGTCTAAGTCAAATGAGGTAAATAGCATGAGGAGATTGTTATGCATCCATGTAAGGGAAAACAACACATACCTTTCTGGCTGTATGGGTTCTCCTGTGTGAAAACCTGGTCTGGCAGGTTCTGTTTCATGCACCTATGACTCCCAGAATAAATCATAACTTCCTGCTCTCAGTTCCTGCATTTGCTTATCCTTCGTTTCTCCTCTCCACCCTTCCTCGTGATGCAGCTCTGGATTGGTTTTGGAGAGCCTGTCACTCAGCAGGCACTTGGGCTCCTGTGTCAGACTCCCAGGGGCTTTGTCTCCTCAGACTCGCCCACAAATTAGAACACAATCAGTTATCCATCCCCTCAGCGCAGGCTCCAGGCAGACCCCCAAGCCAGCAGACGCAAGCCACCCTGTAGCCGTAATTCCACCTCCTGTTGCACAAAGCAGAGGCAGCTTTGGCCTTGTCCTTGACAAGACCCTTTGGATTGCCTCCGCCCCCTGCTTCCACACAGTCCTCCAAAGACCTGCTGAGAGAAACCAGGTTCTCTATGGTTTGAAAAAAAAAGTGTTGGCTGCTTAATTGAACCCTGGCAATCTTACACCATTCTTCAGCAGCTAGGCTTTTTTGCATGTCTCATACCTACATTTATTCATTTTGGCAGATGCTTTAATGTGAAACAGCTCACAACGGAGCTGAACAGATGAAGGTTATGTATCTTGCTCAAGGGCCAAGAGTGGCAACTTGGTAGTACCAGGTTTCAAACGTACAACCTTCTGATCACTAGGCCAGGGCCTTAACCAGTGAGCCACCCCTGCCCTTCCACACCGCTCTTACTGTTTGACTAAGGAGAGTTACAGTACAACTAATACCCTGTGTTCTTGCATGAGTGGACAAGCCTAGGTGTGAATGTGTGTACATATTGTCCCGTTCTGGAATGGTGTCCCATCCAGGGTGGATCCTGGTATAGGCTGTGAATCGCCTGTGACCCTGACTACGGTAAAACACAACTGAAAGTGAGAGCAAAATGATATATCACGGTTGCCATGATGTTCAGTACAGTGCTATCTGAATTGTTACTTGTTCTCTATGGGCAAAATTTGTTCTCTATTGGCAAAAGTTCTATGATGTCTGAGCCTGAACTTGCAACAAACCTGTAACACATTTAACGATCCGGGGACAGTATGGAAAATGGCAAAAAAAAAAAAAAAAAACTCGTTTGAAAATTCTGTTCACCCTGCACTATATTGAAAACACATTATTGATACATTATTTGATGTTTTACTTTGTGAATTAAATTTAATTTTTGTAAATATACACTCATTTCAAATCTGATGACTGTAATACACTCCAAAAAAGTTGGGACAGTCGACCGTTTAGCGCTGTGTAACATCACCTTTTCTTTTAATAACACTTATTAAGCGTTTGGATGCTGAGTGAAGACTCCAGTTGGTTAAGTTTAGCGAGCGGAATTTCCCCCCGTTCGTCCGTTACGCATTTCTTCAGATGTGTAACTGTATGGGGCCTTCGTTGTAATCCGGGCAGAATGTGGTTTGGCGTTGTCCTGCTCTGGATGGCAGCATATGCTGCTCCAAAATGTGTACATATCTTTCTGCATTAATGATGCCCTCACAGATGTGCAAGTTACCCATACCATGTGCACTGACACACCCACATACCATGACAGACGTTGGCTTTTGGACCTGACACTGATAACAGCTCGGACGGTCCTTTTCCTCTTTGGCCCGGAGAACACGACGGCTGTTTTGTCCAAAAACTATTTGAAATGTCGAATCGTCGGACAACAAAACACGACTCCACTGTGCTACTGTCCATCTCAGATGAGACCGAGCCCAGAGAAGTTGACGGAACTTCTGGACAGTACTGATGTACGGCTTCTGCTTTGCATAGTAAAGCCTTAACTTGCATCTGTGGATGCAGCGGCGAATGGTGTCGACGACACTGGTTTACCAGCGTATTCCCGAGCCCATTTCAGGATCTCCATTACAGACTCATGACGGTTTTTAAGACAGTGACGTCTGAGGGATCGGAGATCACGCGCATTCAGAAGTGGTTTTCGGCCTCGCCCTTTACGCACCGAGATTTGACCGGATTCCTTCAATCGTTTAATTATATTGTGCACTGTAGAAGGTGAAACGCCCAAAATCCTACCGATTTATCTTTGGGGAACGTTCTTCTCAAAGTGTTGGATTATTCGCTGATGCACCTGTTTGCAAATCAGTGAGACTCGATGCATCCTGGCTCTCGAAGGACCAGACCTTTATTGGAGATACAATGATTAGACGATCGCCTCACCTGTTTCACATCACCTTCTTATTTCAACTTCTCACATCGCTATTGGTCCTAAATTGCCCATTTATCTTTAAAAAATAACTACGCGGTTGATTAGACAAAACATCAAATATCTTGTCTTTATACGTTTTTGTCTAAACACAAGTCAAAGTACATTTACACATCACTCCTCTTTGTTTTTATTAGCATTTCCCAACCGTCCCAACTTTTTCATAATTGGGGTTGTACTTACAATCAATAAGTGAATACGGTAAATGCTGCGCCATTAAAGCTCTCATAAAAGGGTTACATGAAGTGATGCCTTGCGAGGTAAATAAATGATCTCATAACTGGCAGAGCTTTCATAGATTCGAGCTGTCACAAATCACTCATGATACAGTATAAATTCTTAGAAAAGCTGCTTTAAAAACCCATAATGTAGCCTACTCGGTTCAGCGAAAAAGTATTTCAAACTATAAAAAAGAAAACCCATCCTGATATATACCTTGTTAAAAATATCATAAAACATAGTTTATTTCAAGAAAAGCTAATAAAATACTATATTAAACACATGCAGCATAAATACTGCCCATGTGTGGTATGATCATAGTGATTATGTGAACTAATATCAGTCATTTTATTCAGTGTCGGATATAAACACCTCCTTTGAGGGTGTAATGCTAAACTGGAACCAAGCTGGTTGTCTAACCATTAATTTGCATGCCTGCATTTGGATCAAAACACTCCACCCTTCATCTGTGAGTTTTTGTCATCTAAATAGCTGGGAGGCTATTAAGTTAATTAATGACACATGGAAGGATCTGGATCACCCACGATCACAGCTCTCACTGGCTTTATCTATTCCCTCCCTGTGGCACAGCAGTACACATACTCACTCGCTCTCGCTCCCTCTCTCTCTCTCTCTCTCTCTCACACACACTCCCACACACACACACTCCTTCTTCACTGTATCAAATTAGTCTGACTAATGTTCCCAAAAACAGATCTTTCTATCATCTATATCCCATTTAGTCATCTCAATCATTTAAATTCCACCAAACCTGCTGGTCCTTTCATTCTTTATACTTTTAACTTTCCTACCTGTCACATACTGCGGTTCTGTTGGCAGTAAAACTATGGTTTGATAGCCGGCTTGTTGTGGCGTAATGCCGAGAACCGAGCGCTCTGTGTGCAGGAGTAGAGGAGAGGATGGGAGAGGATTAACACATAGAAATGACAGAGAGAGGAAGGGAATGCTGTCCTGAGACTTCCAAAAAAAAAAACAACCCAAAATAAAACATAATAGCTAGAAATATAGTAATAAAGGGACAATATCAATAATCCCTGGAAGTTGGGGGTGGGTTTGAGGCTGGCCCTGAGGGCATGTTGAACAGAGCTGGTGTGCGCTCTGATGAATATATCTGTATGTGATTATTTTGACAGCAGTTATAAACCCATAAGGTCTGGCCTCAGTTCCTGCTCTTGTTGATTTAAACCACCGTGGGCCATAAATAATGGCTGATTAAGTGGCCTATCTGGCTCTCTCAGCCCCCTCTGCCTGGGTGCGGGCCTGCGTCTTGAGTGCTGGCCCTCAATGTGTTCTGCATTAGAATTAGCGAAGAGCTGGTCGAGCCGGTCGAGGGCCGCTCCCCCAATACTAGTGAAGCCTTCAGTTTTTCAGACTTTAATATTTAAAATGTATTCCCTATAGGGAGACAGACAAGAACAATGAGTTTGATGATAGTCAGCAACAAAATAGACGTGCCTCACGGTCCTAAACATGCTGATCTGCATAGCCTCATTAATTTGTGAAGGCCTATAAAGCTATGTAGGTTTTCTATAAGTGTTCTCCAATGTTAACAAATGCATAAAAATAATACAAACATGATCCTATCACTCCAGTTCTCTTCACTGGCTTCCGGTCTTTTTCAGAATTCAATTCAAGGCTTTACTGATTGCTTTTAAAGCTCTTAATCAACAAGCCCTATCTTATATTTCTGACCTTATTTACCTGCATTCAGTCTCTCTGGTCTGGCAATAAAGCTCTCCTACGTCACATCTTAAATTAAAAGCTGACAGAGCATTATCAGTTGCTGCTCCACGTCTATGGAATCAATTGCCACCTGACATTAAGACTGCTCCATCAAGCTCTATTTTTAAATCATGCAGTTTTACACTCAGGTCTCCTTTAGTGAACAGTGGACTAGTTCAACAAACAGACTTCATATTAAACCATAATGAACTTTCTTTTACTCTCACACTATCCGTCGTGACCCAGATGAGGACGGGTTCACTTCCGAGTCCGGTTCCTCTCAAGGTTTCTTCCTCGTATCATCTCAGGGAGTTTTTCCTCACCACCGTCACCACCGTCTCGCCCAATAGGGATAAACTCACACACTTAAAATCTCCATCTTTTGTTAAAAGTGCTATACAAATAAAAATGAATTGAATTGAAATCTAGACTTAAGACGTATTTTTTACTCTTTGGCCTTCTCTGGCTATTAACTCGCCGATTAGTAACTGCTATCTTTTATTATTGTTAAAAATTTGATGTCATTGTGTATTTTATTGTATTTTATAATTGTTTCTGTACAGCACTTTGGTCAGTGTAAGCTGGATTTAAACGTGCTTCATAAATTTTATTTACTTACTTACTTACGTCTGTGTTTGGGTTAGTGACTTTTAATGCAGTGCATCCGTTTTCCCCAGCTGGCACTGGTGACGTGTGAGCCAGCTAAATTCATTGTTATTGGAGGATTAACTTACATAGGTCAGAGACTTTGTATATGAAAGTGGGCTTTTATGGATATTTGTGGTTATTATTTCTGACTGTTAAAAATCTAGCAGTTTGTGCAGTGTAGAGCGAGTGTTTATGCAATAGCTTGTGTCGCTCCGCTGAGGTCCACGGACAAGATGGAATGATTGGGCGGAATGCCTTTGATGCCGCTGTCGGGGTACAGTCCAGTAAACGCATAAGAAAACACTTTGGATTGGCAAAGGCTAATGATGTTTGAGAGACGTTTCACATGAAAATCTTTTCAAGGTTTTTTTTTTTATTTTTCCTTCTTCGAGGTATATTTCAGCCAACCTGCACCAATATGTTAAGTCTCTTTGCTGAGGTGAGAATTTCAAAATATGTGCTGAGGTGGTATTGATCATGAACCAGCTGGTCAGTCCTTATTTCTCCAGGCCAAGTCCCTGTAAAAACATCCCTTAAGCTGCCACATGCAGTGAGCAATAACTCAACCTGATGTCCTGCCTTTGTACAATGGCCTCCTGCCAGCATTGTAGTAGTAGCGAGTGCTATGGCACATTCCCCTCTCTTAGCGAGGATAACATTTCAGCACTTTAGATTAGCGACCCAGGGTCCCATCAACACCTTTAAGAGGGTCACGCCTCCCTCTTCAGTGCAGGCTGAGGAAGGCTGAGTAGGCCATGCTGTGTTAACCTGACCAAGGGCAGGAAAGCAATAACAAACACAGGATCACAGGACTATCGTGACCTCTGACCCTTACAATCTCTCACAAAACTCCACAAAGATTACTATCATATATATATCCACTTCAAAGCCCCCCCCCTCCCACACACATACACACACACACACACACACACACGACAAATGTCTCTTTATACACTGAAGTGTACAATAAATGCAACAATTCGTTGCTATCCCTCACAAAATTTGAAGTCTTCTAACAGGAAGGCGAATATTAAATAAAACATTGTAGAAGTTCAGGTGATGGCAAGTCTGTAGCAAGGATCTCACAAGAAAATCTACCGGTGTTAACCATTCATAGGTTTTCATAATGTACTCATGCACATTCTAACCACATTGCGATCGTGAAAACCATCCAGTCAGATTAAATGCTGAATTATTATCTCTCTAAATGATTTGAGTGAACAGTTAAAACACATAATAATATACAAAACTGATGATAATAATGATGATGATGATAACGATAATAATAATGACAACAATATAAGCCAACAATAATGAATTTCACTGTTTCAGCAGACTCTCCTTGCAAATACTATACTACTACTACTACTACTACTACTACTTTTAATAATAATAATAATAATAATAATAATAATAATAATAATAATAATAAAAGCCAATAATAATGCATTTCACTGATTTTTCAGCATACTTTCCATGCAAATACTATGCTACTACTTTTAATAATAATAATAATAATAATAATAATAATAATAATAATAGTAATAATTAATAATAATAATGTGTTGTTTTTGTAACTAGAGATACCATTTCCACCAAAGTTTAAATATAAGATCATAAGCGAATGATCGGCTGTGCAGTCGAATTCCAGACTAATTTCATGTTTCGTGTTTATTTTGTCGAAACGTGTCATCATACATAGAAACATCATCAGATTAACTCTGTAGTGGCGTCCCGATGAAACAGACATATCGAATTCTTCCATCTTGCTCTGCGATTGGGGGTCGCTTTAGTCCAGAGCTCTCAGACATGATTGGAGTTTTAATAAGGACATAATAGACCTGGCTCCAGCTCCCCCTCCCTTCTCTTTCTCTCTGGCCACAGAAATCTAGTCCACTGCTCTGGAAAACTTCACAGTGCCAACAGAGATTTAGAATGTAAAGGCTAGGCTCAGTAATGTTTAATAGTAGATGCAGCTCACTGATTGTGACCTTCTCTACTTAAACAAATACGGCCTCCTCCTTCTCCTTCTCCTTCTCCTTCTCCTCTCCGGATTCCACAGCCACTCCCCCGTCAGCCTCTTCTCATCAACCTCAAACTTCAGGTTCATGGACTCCATCACAATGTACAGCATCCATTTCATTGTTAATATGAAATACATGCAGCAGTGGGTCATCAGGTGCTTTTGCTGGTGTCTAACAAGCAAACCTGAGGCGTTTACAATGTTGTGACTGCCTTCTTTAGGTGATTGGCAGTAAATGATTGACACTAACAGTCATGGGAAGTTCCGCATTCAGGTCTTCAAAGTTAGTACACCCATTTTGTTTACCCACAAGACCATTCTGTTGTCAGTCATGCGTTCAGTGAAGAGCATGCAAGTCAAGGAAGCCAGCTGGGAAGACAAATCCAATCCAATTCTTAACAACCCCTGCGTTCTGATGTAACGTGGTAAGTAATAAGCACATGGCCCTTTTGTTTAGATGTGTTTGAAAATAAACCGGGTGTCTAAAAGTAAAGGTCAGACTACAGATATCAGATTTTTCAGATTTACATTGTAAATATTAGCTGTGTGTCTTTAAGAAGGCAAAAATAAATAGCGTGTTTGCTCTACACGTTTCATGTCGCTAAGATTGTCCAAGATTTTACTGACACTCTATCCTAGAGCTTCCAGCTGATCTCTTGCACCAGTGCGCGTGTTATCCGGGTCCACGGCCTGCATCGGCAGAGCTGTCCATTGCACTATATAAGCTGTTCATTGAGTCGCTTGTGTGTCTCAGCAGTGTGTTTGGTTTCCTGTGCATTCTCTGTCGACAGAATGCAGAATTTATATTTTTGCTTTGTTCTCCATGACTGATTCAATGGACTTTGAGCCTTCTTAAGTTAGTGACCCAACCTATAGCATTAGCATCACTAGCTCTACGTATACCCTCACTAACTCCCTTCATTAGCTGATAAGAACATTTACGTTCTAGCTCTGTCTGGTGCATCTGTCCGTGTCAACGTCGATCCTTTGTCTAGACACGTGAGTTTTGAGCGGTTTTCAGACAGAAGAGGACCACAGTGACAGACAAAGTGTTAGCAGAGAACGCCTCGATTGATAAGAAAGTTGGTCATTTCAGACTGGAATCATTGTCTTATAATTTCTAGATATTAACCTTGGTATTTAAACAAATAAACCACACTGTAAAACCGGATAAGTTCATTTAACTCAAAAAAAATTTGAACCTCAAAATTTTCAAGTTGATAAATCAATTTCTTTACGCCAAATACACTTAAATATCACCAAAAAAAAAAAAATTTAACTCAAACTTTGTAATTTAAAATACATTTTTATATTTAAGTGCATTTAGCTCAAAGAAATTGATTTATCAACTTTAAAAAAAAAAAAAAAATTGAGGTAATTAGTTTCCTCAAATTTTTTTGAGTTAAATGAACTTATCCGGTTTTACAGTGCAGTATATTTGCTAAATAAAGTGGGCATAATGGGCATGTTATACACAGGAAACACTGAACTGCATGTAAGCATTAAGAACAAAGAGCTTTCCTGGAATTATTTACTATTTATCTACTAGTTCATGAATCATGCCCATACGAGTTATGTTACTGGATGTGTCAGAAAGCCTGATACTGACACGTTCTGTAGCCAATATACATGTATATACGACATGAAGACTATATTATAGCCAATGTCTCAGGCAGAGACAAGGAAGTGATTCTGACATTTGCCTCTTGGTAATATCCATTGGAAGGAGAGCAGGAGTGGAAAGTTTGCAAAATGCTTTGAACCCTGGTTGCATAATGACCTAAAATCATAGCGTTTAATCAGGACAGTGCATACTGTAGCCTATATATTTAGCTCTAGGATAGTCTGTTTTAGCCACTACTTATGGTAGGCAATGAAAATCCTCAAGAATACACAGCATTCTGCACAGTCAAAACATCAATTCACTCATTCTATAATAATAATAATAATAATAATAATAATAATAATAATAATAATAATAATAAAGAAGAAGAAGGATGAATTCAGGTTTGCAGATCAGAAATCACAGTAAACAGTACTTGTGGGCCCCAATCATTCTTCACTGAATATAATCCTTACAAAATACAAAATTCATTAGGGAATAATTAACACTGGAACTGTGTCGGTCTCCTCGGTTTGGGTCTCCAGAATCCTTCTCAAAACACGAGCCAGTTTTCTTTCTAGTCTGTTCTCGTTTGCAGGGTCTTAGCAGAGGTGTAGGGCATAAGGTACAAGGGCTAACTCATACGTACTCTAATGAAGTATTTACAGATAATTTCAGCTGTCAAACACTAGTGGTCGATGACACAGTGCAGAGTGCTGGAGCTCCGAGCCTCTCTGGTCGTCGCGTTTAGCTCAAGCGGATTTCATTTCAGCTTGGAGTCACTTGGAGCGCAGGAAAGTGCAGAGCTCTGGGGTTTTAACATCCAGCTTCCCTCGTGCTTTAATTTGCTCTCGTTAATGCTGGACAAAGCACGAGAAAGTCACACTTACCCTTGCTGTTAATTATGGGGTTGAGTGTCTGAGAAGCTGAATTGAATCTCTGAGTAATGCGCGGCTAGTTTTAGTAAGACGGTCATTGTTGGATGTCTCCATGGCATGGTTTAATTGTCCAAATACATGCACGATACGTGTGAATGAATTTAAGGAATTTCAATCAATAAATCAATAAATGATGGCATTAAATGATGGATTCCTCTCCTTTAATTCACTATTAAATATCTTTAACCAACGTTAAATCAGTGAAGTGTGGAAATATAGAATAAGAATCATTTGGACTTGTAAAAATTGCATTCACTAGAAAGCTTGTAGGCTATTTATCCATCTAGTGGAATATCATTTTTAAAATGTTGGGGGGGGGGGGGGGGGGGGGATTTCTTTCGTTTTATCGGGTAGAGAATAAATGGGGTAAACTTTCCCAAACAAAAAAAATTCCTAAACGATTTTGGTTACTTTACACAATTAATGTACATAATAGTTACTGCTGCCGTATGATCCCCGAGTTACAGCATAGTTAATTAATGGTTTAGACTATCGGATAATAATAATAATAATAATAATAATAATAATAATAATAATAATAATAATAATAATAATAATAATGCGGTTATTATTGTTATTATTATTATTATTATTATTATTATTATTATTGTCGATGCAGCCTACGGTTCGTGGTGGAGCAATTAGTGTGAGTCTAAAAGGTTTGGATGGTGCGAGTCGTGACCTCTGAATGGAGGTAATTTATGGAGGTTGGAGGTTCTCCTGCGCCGCCGCCTCTCCTGTTAGAGACCCATTTAAAACATAAATGGACCTTAACTCGTGCGAAAACACATTATTTGGGAAAAGATTATTTCAGCCGGTCATTTTGCCATCTAATGTGTGCAGACGGGAGCAGGGAGACTCGGCGCGTGGACAGATAACACCCATCTTTAATGCTGAAAACCTCCCGGCTAGGCCTGAGGCCTTAAGTGAGTTTATTTATTAAATTGGCCAAAGATATAAAAAAATAAAATACAGAGAGAGAGAGAGAGAGAGAGAGAGAGACGGTGGTGTACCAAACTCGAAACATTCTTTAAAATCAAACACATGAAGAATTCGATATGACAGTGTCCAGTCGGACATTAAGACATTTTAAAGAGCAGTAATAAAACATCCCAATCGATTTGAAGATGTAGTTTTCTGTATCATTCAGGTGCTCGGTGCGTTACCTGTAAAGCGGCTGATTTCAGTGGAGGAGGCTGTGGGCTGAAGCGCCGCGGCTGCTGCTCTCGTTAATCGCTTTCGGTGCTAATTAAAACTGAGGTAAAGCACGACTCCCTGACACCTCACCTCACCTCTCCCTGCTAACCCAGAAAAGATTTCACCTCCGCGCATTTAACCCCCTACACGCCCCCATTCATCCTCTCAATAAACTTACAGCACAACACTCTTTTAGAAATGTACTCTTTTAGAAACGAATTTTATAAGATAAACATGAGCGAATTTATTATTATTATTATTATTATTATTATTATTATTATTATTATTATTATTATTATTGTTGTTGTTGTTGTTGTTGTTGTTGTTGTTGTTGTTGTTGTTATTATTATTATTATTATCATTATTATTATCATTATTATTATTATTATTATTATTATTATTATTGTTATTATTATTATTATTATCGCTGTGTTATCCCTTTATGTTCAACAAATCGATTTTCATTTAATTCGTTTCCTTTATTTTTAAATCTGCATTAATTAGTAAACCTGCATGCAGTTTACTAATTAATTGATTAACTGCAACTCAGCCGAATGCAATTTTTTGGGATATATATATATATATATATATATATATATATATATATATATATATATATATATATATATATATATATATATATATATATATATATAATTTCGTTTGCTTATAATAAGTGTTTAAATAGCCTATATTTGGTAGAGAACCTTATTTTGCCCTGCTTTAGTGATTCATAGTCACCATTTTCAAGTTCATTTCTGTTTAATATGACGGTTTCTAATAGAGACAGATAAAGATTATGGGCAAAATAATTGAAAAGATTAACTATTTTAATAAACTTGTAGGATTAAATGATTCGTAGGATTATAATGGATGGTTAAAATATCATTCAAAGTTGTGTGTGTGTGTGTGGGTGGGTGTGTGTGTGTGTGAGTGAACCGACCACTAACCACTAGACTGTGCTATTTCCCGACAGTCCTTCTGTCCTAATATCACTCGATTCTTTCATGTATTTTAATCGGTTGTGATCTGACATATGATGACGTCATTGTGTGATCGTATGGATTTACATAGCATAAATATTATTCAATAGACCAAGAGGTTGGGACACTTTATGGAGCACTTTAATTTGCTCTGAATAAAGGGCATCTGCCAAATGCTGTAAATGTGACTGTAAAGGTAAATATAAATGTAAGCCTTGTGGTGTTTGTTTCTTACAGGCCTAACAAAGGCAAGTCGACATTGCTGTTAACTAAGCCTTAAGCTGTGACTCAAATTATATATGTGACTCATATACCTAATGCTTAAAACTCTTTAGCTTTCCAGTCTAGAGTAATATTGCATGGAACGTCGTTTTAGTGGGTTCTTAGACTACAGAAAATGTTTGTTAAATGTAAAAAGTCTTATGACATTTTTTTTTTGGTAATTAAATAGCTTTTAATGCACATTATTTAATCTAATTGTTCAATTGCAGTGCAGTTTTGAGGCAGAGTTGGAAAGAAACTCCATCATATTATTATTATTATTATTATTATTATTATTATTATTATTATTATTATTATTATTATTACTCAATCGTTTTTACACACTCACACTAAGTAGAAAAAGTGACGCCACATATTTCAGGCATTTCAATGCCATAAACTCTTTTTTTTTTTTTTTTTAGAGTAAATGAAGTAATATATTTTGAAATAAGTAATGTAATAATCTAGGGCTAATATAAAAAATACTCCTGGTGTATTGTGTTTAGATTTATTTTATTAACTCAATGCAATAAATACTACTACTACTACTACTACTACTAATAATAATAATAATAATAATAATAATAATAATAATAATAATAATAATAAAAGCCATTCAAGGATTCCTCAAGGGTTCTTTGAAGAGTTGAGATTCCTCTCTCCCCAACAGAGCTGTACTTGGAATGCCTTTCTCAGAATTTTTTCCCAGAGGTTTCCCCATAGGAACAAGATTTAACTGAAGTGTGTACAAGGCAGCTTTTCTGCTTGAATATACTGAATCTCAGTAATCCATAATTTTGACATACAGGGCATCTAACAGGAATGATTTACAAATGGGATTCGTTTAAAAAAAAAAAAAAAAAAAAAAAAAAAAAAAAAGCACATCATTATGTAGATGTACGAGTCTCAGGTCTCAGTCAGAGCATTCCTGCCATGCAGAGATTGGTGTATTTACTTCTCTAACCCACACAACCAAAATTCAGCACATTAATCGCCATTATTATAACAATCACTCATTAATAATTATTCAATTATTCGTACTTCATATTAGAATGAGGTTGAGTGCTGACCTTCAGGACAGGACTTTGACACCTCTGCTATTAAGCATGGGGAGTCAAAACACCGACTTTATAATATGTAGACTGAAAAAACTGTGGTTGTTGGCATTAAGAATAAGTCATACAATTTAGGCTTGCGTAAAGTTAGGATTATCTGAACACAATACATGCGTTTCCTCCAGAATAACTAGTACATCAGATACAAGCAAAGAAAGGAAAGTCAACACTCTGAACGGTCAGTCGTTCCAGGAAGCCTTATGGGTCGTAATAAAATACTGGGTTGAGGACGGAAAACGTCTGAAAAGTAATAAGTGACAAAATATTGCTCGTGATTACTTGAGTTCACCTTGCATCGTTTACCAGTAGATTATAAATAGTCGGCTGATAAGTAGGCTAGTTCAGCAGAAAGTTTCTGCACTCACATTTTTTATTTTATTTTAATATTTCCAGCCATTTTTGTAACGTAATGTCTGTCTGTCTGTCTGCCTGCCTGTCTACCTGCCTGTCTGTCAGTCTGTCTGCATGTCTGTATTTATGTATGTATTTATGTATGTATTTACGCATTTTCAAAATGCCGTAGATGACGAGAATGGAAAAAAAACAGATGTGGTCGTGGAGCAGCATATCAGTGTCATCCAGCTGTTTCATCCAGCTTGGGCCCATTTCATCAGGCTCATATTCATGTCTTCATATTGAGCCAGAGGTTTTGTATCCGCTGTCCTTTAACCACCACATAATTGTCTTATTTTTTATGTAATTCAACAACAACAACAACAACAACAACAACAACAACAACAACAACAACAATACCACTACTAATAACAATAAAACAATAATAATTATTATTATGATCATAATACTACTACTACTATTAATGATAATGATGATAAGAATACTACTACTACTACTACTACTACTACTACTAATAATAATAATAATAATAATAATAATAATAATAACTCTAGGCATATGACATCGTTTAACTTTCTCCACTCACATGAACAGGCTGCTCTTTAACCAGTCCACTATCTCGATTCAAAATTTAAAAAGTCGTCAGTAAGGGGGGGAAAAAACGCCTTCAGGAGAAAATCTATATGTCTCCCCTTTACTTAACACAAACAAATTTTCACTACTGCATGCTCCTTTTCTGATAGTGATCCATCAGTGTCACCAACAACCGAATCCGTGTTTCACGCTCAGTGTTTGTTACCGTAACTGGGAAATATTCAATATGAAAGATCTAAAATCACAATAAAACATCAACAAAATGCCACTGCACGTTTGGTGTAATATTAACGCAGTCGGTAATGTAGCTACAGCTTGGCAGTGTTGTTGGAAACCAGACTGCAGTCGGGTCACAAATATTTACTGACTTTATGAAATGTTCAGCGCGCTCGTGTTGATCCCTTTTCCCTGTCAGATGAGTTCGTGTTTAATCGAATACACACAGCCTGGTGTTACCCAGGCGTTACTGAACACGCAAAGGTCTAGAAGTTTCATCATATGATACGATATATGATTAGTCATGTCATGACATGGTATAATAAACTCGCGGTTAAATCATTATTATTATTATTATTATTATTATTATTATTATTATTATTATTATTACTACTACTACTACTACTACTACTACTACTACTAATAATAATAATAATAATAATAATAATAATGATAATAATAATAATCATCATCATCAAAATAATAATAATAATAATAATAATAATAATAATAATAATAATAATCTTACTGTGCCAGGTTGCTGTTATCTACAGCTAAATTATATTTCTTAGACAGCAGTGGTTCCCATTCGTTTGCAGCTGAATTGAATGAATCATTTAAATTGTGTAACAGAAACAGAAATCTATTAATTTGATAAACCACACTGAATCAAAACCTTTTAATTTTTTATTACATTTCAGCATCAAGGAGGTGTTTAATAAAGGTTCATGAGAAGGTATTTTATAAAACAGCTATTAATTCTAGTTCAGGTGAACAGTCTGATGATCCGTTTCTAATGTACAAACATCCTCACAAACGCTTCAAATGCAATGAATGAACAAGAAAAGTTCATTTGTGTAGATTTTGTTTATTTGTTTGTTTGTTTATTTATTTATTTTCGGACGGAACAGAAAGCACAACATGGGGATTTTCTGGTTTTGGCATGCATGAACGCGAGCTGTGTCCCCAGTTCTGTGTTTTCTTCTCAGGTTTTATGTTGTAATCATGGTGGCGTTGCAGATGAACACACTCCATGGACACCAGTGGATCTGCGACATTAATGGGAATTTCTATTGGTGTGTATGCGTTTTCTCTGCGGTTGCTGGAGCTACAAGAACATCGCGTTGGGGATTATTCAGATTATTCTTATAAAGGAAGGGAAAGACATTTCACACTTTTTTTTTTTTTTGGTTTCTCTGATAGAAAAAATAAATCACTCCTGTAGTCTCAGACACGCGCACACTCGCACCCCAGACTCGCGTCGTCGCTCCTTCAGGTAAATCCTCCGTCAGTTATAGAGAGGCACCTGAACCGAGGAGAAGTGAGGAGAGCTTTCTGCCATGCACAGTGTCAGCACAACTACCTTCTCTACCACTCCGGGCTGTTAAATACTTTGCAGCCTTCATATGGTGCACATATTATTATCGCTTTATAATCACCGATAATCATCGGATAGCCAGTAGTGTCGGATGATGCTGGAGAATCAGACACATCACAGTCGGCTTATTCCACCTCTCCGCGCACGCACAGCTGTGTAGCTCGGTGAAATGACTGAGCGCATCTGGAGTCACTTTTGAAGAAGGTAAGGTCGCTTTGCATGAGTGTGGTGGAGTTTGAGGATTGATCAGAGGAGCACTTTTTGTGTGCTTAGACTGGAGGTTAAACTGGAGGTGCGTTTAAAGTGCGGGATCGAACTGGTTTTGAGCTGGAAACGCCTCTCGTGTTTCAGACAGGTGTGAAGCTGTGAGAAATGTTTAAAGATGTTTAAAAGTGATCGACTTCGTGTATGTATATGGGGAGGATTCAAATGACAAATGGGTAATCTCTCTCTATCTCTCACTCTCTCTCCTGTGTATGTGTATAAGAGAGAGAGAGAGAGAGAGAGAGAGAGAGAGAGAGAGAGAGAGAGAGAGAGAGAGAGAGAGAGAGAGAGAGAGAGAGAGAGAGAGAGAGAGAGAGAGAGAGAGAGAGAGAGAGAGAGAGTCATTCGAATCCTTTCCAAACGCAGACTCGATGTTTTTTTTTTTTTTACCAGGATCCAGGGGGGAAATGACGGGTATTATGGTTCAGTATTAACTTTGATACGAATGCGAGGTGACAGAGCGCAACACATGCAGTTGATCATCTTCGGGTTTAAGTTATATTAACAGCCGATTGCATAAGGCCAATTACTTCTTAACCTGTGTGAGGGAAAGTCTTACTAGGCTCTGATTAGCTAGGTCCAGAGGTTTTGCATGCAGACGGACGCGTAATGTTTGCACTCAATAACCAGAAACATATTAATCTCATATAGTGAAAGGCTGTTCAAGTGTCCGGGATTAACTCTATAGAGCTGTATTGCTAAGAGTGCATGGATGGGATTAATAAACTAGATCTGACCCCCCCCCCCCACCACCACCACCACCACCTCCCAACACCCCCGTCTCTCTCTCTCTCTCTCTCTCTCTCTCTCTCTCTCTTTCTCTCTCGCTCTCTCTCTCCGTCACGCGCTCTCTGTCAGTCAGCGCGCCGCTGGCACGGGAGAGATTGAAAGTGACACACACACACACACACACACATTCACACGCACACTCACACGCGGCCGACCTCGGTCTTTTACGTCGAAGAAGAGACTTCTGCTGCGATCGGTCGCTTCTGAGTAGCGAATCGACAACCGCAGGTCCTTATCTTCTTTATTTCCTTTTCTGTGTTCCCGCACACTAGACGGACTTTCTCTCGGTTTGTGGCGCGCGCTTTCTCCTCGCTTTGCGCTCGCGAAATGGTCGCTGGAGCTCGCGGCGGGCGGACAAGAAAATAATCGCACTTCCGTTACGGGGAACTTGTGTCGCTTTGCTGGTCGGATTTCTGTCTCTGTCTATTTCTCTCACACACACCCTCTCTCTCTCTCTCTCTCTCCCTCTCTCTCTCTCTCTCTAGTCATCCCTACCGCCTCCTCGCTTTAGACTCTGGCTTCCAGTCCCGCGCTCACACACAGCCCAAGTGTCAAACCGCCGATATCACCGAGCCGATTTCAGCCCACCGATATTACCAGCAAGCCGGTTCCAGCCAGCAGCGCTGCAGCAAGAAGCCCAGCCCTGGATTCACTACTTTTACTCAATGGACAGAGCCCTCTCAACGGCCAGCCCCGATACCAACACGCCTTGAGCAGTAAGTTCTCCTCTTTTCTCCATTTCCTCCAGGCTTAAACCAGGTGCTGTTTTCCCTCTGCCTCCAATATGCATAATATCCAGAGTGTTGCATTTTAATCCAACTCTTGTTGTTGTTGTTGTTGTTGTTGTTATTGTGGTTGTTGCTGTTGCTGAATTAACACCTACAAAGTTCTATAGACTCCCATAGCGTTCATTATGTCCATCTCCAGTAGACTCGTACTATATAAGTGCTACAGTGTTAATTGACCCCTTAGGATTTTGCTCTAGAGCCTTCTATTAATATGCTTTCCACTTCATGGAAGTTAACTCTAGTGTCAAGTCTTATTTCTAGAGTAGCCTAAATGATCGGCATTTATTAGGTTAATTGCATGCTCAGTGTTGCAATACTGGGGAGCATATTCATTTTGTCGAAATTAAAACTACAGTGAATAGATCATTTTAAACGATGATGAGTGCTCAGATTTTGTTTGGTAGCACATGCGTGCAACTCGTATAGCACCTTTGGACTCTGCTTAGACGGCTACTGGTGTTAGTCTTCTAATATTAGTGAACATTAACGCATAAAACGGCTACCGGCTGTTATAGGAGTTCCTGTTACATTACAAGTTAACATCTGTTAACCTAAAATATTAAGTTACTGACTTAGGTTTGTAGTGTAAGAGCTGAGGTCTACAGTACAAGCTGAAAGTTTAATTTCTATCCCTCAAACTATAATATGGACCTGGGCCCATACAAAACGTTCCAGATTATTAAACTACATTCATATATCGCTGATATTTAGATTTTGATTTTTATAATATATATATATAAGTTGTAATCTGTTGGATAAAGGTTAGATAGTTGGAGGTTAGATAAATGAATATCGAAAAGGGAAAATTAAAGCAAATGTGGACTGAATGATTAATACTTTAATTCTACAATTCTTTTAAATAAAATTAACTATGTAAATTGTATACTAATAATAAAACTTCTACTACTAGTACTACTGATAATAATAATAATAATAATAATAAGAAGAAGAAGAAGAAGAAGAAGAAGAAGAATCTGATGAAGAATAGGAAAAAATGTCAGCAGTGTCACTGTAAACGTTACCACTATTAGTACTACTGAGAATAATAATAATAATAATAATAATAATAATAATAATAATAATAATAATAATAGTAAAAGCAAGAAATTAATTTAACTGATGTTTCAACAGACTCTACTATTACTACTACTGCTACTACTTTTCATAATAATAATAATAATAATAATAATAATAATAATAATAATAATAATAATGCCATGTGCGTTGCTGTTATCTACAGTTAATTTATATTTCTTAGACAGCAGAGGTTCCCATTCGTTTGCAGCTGAATTGATATACTCATTTAAATTGAGTAACAGAATGGTGGAAGGTTGTGGAGTCCTGTAGTTTTTCTCATTAGAAAGCACATGAGTTACAGGTTATTACAGCTGCACATAACTGAGTAAGAAATGAGTTCAGCTCGACAGCACGTCGCGCTTTGGAGACGCCGAGTGTTGCGCGTTACTTATCCAGTCATGTTCAACAACATTAGCCGAAGAATATATTTTTTGGTGTTTTTTTTTTTTTTTTAAAAGCTCATGTTCATTATTTCACCGTGCATGAGACTTTGGAAAGAGATAAACGTCCAATAGAAATAGTAGGAGAAGAAATAGAAGACATAGGCGTTTTGGTTTTCCTCGCGTACAGCCACCACTGACCTTCTGCCCTGTGGAGAATAACCGCACCGCGCACAGCCAAACTCCTTACCATCCAAACCAACCTCTGTGTGTGTGTGTGTGTGTGTGTGTGTGTGTTTGTGTGTGTGTGTGTGTGTGTGTGTGTGTGTGTGTGTGTGTGTGTGTGTGTGTGAATATTTTGCCCATACATAGGCTATATTCTTCATAATTAGAAAGAGGCGAATGAATTCATGCGGCTTTAAAAAAAAAAATCTCCCAATTTAAAAAAAAAAAAAAAAAAAAAAAAAAAAAAAAAAGGTAATTTCTTTTTCTTTTTGATTACAAACTGCATCAGGTCCATCTGCACTATTGTAATGTAGGTTAGTATAAAATAATCAACATCTAAATCCATTTCTGCTATTCTTTGCCATACGACGTCATTATTTATTTATATATTTATGTGTTTATTTATGGTGTGTTTCTGCTCACAGTGGTCGTTCTGAAACTTATTTTAATGAGCAGTTAATTAGTTAATTAATGAACACTTTAACAGACACGTCCACAGCAGGAGTGTGAGTATATATATATATATATATATATATATATATATATATATATATATATATATATATATAGGGCACGTGAACTCAATCTACTCAAATAAAGCTTTAATACAGTTCAAGCAAAACTTTCATAACTTTACCTTATATGAAATAATGGTGGTTGGTTTTAGGTTATTATAATAGTATTAGTATATTAATAGTAATATTAATAGTAACAGTATTATTAATCGTATTAACCCTCATTCCCTAATTGGAGACTTTTTTTAAAAAACGCATTTACGCCAGCATGCAGTACTAACCGTACTTGACTTACTGAGTTATTCTCATAAGCGATCTATTTATTTATTTATTTATTTATTTATTTTTCAGAAAAAGCAAAACTATAGACATCTATAGATCATATCAGAAACGCAGTGGTTTATTTATACCCAGATTTGCCGTTGGTAAAACTTGCACGGGGACACAAAGACCCATTCGAAAGGTCACTCTTTCTCTTGAAGTCGGAAGGAGAGAGAAACGAAATTGTCCTAAACCAAAACAAAAAAACGAGCTCTAGGCTGACTTATGAAAACACTGTCTATCCTTCCAGAGTCGAAATGAATACTTCACAAATGCAAATGGAACCAAAATGCAACAGACAGTTTGACTCTTATTAGTGCCACAAACTCTGGAGTAAACACGCAAATGAAAGAAGCAGAAGCATATGGGCAGTGCGCAGCATTCAGTATCGGATTGCATGTGAATTTCGCCTCTCCATTCAAGCCTCGGTTTAGGCATACAATAAATGTTTATGAAATATGAATTATATTTTAGAAGGCACTTAAGCTTTTCCCATGCTTGTGAAAGAGAGGGATGTTTATTATAGCGTTGCCCTGAAGCAGCTGTGGCGTTAAGGATTTTATCGAAGTGGCACTGGTGCGTCCAGTATTCCTAAGTATAAACTATGCACCTCGCTCTTGGACTATCCACCACACACACACACACACACCCCCCCACCCCACCCCAACCGTTCTGAGTAAAAGAAAGCAAAATATGTCTCAGGAGTTCCTCTGCTAGGCTTGACATGCAGACAGCTTCTTATAACTCATGCGACACTATACACCAACCTGAACTCAATAGTGTGTCAAAATAGTGCGTGGACAGTGCGAGTGAGTCAATAATTTTGTCACATAGCATATCTGTACACGATACTGTTCTGTTTGTTTCGTATGTCTCCACACAGAGTAGCATACCCGTGTAACGCCTGGTGCACGTCACTAGGGAGCCAATTCTTATTATTCAGGTTAGGGTGTAAGGTGTAATGATTTCAAGAACACACGTGTTACAAGGTTACTATTGCAAATTTTCTCTCACTTGGTTTTATTTTCAAACACTGAGCTAGAGATCATTGCTTTTGTTCCATTTAGGCTTTTTTTTTTTTTTAAAAAAAAAAAAAAGCTCTTGTGCTTGTTTTTAAATGATTACTCTGCCAGTGTTTATGCTTATTATTAAGACAGGTAATTAAATAGCTAGCAACTCCACTTTCCCAGCCTTGTCCAGTTGTATGGTAAGCTGGTGTTCAATAGAAATATAGGTTGATACTCATTTCAGTGTGACACTTAAATTAAAGTGTAAGTGCTTGTTTTGATGCCCAGCTCCTGTTTAGATTGTACCATTTGAACATATTTAGCCAGAGCTGCAGGATTAATGCAGCATTCTACATTATAGAATAAATATCCAAGCGTGAGTATTTTACAGCCCTGCTCCATGTACTTGTCTGCCTTGTCGACCGTACTGTATGTGACGACTTACTGCTGTGAGACAGTGTGTGGTCCTTGGAAGTGTCAGAGCAGAAAGTCTGTTCTGTGGTTAGTGTATAGGTGGATGGGTGTCACATATGTTTTTTGCTGTGTGTACGCACGCTTGCAATGGACGGGGGAGCGTAATAAAGTCCTACCTCCGACTCTTTGTCTTTTACTACCAAATGAGATGTTTACGAGCAAGCCGAACGAGGTCTCGAGAAGGCCTGCTGCACTCCCGCCATTGCTCAGGCTTCCTCACCACATGACACATTTACACGTGTCACCAAATCAAGTCTTTCCGATCTTTCTTCCATTCTTCATTAGCCGGTTTATTTATATCTGTTATCGTCATACCGGTCAGACGGACGTATTGAGGGTCGTCTTCAAAAAAAAAAAAAAGACTTTATTCATACGTTTTCCATGTTTCTCACCCTTCTTGCACTTACACATGTTCTGTTTTTGATTAGTTTTAGTCTCAATGTTGCTTGCCTTGTTATGTGTGAATCCTGTTTAATTATCTCTGCTGGTTACGCTGTGATCTGCTATTAAATGCATAGCTGATAAGTTGTTATCTGTCTTTCCCCTCCTTCCCAACACACACCTGTATAGAATAGACTCTGCAGGGGCCTTCATAGACGTCCCTCTGACCCTCCACTCATCCTTTATCAGCGCTCCAACTGGGCCTATATTTTAATAACCCTGCAATAAATGACTATCACACAGCTATTCTCTGGCCAGCGAGGTTAACGCCTTAGCACACTGTCACCATACTGATATGGGCTAATAGTCCAACACAGACGAACCCAGGCTTATTTCATCATTTATTAGGTCCATTATTAGGAATAATTAGGCCGGGTTTATCAATACTCTCACGTCGCCTGTATGGTTTTATTATGTTTAGGAGGATCATTTATTATCATACCTTAAAGTACTCTTTACCTCAGACAGTCTGCTTTTTTTTCCCCCTCACTTTCTCTATTGATTGCACAGATTTGTTTACACAGAGCGTATTACCGTACGACGAGTTCAGTAGTGTGGTGTTCATACTGTCCTCCATTTACTGTGGGTGGTACAAGGCATTGTCTGTGCCAGAGGGAGTGAAAGAGAATAGAGGACAGCTAGAGAACGAGTGTGGAGTCGTAAAAAGGGAGTGAGAGGTATAGGGAGCCGACCTCTGCGGAGTGGTCGCTGGAGATTTGGAAATCATGGTCGCTCAGGATATAAGCCCTGTTCCACTTATTATTAAACACACCAGACACTTGATGCTTGGATCGAGTGCGTAGTGGATATTTCTACAGTAAGTTCGTGTGATCTGTTGTGTTTAAACAGGCAGCGTTGATTTAATCTTTCACCTTCCAGACACTTTTGAAGACTGATCAAAAAGACATCACATGACTTAGAAGTTCCTTTAGATGGATATGGGTTTATTCCGGTTTTATATTCTGGAGAATCTTTTCATCTGCTTATGCGTTCAATCATCTACATGATTGTTTTAGTAGATAATATTTTGTGCGGATATCAAAAAGATACGTGCTTTTAGCATGGCCAATGAATTTGCACAATCACTGCATTATGATTACAGTTGCACAACATTCCCATGTTTTTGTTATTGCGTTTTTTTTTTTTTAATGGTGGTGCAGTTTTAATCTAATATATGGTATACACACAACAACACACATACGTATATCTTTTCTACTTACATCTTAACCATATGATTTTCATTTTATACAGTCCGTTGTTATTGGCCTTAGCCAATCTGATACTGAGTTCTGATTTCTGATGTTTTTTTTGTTTTTTTTAAACAGTATTAAATAAAACATTACAGCACTGAACAGTAAAATCCCTCAAATGGAGTGAATTTTCTAGTATCATTTTGCATCCAACTTATCTCCTCTGTCAAATATTTGTAGCTCAAGAAGAGGGGGTTGGAGGACAAGTAGAGCATGATAGAGAGAGACAGAGAAAGAGAAATAGGCACACTGATGGAAACCGAGATGCAGACTATTTCTTGATTGTGATCAGTGGTAGCGTCATTAGACTCAGGCAGGTCAGGACCTGTGCTGTACTGCGAAGGTACGGAAAAATCAGCGGGATCAGCATCTCAAATCAGCTGTAAAGACGAGATGAAAGACGCTGAGACACCGAGGAGGGCAGTGGGCAGAAGGATTTGAGATGTCTAGTGTGATGTGATGATAAGAGGAAGATGTGAAGATGCAAAAAAAAAAAAAAGGGAGAGATAGATGAAATATTCAGAGGGGGCACCTTTCATCAAAATAAATCTTCCATACAACATCTGCTGCACGACATACCGATTCTTCTCACACATGCCTTCTCGTCATGCACAGCATCGCTTTTTTTTATATCTTCTCGTAGATCTGCTTAAGCCTGTTAAAGATTCCAGGCTTCGTTTTGTTAAGTGTTTACTAAGGTTTTTATAGCCCCTGTGGGATCTCTAGTCTAATAAGTATGGAGGCAAACAGGCATTGGCACACTGTTTATTAGATCTATGACTTTCCTTAGTCTTAGTGAAGGTTTCCCTTTAACACTAAACTGAGGCCAGATTTCTACCACTCTTATGGGTGACAGATTTAAGTAAGAAGAGTGGCTCTTCACTAGGTTCCAAAAGAGCAACTTGTTCTCTCCTAAGAGAATGTCTTCTCGTTGATAAAGAGTGATTGGCGCAACGTATAATCTCCAGTGTAGATTTGACAATTACAGTTGCTGATTTAAGATGTACAGTGTTCATTTCTGTCCAGCTGGACTATAAACACGGCAGTTGTTAATTCAACACCAGAGAGTTTGTTGGACATTAGCTCAGCTGCTTTTGACTCCTGCTTATGCTTAAGACGTTTTCATTTGTTTTGTTTGGTTCACATAGTACACATTTTCATCTGTTTCCCATTTAATTCTTTCATTTCTCCCATTTTATATCCTTGCAATGAATGTAAATGGTGTGTACTTCTAATGTGGCCACGGTCCATTGCACTTAGTCCACTTTGTTAAGAGGTCCATAGCGAATGTGTTAGAAGATGGCTTAAATGTGGGACCAGAGCTATTCCACAGCTGGCATATATATATATATATATATATATATATATATATATATATATATATATATATATATATATATATATATATATATATATATATATATTTACACACACACATATATGGATCTATGTGTGTGTATATATATATATATATATATATATGCATACAGTACTTTCACAAACTTCTCACAAATAGCACATGTGAACAATTATATATATATATATATATATTGTCCAAATGTGCTATTTGTGACAAGTTTGTGAAAAATTCTCCAGAACGTCCCCAGAATCATTTATTTCCCTTCAAACTGCATTTAAGTGCGGTGTTCCTCCTTTTTTCTTCATTCATTAAACCACAATGAATTTAGCCCCTTGCTTCGCAGCCCTAGTTGGAGTTTTAATCACTCTGAGGTTAATGGTTTTAATTTATTATTCATTTCGAACATTTATTCCCAGCTCGTAACCTTCCTCCAATTTCATTTGTGCTCCATTCGTGGGTTCTCGTTTAGGCCGCAAGAACAAGGAAGTAAGGACAAATTTGAAGCCCAGAGACGAAATAAATTCGCTTACAATAGCATGATGCTACGTCAGTGTTAAATTACATATAAGGAACTGGTTTAAATAGATAGATATTTGAAATGTGGGCTGTTTTGTGTTAGTCCTACTTAAGTGAATAAACACCGTCACAAGTCTCTTCTGTTAAAAATTTTCACTACTGGAATTGGGACCAGACTGGCGTTTATAACACTGGGCAAAGTTGTGATTTCCACCTGGCCATATCTGTTAATTTCTGTAAATGACGGCAAAACACACAGGCCTGTATTCTACAACTACAATTCGGTAAATAATTTTCCCTCTTTTTGCAGCAGTTTTCCTAGAAATTTGCTTTTTTACCCTGCTTCATATGAGACTACATTTGACCGTAGCCTTTGCTCTGTGGAGGGAGTGAAATGTAAATTGTGCTCCTCCTCCTCCTCCACTTGGCTAGTAGTGTATGAGTACTCATTCTTTCAAACTTGGCAGGTGAGCTGCCCTGCCTGGCATTCATCCTGATGGACATTACCAATATTAAAGGTTTGGCTGAAAAACAAGAACTTTTGGAAGCTAGCCCAATGGACCACACATGTGTGCATGAATATGTAATCACTAGACTTGGTAATCTGTACGCATATTATTGATAGAAGGAAATATTGGCAAGAAAATCAAACTACACACATGAAAAATATCACTGAATTTTATTCAGTCATAAATCGTTCTCGCGGAGCCATACAAAAACAAACCAACAAACAAATCTCTACTTACAACTATCAAAAATAATCACACACACACACAAACACACATATGCATACACTTATAAAACTACTTTCCAGAGAGATCTGACAAAACATTTGTGCCCATGCTACATTCCCCCAACAAACACATAAGCACATATACATATACACAGAGTTTACACCTAGTTTACGTTCCCCACAGACACTGGTGCAGAACGAGATGCATAGCCCATCTGTTTGTTGATTGCAGTGATATGGTCCTAAGGAAAGGTCCTGTGGGTTATAGGACAATGCTATTAGCTTTAGCTCAACTACCTTGATGTTATCCCACATAAACCCACCAGTGTTCCTGGGAATTCGGATCATCCACGTCCATGACCAGAATAAAGCGTTCCCTGAAGATAAATGAATGAAGATTGGTGCAGAATTTGCACGATCAGAGTATGGTCAATTACATAGCATGCTGAGAGCATAGCATGCTGCTATGCATTTTTAGCAATCTGATGTCTCGTAGTAGTAATAAGCACCTGGACTTGTCTCATCTCTACACCTGTTCAAGTGGCTTCAGTTTGATGTCACTTTGATGTACTGTTAATACACTATCGAAATGACTTGGATGACTGAAAATACACCTAGCATGGATACTTACAACACTCTTTTTATCATACATATCTGTCTGTTTTCCTCTCTATCCATCTATCTGTCCATCTCTGTCCCTCCCTCAGGTCCGTACTCCCTGGCTGGTGTTCCCCCTACAGTGTGGAGGGGGATGGAGCGCGGAGGAGGAGAGAGCCCACGTCCGCGGGAGAGCCCAGAGCGCCGCACTGCTACCAGCCCCGATCTGAGTGGCCCCCCTCCGGGGAAGATAAGCCGCCTGGAGATGAATGGCAGCCCTACCGGGCCACGTAGTCGCCATAACGGAGCTCCACAGAGAGCCTTAGGAGGTATGACTCCAAAAACAGCTAAAGTAAAGTTTCACATTTTCCCCCGTGTGCCTCTCTCACCTTCCAAAAAACATGCCAGTAGGTGGACTGGTTGCGCTAAATTGCCTCTAGTTACAAATGTGTGCTCTGAGATCGACCGGCATCCTATCCAGGGTGTATTCATGCCTCACATCCAATGTTCCCAGGATAGGATCTCTACAGTGCTGAACAGGATAAACAATTACTAAAGATGAATGAATGAATTTTAATTTAGGCATTCAATTATTTTGAAGTGGATCGATTTAATACCGCATTGTTTAAGGAGTGTCGTTTTGTAGTTTTTAAATAGACAAAATAATCAGAGGTTTAGACAGACATGAATGCCTTGTGAATAGAAGAATACAATGCTAAACCAGCTAGCCAAAAGTAATACTAGCCAAATCTGTCGCATCTCATAGCTCCCTGTGCATTTCCTTCTACAGTCTGTCTGAACTTTTTATTAGGCTAGATTAAAAGGCTAACCCACAGCCTACAATATGAATCAATTCCATCCTATACACTAATGTGGCCTGCGGAGTGTCATGGGGACAATATAACACCGAGTGTAGTTAATAAAGGCGCACTGTAGGGGGCCTGATTTATTTGCCTATGTCATTCATTGATCATAACTTCACAGTCACAGAAATAATATATTGGGTGTAGTGGCCACGGGTGTTTTTAGCAGATAACATTTCATAGCATGTTTTGTTTCACACAAAAAAAACACACACAAAAAAAACGACGGAGCATCCAGTTATACATCCCCAAGTCAGGTGACATCTGTGCACATCTGTTTAACTCAGTCAATCTTTTTTTTTTATTTTTTGAATGCATTTGAGGATATTTTTTGAGTCAACCTGTAAGGAATATCAATTAACTAGTTGGCTTAACAGTCAGTGAGGAAACTATAAAAACTTTATATAAAAAAAAAAAAAGCGTGAGCCTACACAGTATGCGTGTGTGTGTGTGTGTGTGTGTGTGTGTGTGTGTGCATGGTTGTGGATCTGAGCATTTATTCAGAAAAACAATAGAAATAAGGCGGTCGAAGGTGAAGCGCGGGCGTGCAGGCAGCATGCGTGCATGTGTGTTTGTGTGTGTTTTAAAGGGATGAGGAAGATCAGAGATGTAGAAGGCCCTTTCCAGTGTCTGTGTGCTGAAAGCTGGGGTCGATGGTTAATCCTAATGAGGGGTTGTCTTTGAACATAGGAAACTTAGTGTGCTTCCTGTAAACCACAGTCGAGCAGTAAGGAGAGGGCCACACACACACACACACACACACACACACACACATGCCTGGGAGCTGGTGTGTGTTGACAGTTATATTTCCCTGTTGGGGGAAATTCACTTACTTGATTTGGCCCAGGCCCACAGTGTAACTCACTCCGTAAGAGCATTTATGATTGTGAATTGGGAGCCGGTTTGATTAATGAGGAGGAAATAGAAATATAGGAGCTGATTGATTAAAACAAGAGGCTTGGTTAGGTGCTATATATAAAGTATATATTATTATACTTGTACATGTACAGTATAGTACATATATGTTATTATTATTATTATTATTATTACTATTATTATTATTATTATTATTATTATTATACATAGGAACATCACACCAAAGCTCTTTTCAGTGAGTTCCTAAATACACTGGGGGGAAAAAACATTGGATCAAAGTACTAAAAAATAGGGCGGGGGGGTAACAAGTCGACACCTTTTTTTAATTTATTTATTTATTTATTTATTTATTTATTTACTTTTTACTTTGAACGAATGTTAGAATTTGTTTTTCAGTGTAGAGACAAGATTGGCTATACACATTGAGCACCACACCAAACCAAACCACACCACACCAAGCCTCTATATATTTTTGTAGTGCATGTGTGTGAGACAGAACGATGGAGAGAGAGAGCGAGAGAGAGAGAGAGAGAGAGAGAGAGAGAGAGAGAGTGTTCATGTGTGTGTTTTACCCAACTTGGCTGTTATTATTAGCGGTCTAGTTTGCCCGACGCTCTCAAACCCTCATTTCTTTAATTAATTTAAGCCACCAGAAGGCTGTAGAACAAAGCGCAGCAGGGAAAATGCTTTAAATGGTAGCAGGTTTTGCAGGGAGGAGCAAAACTTTATATTCGCCCAAGTGAGGCAGCAGAGATCATGAAACTGTGCAGAAGAACAGTCAAACAAAAGAAAGGGTAAAGTTTGCATATCTGTTGCAATGTCTAACTAATTAAATTAACAACATGACCTTCTAGTATTATCCGTGTAACATAACGAGTTATCAGTTCAGCTTGTAAAACAGACACAGAGCAATGCGTGATCATTTGTCCGATGATGTTTTGATAAAGAATTGATGATTTGCGTGGAAACTAGCCAACTCTGATCATCATTTAACAACGGTCCGATTAATCTATTAATCATTAAGCATTTATGCATTAGTGACCTATGAGTGTTCAGAAACAGGCGCGGTCAGAAATTCTCTCACAATCTCTTTCTCCCGGCAGGTCTGATGATTCCCGTGTTCTGCGTCGTAGAGCAGGTGGATGGAGGGATAGTGGTGGAGGGGGAGGGCCGAGAGGAGCATGCAGAGTTTGTGCTGGTCAGGAAGGACATTCTGTTCACTCAGCTGGTGGAGACGGCGCTGCTTGCCCTTGGCTACTCCCACAGCTCAGCAGCCCAGGCACAGGGTGAGTCTAAGCTCAGTTCACACTGATTATGTTTCATTCTGGTTAAGTGGAGCTGACATTACATGTGTAGTGTGGAAACGTTATAGTCTATTTAAAAAAAAGGAAAGAAAAAGGTCTATAGTCCACCTGAAAGGTTCATCTGACTTCCGAGCGAAACTTGTCTGAAGTTTAAAAGACCCACCAATAATTGACTTCTTCAAGGTAATTCAATCAGATTTAATATCAGATTATTATACCGTCTCTGCAATCGTATGACAAAAGTGTGCCTTTATGTTTTGCATACGAGCGCCTGAAAGAGACAGATGTAGGTATCAGGATGATGAGCCTGTTCAGAGTTCTTGCAAATGGAGTCTGAATCACACAATTCGACAGTAAACTGGTTGTTGTTGTTGTTGGTGGTGGTGGTGGCGGTTGTGGTGTTGACAAATTTATTTAAAAAAAACAACAACAACAAAAAAGAGCCCAAAATTCTTCTTTCAAGGGGGCATGGTGGCATGGTTAGCACTTTTGCCACACAACGTCAGGGTCGGGGGTTTGATTCCCACCTCCTGTGTGTGCGGAGTTTGCATGTTCTCCCCGTGCTCTGGGGGTTTCCTCCAGGTACTCCGGTTTCCTCTCTCAGTCTAAAGACATACGCTGTAGGCTGATTGGCGTTTCCAAATTGTCCGCAGTGTGTGAATGGGTGTGTGAGTGTGTGTGCGATTATGCCCTGGCACCCTGTCCAGGGTGTTCCCCTGCTTGTGCTCAGAGTCCCCTGGGATAGGCTCCAGGCTCCCCGTGACCTTCTGTTGGATACGCAGTACGGAAAATGGATGGATGGATGTTTCGTTTTGGTTGCAGAGGTTAAGTTCAGGGTTAGATTTAAGTGTAAAGTGAAAGTTCTACAGTAAGACAAGTAAGACAGATATGACTGTTTTGTGTGCTTGGGATGCTGAGTCTGTTTGAACGACAAATACGTCGGAATGCGTTTGCCTGTGCATGATGCCTCCCGTAGTTGCGTATTATGTTTACATTTCAATCATTGTGTGTATGAGTGTTTGGGTGTGTAAAATACTCAAATTATTTATAAGCATGCAAGCAAAAGAAGGATTATAATGTCATTTTAATTTGTTGTTATACATATGGTCGGCATCTCCGGGAAGAGTTAAAGGTTTATATGTGTATTGTAAAGAATGCAGAGAATTTAAAACGGCAATTTATTCACGGTAACAAAGACAGCTTTGTCAAGAATGAGCCTAAATCCAAACATTTCTAAACACTCGGTGATCTCGATCTTTTCTCAAAAGGTATAGCATCAAGTTAAGTTAATTTTGTTTAGCAGTAAGAACCCACTTCTCAAACTGAAAACACATGTTTGCCTTACATTCTAGGACCTTTTTGATCTCTTTGTTTTCAGTATAAAATTGTTTAAACTTCTTTTTTATTTGCTTCGATAGATATTTAAATGGAGAAGTCATCTTAAATCCCTGCAAAATATTCAAGATGTTTCAAAGGACACTTGATGTGCGACTTTGCTAAATTAAACTCCAGGTCAGCCTTAATTATGAAAAATGCAAGTGGAAAATGTAAAAAAAAAAAAAAAAGGGTTGAAAATTCAGTTCACCTGGTGCTATGCTCAAAACACATTATTGACATATTATTTGATGTTTTACTTCAATTTAATTTATTTAATATAATATTTAAATGATAATTTATTTAAATCTAATTTATTTTTTGAAAATATACACTCATTTCAAATTTGATGACTGCGATACACTCCAAAAAAAGTTGGGACAGTCGACTGTTTAGCGCTGTGTAACATCAGCTTTTCTTTTAATAACACTTATTAAGCGTTTGGACGCTGAGTGAAGACTCCAGTTGGTTAAGTTTAGCGAGCGGAATTTTCCCCAATTCATCCATTACGCATTTATTCAGATGTGTAACTGTACGGTTCCTTCGTCACCTTATTTTGTGCTTCATAATGCGCTACACGTTCTCAGTCGGAGACAGGTCAGGACTGCAGCAGGCCATGCTCGCACCCGCAGTCTCTGTTTACGCGACCATGCGCCTGTAATCCGGGCAGAATGTGGGTTTGGCGTTGTCCTGCTCTGGATGGAAGCATATGCTGCTCCAAAATGTGTACATGTCTTTCTGCATTAATGATGCCCTCACAGATGTGTGAGTTACCCATATCATGTGCACTGACACGCCCCCATGCCATGTGCACTGACACGCCCCCATACCATGCCAGACGCTGGCTTTTGCACCTGACGCTGATAACAGCTCGGACGGTCCTTTTCCTCTTTGTCCCGGAGAACACGACTGCTGTTTTGTCCAAAAACTATTTGAAATGTCGACTCGTCGGACCACAAAACACGATTCCACTGTGCTACTGTCCATCTCAGATGAGACCGAGCCCAGAGAAGTGGGCGGAGTTTCTGGACAGTGTCGACGTACGGCTTCTGCTTTGCATAGTAAAGCCTTAACTCGCATCTGTGGATGCAGCGGCGAATGGTGTCGACCGACAAAGGTTTACCAAAGTATTCCCGAGCCCATGTCAGGATCTCATTACAGTCTCATGACGGTTTTTAACACAGTGACATCTGAGGGATCGGAGATCACGCGCATTCAGAAGTGGTTTTCGGCCTCGCCCTTTACGCACAGAGATTTCTCTTCAAGATTCCTTGAATCTTTTAATTATATTGTGCACTGTAGAAGGTGAAACGTCCAAAATCCTTCCGATTTGCCTTTGGGGAACGTTCTTCTCAAAGTATTGGGTTATTCTCTGACGCATCTGTTGGCAGATCGGTGAGACTCAACCCGTCCTTGCTCTTGAAGGACTAGACTTTTTTAGAGGCTCCTTTTACACTATGATTAGACGATCGCCTCACCTGTTTCACATCACCTCTTTACTTCAACTTATCACATCGCTATTAGTCCTAAATTGCCCCTGTCCCAACTTTTTTGGAACATGTTGCATGCATCAATTTCAAAATTAACGTTAATCTTAAAAAATCTATGCAGTTGATTAGATAAAACTTCAAATACCTTCTCTTTATACATTTTGTATTTAAATACAAGTCGAAGTACATTTACAAGTCACTCCTTGGGGGTTGGGGTTGTGTATATATATATATATATATATATATATATATATATATATATATATATATATATATATATATATATATATATATAATGTAACTCTGGAAAAAAATTGGAAATTTTCTCCATTTTACAAAAAGCTATTTATATTATTGTCATGTAAACAGGGATTGGAGATGGATACAAATGCAGTAAAGCTTTTAATGAGAAGCAGGCAGACAAATCCAAAATGTAGGGCAATATCAAACAGTTATCATAAACACACAATATTTCACAACCTGACAATGAAACACAAGGGGTTTAAATACACACGTAATCTAATTGGATAACACGGAACAGCTGAGACATAGGAAAAACCAATAACATAACAGGGGCAGAGACAGGACAGAAACCAAAACAAAACACATGCCAAAAGTAAACGCAATAATCACAGCCCGGAAGAGCGCACTGTCGCGTTTCGGGCAGTTCATGTGCGCTGATTGCTCCGACACTCAGCGCGTGGGGAAAACTGTGACAGTCCCTCCTCAAGGGCTCTTGTCTACACAAAATGTCTACACAGAACTCATAATCCTGAGGCAGGCGTTGTCTTAGTAATGGGGCATACAAGTGGAACACAGGTCAGTGACAGGCTCGCCGGGGTCAGATGGCTGGGCTGGGACATGTTCACCGTAGTTCTTAGACAGGAACCAGGCTTGGGAAAGTGTGTCATCAGCCTTAGGCTTGAGCAGAACTTGATAGGCTATCTCGCCGGCCTCAGGCATGAGCAGGACTTGGTGGGCTGTGTCATCTGCCTCAGGCATGAGCAGAGCCAGGTGAGCCGTGTCATCGGCCTCAGGCGTGAGCAGAGCTGGGTTGGCTATATCATCGGACTCAGTCGAGAGCAGAGCTGGGTTGGCCATGTCGTCGGCCTCAGGCATGAACAGAGTTTTGTTGGCCGTGTTGTCAGGAACATGGCTTGGGAGGTTGTCCCGTTGGCCTCTGGCAGGAAGATGGCTTGAGAGGCCATCCCATCGGCCTCTGGCAGGAACCTGGGTTGGGAAGCCATCCTGTTGACCTCTGGAAAGAACGTGATGTGGTGGGCCATCTCATCGGCCTCAGGCAGGAACAGGACTTGGTAGGCCGTCTCGTCGGCCTCTGCCATGAACAGGACTTAGTAGGCTGTGCCTAACTACAACTGAACCTGAACTGAAATGAAAGGACCATGGCTGGATAGACCACTTCATTGGTTTCACACTGGGGCTCCAGGAGATGAGGTCGCCACGTTGTTTTCCGGCTGGAGCTCGGCAGGAGAGACCACCTCGCAGGTCTCGGGTTGGAGCTCTGGAGATGAGGTCGCCACGTTGACCTCTGGCTGTAGCTCTGCAGGGGACACCACCTCATGGGTCTCAGGCTGGAGCTCTGGAGATGGGGTCGCCACATTGACCGCCAACTGGAACTTTGCAGGGGAGACCACTTCGTCGGTCTCTGGCTGGAGCGCTCTGTCAGCCTTCTCATAGTAGGTGGTGAACAGCCTCGTAGGTTCATCCGTAAGGCTGGCCCTCCTCAAAAAAATTTCTAAATGAAATTGAAAGTCTGCCTTCCCATAGATCACCCTCATGAGACAGATGAACTCCGTTACACTCCCTAGGCCTATAGTTCCCATCGTGATCAGGAGTTCCATCCATTGGTGAGCCGGACCGACCAACCGGGATATCATGACCCTAGCAATTATCTCTCCTTGGTCTTGGGGTTCACCAGGCTCTCAAATTAAAATTGACACTGGAAGAAAAATCCCTTCAGACGGCTTTCAAAGACCTCAAAGGGAGCCAGAACATCCGGGTTAAACCACTGGGGAAATCATATGGAATCAAACGCCGGCATAAAGATCCCGGTATGACGTTCCCTTCACTCTCCTGCTGCATCCATGTTGTATGTGAAGTAATCTGTCATGTAAACACGGATTGGAGATGGATGCAAGTGCAGTAAAACCTTTAATGAGAAGCAGGCAGACAAATCCAAAACATAGGGCAATATCGTAAGCAGTTATCAGGCAAGGGTCGGTCAGGCGATCGGCAAACGGGCATAAACAGGGCATACACGAGAATCACAACCTAGAACGAAAACCAAATCAAAAACCATGGAATGAGAAACACAGGACCGATGGCTCTGTAGAGTACTGGCGGCAAAAACACAATACTTCGCGACCTGACAATGAAACAAGGCGTTTAAATGCACACGTAATCTATGATGATAACACAGGACAGCTGAGACATTACGAACAACCAATACCATAATGGGGCGGAGACAGGACATAAACTAAATCAAAACTAAACACAGTAATGACAACCCTGAAGAATGCGCTGTCGGGCTTCGGGTAGTTCATGCTCGCTGAATGCTCCGGCACTCATCAGGAGGGGAAATCCGTGACAATTATACATTTGGTGAAATGGTCGCAGACGGTTTCACGAAATCTGGCAGAATGAGTGAGGATCGAAGTCAGTGCTTCAACTATGAGAAGAAGAAATAGAAAAAGAAGCAGTATGAAATAGCTTTCTAGAGCCCTTCTTATAGTGTTGCAGCTGTGAAACCATTTTTTTTATAGATTAGCAAAGAATGTTTAAAAGAAATTTTAAGATGCTAAGACTATACAGCAGAGTGTAGCAGTCAATAAGAGGCAGAAGGCCACGTTAAACTAAGAGAAAAGATGGTGAGAAATAAAATGAAATGTAACGCAGGGGTGGTTCTGTTATGGTCTAGTGGTATGAATTTTAACCAGTGATGTTGCAGATCTGGTCAAAAATAGTGAACTAATGAATACTGAGGATTATAAACAGATTTTGTTTCATCATCCTTGGATAAACAACTGAGTGAAAAATGCCAGTAACTGTACCACAATACCAATACGTTGCAAACACAATTAAAAACTATGTGGCGAGGAAGTTTGAGGGGACTGTTACATTATTAATTCATTTGCTACCTTAGACTCCTGACTTAAGCATTACTGAAGATTGTGTGAGGATTTTTGCAGCCAAGTCTTTCATTAAGCCTAGAATATTTTACCACAGAACTAAAGCAGCTCGAATAAATATATAAAGGAGACATGCATGTAATTATCAATGTGTTAATGCAATAAAATATGGTGCTATTTCAAGCCAGAAAATTGTATCGTATATAAAAATCGTATATAATATATATGTAAAGTCAAATTTCATTTGTAAGCATGCAGCGTCTATCAAGAGGCAAAAAATCGGGTCATTTTCCTCTTCCTAGTCTTCCCATAATGAACTACTGATGTGCTGAGTTTACAATCCACTATTTTTTCCCATGAAAATGGGGGAATGTCGAAATTAATGGACAACTATTGTATTTTTAGAAGTATGATAACTACTTAACATCTGGTGTCAGTAAACCAAAAAGTGGCCAAAGAGGTCATCTCTGTACATTGGTGTAGTCTGTTCCAAAATAACTTCGAAACAGGAGGGAAAGACAAATGAAACAGCACACCACAAGAAAACAAACAGTCTGGAGACAGTCCGATTTACTCCACACCCTGGAGTTAACAGGTCAGGCCAAATAAAATGAGAGTATTCAATTACTGCTCTATCTATCTATCTATCTATCTATCTATCTATCTGTCTGTCTGTCTATCTTTCTTTCTTTCTATCTGTCTGTCTATCTGTCTTTCTGCTGTCTGTCTGCCTGTGTTCTTCAGCACCTACCTACCAATCTCATGCTCACACAAACACACGGTCTGTACTAAGCTAGGAATCACCCTCTTTTAGTTTCCCCTAACCTAAAATGCAGAGCAAGAGGAGAGAGGGAGAGAGACAGAGGGAGAGAGACAGAGGGAGAGAGACAGAGGGAGAGAGACAGAGGGAGAGAGACAGAGGGAGAGAGACAGAGGGAGAGAGACAGAGGGAGAGAGACAGAGACAGAGAGAGACAGAGACAGAGAGAGAGAGAGAAAGACCTCATCTTAAATGAATACTTTTTGTTTTTTAAAATAAGCATTTATGTTAAATGAATAATTTCTGGCTTAAATTATACATTTTTTCCCCTGTGGTTCAAGACCAAAATTACACAGAGTCCGGTCTATTTTCTCCCTGTTTGAATTGTGTCCTGCATAGCTCTCTTCCAGCGGTGTATTTAAGCTCCTCTCCCAGCACCACGGCCTTTCTTTAATTAGCCCGGCCAGCAATTAACTGGGAGATATTGTTTATTTCAATTATAAGGGTCGGTGTATATTTATAGAAGCATATAGACAGACCTGTAGTTTAAGGCTTCAGACAATTAACAGTGGTGATGGCTTAGAGAAGTGCATTGTTGCCCTGCCACGTTTGACATGTGGCTACTGAGGGTCAAACCACCATCTGGGTCAGTTGGTAGGAAAAATGTTCTATTGCCTGATATGGTACATGCCGGCATTTTGGATGCTGTGAACTGTACCAGCTGACTTGTTCTATTTATTTATTTATTTATTTATTTATTTTTGCGGGCGGTAGATCCTGAGTAGTTCTGAACATAATATATGAATCCTATTAACGTGTCACTAATTCTAAACCGGTCTTAATAGCAGATTTCTTATTAAAACCAACAACCAATAAATTAGTGCTAGTGAACCCCAAAGAGAAATAACGCTGACCATTTGAAAGTAGAATTTAAATTTAAATGTCCTTCTAAAAGGATATGAATGTCTTGTGTAAATGTAGGCTATTCTCACATCTTATAAAAAAAAAAAAAAAAATACTCGTTTATCCAAACGAATGATCTCGGGCAGCATTTCAACTGACACACGGTCTGATTTATCACCGTCATGGGTCTTACAGTATTTGTCACCCAGGAAATCTTATCCATTAAACTGAAATGGATATTATTCGTATTATTACTATTAATAGTAATATCATGGATATTATTATTAATAATAAAATATATTATTATGACAATCATGATCGTATGGAGCTCTGTGGTCACCCTGACTCACACACATCAGGGGCTTCTCCTTCCCCTTAGTTATCCAATTAGTTATACATTACGGCACAGTGAAATTCTTTTTCCACATATCCCAGCTTGTTAGGAAGGGTACGGCGCCCCCTGGAGCAGAGAGGGTTAAGGCCCTTGCTCAAGGGCCCGACAGTGGCAGCTTGGCTGTGTGTGGCTTGAACCCCCGACCTGATCAGTAACCCAGAGCCTTAACCATTGAGCCACGACTGCCCTAAACCATGCAACTTATATGCAAGTGTGTGCATACGGGAGCATCTATCACAACTCATTGCATTTTCCTGCTTGAGAGACAAAGAGAGACAGAGAGCGATAGTATGTGCAAAGGGACTGTATTTGTGTATATGAGTGTATATGGATCAGTACACATAAGCTTAAGCCAAGCCACCAGCTTCCCACAAGAAAGGCCATCAGAGAGAACAGGAATTTTAATGTGGCAATTTGAACAATGGTTTGAAGAGGGGAAGAAAATGCAAGAGAACATAAGCTTTCCAAGTTAAAAATGATTCATTAATGCCCTTACCACAGTGTATTTGTGTGCTGTGTGTTTTGTGTTAACAAAAGTAAATCTGAGAAATAGTCCCTCTAACATCTTTTTTAGTTTCTACTCTCAGAAAAGTTGCAGTTGGTCCAAGAATGGGACAGGTTTTTTTTTTTTATTTTATTTGTGAACTTATTTGGTTAGATCATCACAAGGCTAACTTTAGGACATGCATTGGTTTGATTACTCAGCACTGTAGTGAAGCTATATGCGGAGAACGATTTCTGTGAGTAAATTGGATGCCAGCTTTAGTAAGCATGCTTGTGTGGCTTGTATAGACTGTCAGACCGTGGCCAGCATACACGCAGCATTGCACAGCGAGACAATGAGCTAAACAGGCTCGTCCCACAGAAATCAAAGCTCGCCAGTACTATAAACATGGTCTGAAGACAAAAAGCGAGGGAGAGGAGATCTGAAGGGGGAGTGGCACCACACAAATTGTCTTCATCTGTTTCACTTAGTCCTCAAATTCTGTATCTGGGGAATACATTCACACAGATAACTTTGAAGAACCAAGGCAAGGCTCCCCAAAGGCCTGTTGGTAAGTAAGTGAAGAAAGTGAGAACCGAGAGTCTCAGAGGTGGTCAGGCGTGTGTCGTGTTAGTTTTTCTCTAGCAGTCAAAACACAAACTCGCTCACAAACTCGAGAGACACAAATGAGCAGACTGTCTGGATTTTGAATAAAAGAGTTAGTTGTCCAAGGCTAACTGGTGTTGGCAGTAGTGTATTGGCTGGGGATAGGTTGGTGTGTGTCTGGTATTGAGACTCTTCTACAGCTGGAGCTCTTCAACTTACAGAAACAGCCTGAAGCACCAGAAAGAGAGAAAGAAGAAGCTCGGCCATACTTCATCTGTCTCTCATTTAGTGGACAGTAATGCGATTTGCATTGTTTAGCTTTCATGACTTCAGTGTGTCCTTAATAATCCAGGGGAAGTTACCATCCACCTTTCTAGCTTGGAGTTTCATTTATATCTACATGCTAAGCTTGAATTTATTGTTCATGCCTACAGTGTGTGTGTGTGTGTGTGTGTGTGTGTGTGTGTGTGTGTGTGTGTGTGTGTGTGTGTGTGTGTGTGTGTGTGTGTGTGTTTGCGTGTGTAAAGGAGAACTTTCCTTGCATGTGGTGGCGATGGTGTGGGCCTCATTGGAAAATAGGTCAATAATACGATAAGCAAAGAGTCCAGTTTCCATGTGTAGCACATCCTAACAACGCTTGTGACATCTGGAATTAAATAGAGCAAAGTCAATGATTGGGCCAGTTCCTCCTTTATTAATGTCTCAGTTTCTTTAAAAACAAAACAAAACAAAACAAACCTGCAGCTCTGTCATTTGGTGCCACCAGGGCACCAATTTTGCCCCCTCACATGGCAGAACTGTAAGCCTTTCTTAGAAGAAAAATAAAATAAAATAAAAAAAACAGGACGAGTGCATGCATTTATGATTGAATGCTGAGTATTACTGAGTAAAGAACCCGATCATCAGAGCGGACGTTTGTAAATGCCACGCCCGCAAAGCCGATGATCTCACTGTAGTAAGGAAATATGACACTAATTATGTGAATAACATATATAATTCGAACCTATTTGGAGATTTAAAGGTTCAATTGATGTCATATCTGTAGTTTAAGGGGTTAATTAAAGTAAATTTAACAATATCATAGTTTTATACTGAGATCCAGGACTATATTTAATGGTAACGATTATTTTCCGTACTCAGCGGTGAAAATAGTGCATGAGGACAGTTGCAGAGACCTGTTGCATTTTATTGCGTTATATTACATCTTTATTCGTGTGACATCCTGACATCCCATAAATCATCAAGGTTAAAGGTGAATCAAAGAGGAAATGCCAACTGTCTCCTCCCTTGACTGAGGTTGCTTAGGGACAGCCTGATTCCACATATGATTTATGAGACTACCAAATGACACTCAGATGACTAACATGGTGGTCACATCTTTATGGACTACTACTCAGTCATAAATGGCCATCCCATCCTTTGCACAGTGAGAGGCATTTATAACGGTCAATTTGGGTTAATCAAACAATCATTGACTGGCGTTTATGGCAGGGCCATTAATGGAGGGGCAGACATGGGTGTCCGAAGCATAGCCTGTCCTCCACGTCTTTGCGGGCTGTAAAAGGAGCTGTGGCGTCCCAGCGAGCCTCACTTTAATGGGGCTGCCGCCAATGTGCGTGTCAGGTGCTTCTTCCCTGCCAGATAAGAGTTTAATAGATAAGGCCTTATCATTACAGCTATTGTTCCCTGCTGTCTGCTTTTATAGCCTGGGATGAACTGCTCCACAGGGACAGACAGAAAGACACAGAGTGAGCGAGGGCAAAAGAGAAAGCTCCAGTACACTTCCCCGTATCCATGACGCAATGCACATTCATAAACAACAAATACTGACTCATCTCCAAGTATACACACGCTTGTATCATTCTAGAAGCACATGTGTAGTGTTTATGCTCAAATCGACACAAGTTATCCTTTTTCTGTCTTTCCACTTCCTGTTTTCCACTGAGATATCCAACGTGTCTGATTAATAATTATGTACTAACATAATTAGGCCTGCTGTTGTCACGTCATGTAGCCTAGTCAGCTTTTAGTGTTTTTTGTTTTTTTTGGTGGAATTACCGAGCGAAGGGCCTTTACATTCCAGCCATCGCTGGTAGTGGGGGTAGGACTGGCCATCTTAATCGTGTAATGGAAATGGATTTATGTTGCGGAAATTGGTACAAATTAGATCAAACAGGTTTAATGAATTCTCTCTGTGTGTCTCACTCTCTTGCTCGCAGGCATCATTAAGGTGGGTCGTTGGAACCCGTTGCCTATCCACTGCCTGACGGACGCTCCCGAAGCCACAGTGGCTGACATGCTGCTGGACGTCTACCACATGGTCACACTCCGTATCCAGCTGCAGAGGTCAGACAGCAAAACAGCAGCAGTCTTAACTCTGTTTGAGATGTTGCAATGAGATGATGAGGTTTAAGAGTTTAAGCTACGTGCATGGCTTAGATTTAATGGGAACAATTATTTTCCATACTTAATACTGAAAATGTTATGAGAGTTGTGCTGAAACAGTCCATTTTCTTCCGTTAATATTATGACCGTGATCGCTACTCAGAACTGGAGAACCGCAAGTCACAGGCTTTTCATGGTCACTTGCAGTTTACTCCCGCATTCACCGATAACTCAGGCGCCACATAACATCTACTGCTGGTATACTTTTCCAGTCAGTTTAATTACATGTTCGTGGACGGTGTTTGGTTTTCTGGCTCAGTGCCGGAATAATATATTGATCAGGCACTATACACTCATCGGCTACTATATTAGGAACACCTGTACACCTTCCCGATGATGTGGATGCAGCGCAATGCATAAAATCATGCAGATACCGGTCAAGAGCTTTGATTGATATTAATCATCAGAATGGGGAAAAGTGGCCTGGTTGCTGGTGCCAGACGTTTGAGTTTGAGTATTTCACTGGGCCTGCTGATCTCTTCGGATTTTCACGCACAACATCATCCAAAAACAACGTCCTGTGAGCGAGATTGGAAATTGTAGATCGTATCGGCCGGATTTGCACCGCTGCCGCATGATTGGCTGATTGGATAATTTCATGAATGAACGAGTGATCCTAATGTCATCCTAATAAGGTAGTCGGTGAGTGTATATCCTCAATGTATAGAAGAACAGGAAGTGATGGATCTTATGGTTACAGCTATGCCAAGCTAGAGGACCTGCCATCAGAGCAGTGGAATCATGCAACAGTGCGCAATGCACTTAAAGAGCTGCTGAAAGAGATGAACCAGAGCACACTGGCTAAAGAATGCCCACTTTCCCAGGTACAGACATGACTTTTTTATCATGCATCTCTTCCTGAACTGTCCAAGTCTTACTACTGATCGCATCTCAGAGATGTTCTTACAGAAATAGTAGTGCAATGTCAAAATCCATAATGTTATACTAGTTCCATTTATAGTGTTTGTTGTAGTTGTGTGAGTGTAGCATGTTCACCTCCATGCAAAAAAAAGCAATCCGTGAGCTTTGTGTATCTGTGCGTGCTGTGTTTCAGTGGAGTTCTTTATGTGGGTGTTGATCCTCATATCAATTGTTAGCACATGTTTGTGGCGTACTGTCTCCATTGCTGTGTGCTACCATTTATTTCTCAGCCTCCATCTCTGTCCTTGTCCCTCTTCTGACCTTTTCTCAGAGTATGATCTCCTCCATCGTGAACAGTTCCTACTACGCTAATGTCTCCACTGCGAAGTGTCAAGAGTTTGGCCGCTGGTATAAGAAGTATAAGAAGATTAAAGGTGAGATCTGAGCTCTTGTGTCACATTTGTGCATATCTGATTCTCTAATTAGATCTAGTTAGAGCCGAATATTAATGAGTCAATACGCCTCAAATTCTTTTGCCATTGTACCAGAGAGTACAGTGCCAAACTCAGTTATGGTCAGTTATGTGCTCCAGATATGAAGCTGATAGGAAAGTTTGGATGTCCTGAGGTGACCCCATTTTATATATTCTCCTGAGGTTTTGAGGCCTGTGGTGCACATCTTGTATTGTAGATTGCCTCACACCGTTTATTATACATTGCCTCTCTGTCACTGGACAGGGGAACCCCGATCTATCTCTCAGCTTAATGGAAACCACAACTCCCTCACCACTCTGCAGGAGGTCTCCAGCACCAGACCCAGCAGATGAGCGTGCCCGCTGCCAGGCTGTTTAAGCCTCTTAGCATCTAAATGCCTGTGACAATTTTTCTCCTTCCCTTACCCCATTAAAAAAGCAACATAATTACACAGCAGGACAGATCAAAGTGTCGAGCAAACCCCAAGCACAGCTTCAGAGAGAGAGAGAAAAGCCAGCAGAGAATAAGAAGGTCCTTGGTGACAGAGCAAGCAGTGTTGGGTTACATAGAGCCTGCTTTCAGCCTCCCAAAGCCAAACACACAGCCACAAGCCACCAGATGTGACAATGGAGAAATCTTATTGATTGACAGTCATAGTCAGAAATTTCAGTAAAAGAGCACTGGCTAAAGCACTGATAGTGTGTTCTTATGATTAGAAATCGTATCATTTACCTGATGAATGTGCGCTGGGAACATACGTGATACACGGTTACCGTGATTCACTTTCCTCTTTGCTTTTTTTTTTTTTGTAGGCGATTACTTTGAGAAGATGTGGCCAGTACGAGAGAATTCTGAAATTAAAGGTGTGTAGTCGTTTTTCAACAACAACAAAAAAAAAAACATTACCGATGAGTGATGAAGCACTTGAGAAAAGCACGTAAGAATATGAAGGAAGTGTTCATTATTCAAACCTATTTATTTTGTCTCTTCACAGTGGAGAGGGACACCCTGGTGGACTTCTGTGTGTTAGGACAGCGTCCTCCACCTCACCTAGCTGGCCTGGCTCAATTAGGACCTTTGGGCAGTGGTAGTTCTCTTGTGAAAAGTGGCTCTGGAGAACCTCAGAACCCTCAATCTCAGCCCCCATCTCAAGGACAGTCACAGCCACCCTCATCTCACAGTGGCCAGCTCCACCACAGTCCACCACTACGGACCCAGGTGGCTCCTCCCACAGCCCTGCAGCCTCTTCTGGGACCAAGAGGCCTCCTCTCACCTCAGCTCAGTCCACAGTTAGTGCAGCAGCAGATAGCTATGGCTCACCTCATCAACCAGCAGTTGGCTGTCAGTCGTCTATTAGCCCACCAGCACCCACAGGCCCTCAACCAACAGTTCCTTAACCACCCACCCATACCGAGGCAAAGCAAGCCTGGAGGACCTGGAGAGCCAGGATCCAATCCTTCCGCGGCTGAGGTCTCATCAGACATCTACCAACAGGTCCGCGATGAGCTCAAGAGAGCCAGTGTTTCACAAGCTGTGTTTGCCAGGGTGGCATTCAACCGCACACAGGTAAAAATATATATATATATTTTTTTATTTTTATTTTTTTTTAAGATAATAAATAAATAAATGCACACAGATGTTGAAAAGCCCTAGATACCACAGTTATCCCAAGTTTTCACAGTACGTGCAATGTCTAGGTTATACTTAAATCATCTAAATCAGATGAATCAGATAAAGCAGACATTCAAGACTTTAGTTGAGGTCTCTGGGTAGAAAGTTAGACCACAGTTTTCCAATCTGCAGGTCATTGCACTGAGGCCCAGCATGGTGGTTCCAGCCCCTGGGCCATATCAGTCTTCTTTCCCGCCCTCTCAGCAGCCTACGCACCTGGTGCATTGAACCTCTGCAGGCCTGAATTACGCCCCATTAGAGCCAACCATAGAGTGGGTGGGAGATGATGTGGTGCAGGTGAAAACCTGGTGGGATTTGCATGTGTATACTTGCAAGACCTGGGCCTTTCTCATTTTGCTTTCATGTGCTTGTGTGTGCATGTTCATGAACACCAGGGTCTGTTGTCAGAGATTTTGCGGAAAGAGGAAGACCCTCGCACAGCCTCCCAATCTCTTCTGGTCAACCTCAAGGCCATGCAGAATTTCCTCAACCTTCCTGAGGCTGAGCGAGACAGGATTTACCAGGAGGAGCGTGAACGCAGCATGAACCCTCCTGTAGGTCTGCCCCCAAACTCAAACTCCAGCCCTGGGGTTAACCGCCTATCTCAGGTACCCACTATCCCACTGTCACAAAATCCCTTCAGACCTTACACACTGTTCCTACAGAGCTGTCTTTCTGCCTGGCCCAGTATGAGAGTACCAGCATTGCAAGTTTGTGTGTCTGGCTCTCCATTTTTCTACGTGTGCTCTAGATTTCTGTTGTGATTTCTGTAAAGGGTTGTCTAATCTGATTAGTTGTTTTGTTTGGGTTACACATATTTGTGGTTGTTGTGAGCTTAAACAGAGTTGTTTTTTTGTACTGTAAGGTTGATGTAGCTTAACACAGGGTTAAAGAAATGCAAAGAAACATTTAGGAATGTACTCATGAGCCGTGGCCTTTTTCTATAGCACTGGTTTCTGGTGCTTTTCTCACTTATCTGTGTATAAAGACTGTAGGTTTCAGTATTGACGCATTTTTGACAGATTAATTCTGAAGTTCATGACTACTTTTTTTTTGTTTTTATCCTTTAATGATTCTGTTCAATGTTCAGTCGACAATATTTGAAACAATATTATGACACCATATGTTCATGATAAAAAATTTTTTAAAAAAACGTTTTCACCTTGTATGGAGTTAAACTATGGCTAATTGCATCACTGTATGTTCCACTCTATGCAGAAAGTGTGGGAGCGCAGCATTGACGAACAGTTAACCCCTGATGCCTGGGCATCCATTTGGAAGAATAAGAACAAAATTACCAACTCGGTGAGGATCACATCAGTTCTCTCTCGCTCACGAAATGATCCTGACAGCGATGTATTCTTTCATGCTTGCATAGTGAAGAGAATAGTTCACCGTTATTGATTATAACATTTTTATAGAAGAAAATCTATATCGGGGATTGATCTACTCCAGGGTAGTACGCGAGCTCAACACCGATCTAATCTCATAGGGCCTTATTATTATTTATCTAATCTCATAGGGCCTTATCGGTTTTGTCATGTCTTATGACAACGTTAAAATGTTGTCAGTGTTTATTTTTGTATTATATATTTATTATATATGCATATTTAGATATTATCACCGGGGCAGTGGCGGCTCAGTGGTTAAAGGCTCTGTGTTACTGATCAGAAGGTCAGGAGTTCAAGCCCCAGCATTACCAAGCTACCACTGCTGAGCCCTTGGGCAAGGCCCTTAACCCTCAATTGCTCAGTTGTATAAATGAGATAAATGTAAGTCACTCTGGATAAGGGCGTCGGCCAAATGCCATAAAATGTCAGTGTAAATTGTATACAGTCTCTCATTACATAGAGGCAGTTCCTAAAAAAAAACAAAAGGTTTGACTCTTGTATCTAGATATGTTTATGTATGTTAAGTAGATGGCTTGGAACTTGTTTTTTTTTTCTGAACAAGCATAGTGTTATAGAAGGTCGTTTGAGCAGGACTCTTTTCAAACTTAGAGCATCAGTGAAACAGTCCAGATAGCAACAATCTCTCTGATGCTGATTCTTTGCTCCCAGGGAATGCAGTTGTGTACTATTATTATTATTATTATGTCTGTATACTGTTATCTTACTATCTTTTGTGTTGGGGAATGTGAGATTACTTGCCCGTGCCTGCAGAATGGCTTCAAACACTGCATGTGGAAAAATTTTTTAAAAAAAATAAAAAAAATAAAAACCCAACACAACCTTAAAATCAATATGACGTGATTCAGACATGAACTACAAAGTAGACGCAAGAGAACGCCTTAACTACGCTCCAGTTGAATTGAATGTGTCCATCTCTGCGCTTCACTAATACAAACACGGGCTACTTCTAACCTATTGTGTGAGGACTGTCGATTGTTCAAAGCATACTTTGTTTGTCTTGATAACGTTTGCCTTGTTCTTGTCTCTGCTGAACCTGATCTCCACGGCGTCCTGTAGTCCAAGCCGTCTGGTCCGAATCCTGACCTTCCCCTGAAACTGGAACCACTGGTCAACATCACGTCTTCAATTTATGATGAGATCCAGCAGGAGATGAAGCGAGCCAAGGTGTCTCAGGCTCTGTTTGCCAAGGTGGCAGCCAACAAGAGCCAAGTAAGCCCTTATGTTTGCTTACCCAAATAACTGCTTTCAGTATGCTAATGATACACTTCAAAGCCTTCAAAGCCTACCGAAACAAAACTTTCTCTTTTTCTACTGCTTGATTTTATGCACTTATGGAAAGGTGATGAGTCAAAGTCGTCGGGGCGAATGGAGGGATTTGACTGGTAATTATTTGTTTCGTGTTAAGGACGCATTTATGTTCAAATGATTACACACACGCACCATTCAAAGACAAAGACACACACTGAGCACGTTCTTTCCACATGAAAGGAAAATAAAGCCGAAAATAACAAATGATGTTAAGCGGTGCTCAATCTACCGTAAGCAAGTGTCTCCTCCCATGCAGGCGCTGGTATCTGATCGGAGCACGTCTGCACCTGGTAAACAACAACACAGGCAGATAGACATGCTTTACGTTGCAGATGTCCATCAGAACGGTTTCCATTCACCCGACCATGACCCGCCATCATCACATCCCAAGGATCTCATCCTCCATGACTTACAATCGCTATCCATTTGCTTCATTGGAGAGATATTCCATCGCACTACTCAGATAGTCCTGATTATTGCCTCCTTTTCATGATGACCTGCATGTGGAGACATAGCCAGTGATGTTCCGGTTCAGGTTAGATTGCTGCGGCAGTATGGACACGTAGGAATAGTAGGGAAGGACACACTAATAAATTAAGAAGTAATAATAATAATAATTCCTTCGATTTATATATAGCGCTTTTCTAGACGCTCAAAGCGCTTTACGTTGTACGGGGGGAATCTCCTCGACCACGACTAGCGTGTAGCGTCCACCTGGATGATGCGACAGCAGCCATATTGCGCCAGAACGCCCGTCACACACCAGATATTAGTGGAGGAGAGAGTGATGTAGCCAGTTCAGAGATGGGGATTATTAGGGGGCCGTGATAGATAAGGGCCAATGGGAGGGATTTCGCCAGGACACCGGGTTAGATCAGTACACACGTGCATGGCTAGTTATGAAAACTCTGTTATTGATATACAGATTAAAACATGTGAAAAGAGGGCTGTAATAATAAAATGATGTGGCGCATGCCTTCAACTCCAAGTAACTCAAAAGCACAGAATTCATCTGTGAGTGTTGATTAAGGAATATTTTGGAAAACCTGCTGGACCATTTACGGGTCCCTCTCCCATTTGAGAGCAAAGAGAGATAATTGATTTAGTCAAATCTGATCCTGCGCCCAGCTGCGCCTAATTCTTGCCATGAAATTGCCTGAGTGACGACAGTGCTGTACTGACCCTTTCAGACAAGCAGCCTTAGCACAGCGTGTGTATATTTTGCAGGTGTGACCACCCCGATCCTAAAATGTGTGTAAAGTGTGTGTAAAGCAGGGTTGTGCTAGTCTATGTGTATATGTGTGTGTATGCATGTGACAGATGCGGTTGGGTCCCACAGGTCTGGGGTCGGTTGGGGGGGGTCACGGCTGAACGCACCCATCTGCTGCAGCTGGCCAAGAGGGCCTAGAGAGAGAGACAGAGAGAGAGAGAAAAACAGAGAGAGAGAAAGACAGAGAGAGAGAGAGAGAGAGAGAGAGAGAGAGAGAGAGTGCTGATCAGGTTATTAACACAGGATGCTGGTAGAGGTTGGCTGCCCACAACAGCTGGTATCAAAGACTGGCCTAGTCTAGCAGAGATAATCATATCTCTCTCCATTTCACACTCTCTTTCACATATTCTCATTTCTCCCTCTCTTCCTCCTCTCTCTCTCTCTCTATCTATCTGACTACCTTCCGTTCTACTTCTCTTTCTATGTCAGGGTTGGCTATGCGAGTTGCTCCGTTGGAAGGAGAGTCCAAGCCCAGAGAACCGCACGCTGTGGGAGAACCTGTGCACAATCCGCCGTTTCCTCACCCTCCCCCAGACCGACCGCGACCTGGTATACGAAGAGGAGTCCCGCCACCACCACAGTGAACGTCTGCACACCGTCCTCCATCTGCCCTCTGACCCTCAGGTGAGTCCGGATCCAAAGTCGAATTGCATTCGCACAGCTAAAGCCGAGCTCGTGACCGTTTTCAGTGCTGAGGTTTCCTGTTGGGTTTGTGGAGCTGACAGAAGCCTGGGTTTATTAATATGGCATGGTAAGAGATCAAGAAAACACAGATTCATTAAAGATTTATTGTGCAAATTTCCCCTAAATGGTTTGTGATTTATGATATTTTTCCATATTTTTATTGCTGCTGTGGAAGGAGAAAGGGGTCGTTGTGATTGTCTTTCATTGTGTGGTTGTGTGCACACATCTTTGGAGCTTTTGTTTTAATATCAAGGCCTCTGATGCAGGGTCCCTGCCAACCTCTAATAACCTAATACATCCAGCCCCCTTTAATCATACACACACACACACACACACACACACACTCACACAATAGCTCCAAATACAGCACTGATTAAATGGACTTTCCCCTCCCCCAGCCAGGGTCATTACAGTATATACACTGAACAGTCAGAATTCACACCTACACACGTGCACACCCATTTATATATGTAAATGCCAACCTTATAAAGCAGCACACGCATAAATCTCTTTTCTACCAAACACTTTCTTTCTATTCCCGCAGCACTTCTGTAGTATTCTGTAGCCTGCAAAAAATATTCTCTTTTTTTTTTTACTGTTTTTTTTTTTTTTGTTGTTCTCTCTTTCTTCTTCTTGCTCCAGTTTGGATTCTTTTTATGGTAGCGGTTTAAGCAGTGTATATTTGTGTGTGTGTGTGTGTGTGTGTGTGTGTGTGTGTGTGTGTGTGTGTGTGTGTGTGTGTGTGTGTGGTTGTACTTATTTACGTGTTTTGGGCGCAGTAGGAAATGCCCCATTAGGACACACCCTGACAGACAGTACCACCACAGCCCTGATATTATTAATGACGGGAAGAGACAGAACACAAACACACACACACACACACACACACACACACTCACACACGTAGTATACATGTATACACATTAGGTGACTCATGGGAATTTACAGTAGTGGGTGACTATGGTTACTGTACAGTGGCTTTGACCATACGCTATTACAGAGTACTGACCATGAAGGGACTGACACTTTTAGGATGGGAAACCTGCACCCCGTAGCTCAAAGCAAGCCCTGGTGTTATTTTTACACTTCCTTTTCAACAAACTATACAGAATACCTTTCCTACCCTTCATATTCAATAATACAGTGCGACGCATGATATCGATTCTCGTAGAAAGTTCTTCCGGTCACGGTACGACCGGCCCGGTTCCCCGCCAGTGCGTGTTACGTTATTATTGTCCGGCGAAGGTGGTAGCGCGTATGTTTCAGCACTCGTTGCTGACCGTCTCGTACATTAATCGGAGTCCTCGGTTTAAAGTCTAGCTTTACTATTTCCCTTGAAGTCCCTTAAAGTCTCTCGGCGTCCCATTTCGAACTCGATGCTTTTGTGTGTTATTAAATGCTCATCACAGGAAGGAAACTGTGGTCGCTCCATTAACACATTCCAGGTCTGCTCTGACACAGAGCCCAGACAAGCCACCACACCGAGGACAGAGACAGCTAAAAATACAGCTCGCAGGAATCAAACAGCTGTATCCAGAACAGTCGTGTCCTTTCTTTTGCGTATGATTTGTTCCATGCACAAAGGCTGTGCTTTTAGTTCTGATTCAGCTCTTTATAAAAATAAAAAAAAAGAAGGGATCGGTGACCACAATGAGTTTAAGCAGATCAATTAGGTTGTGTTGTTTTAATTCGCTGTCAGCACAAACTGAAAAGGTTGTGTAGCCAACGATCATAACAAGCACAGCTTTGTCTGTCCGTCTGTCTGTCGGAGTGTCCGTCTGTCCGTCTATCCGTGTGTTTGTGGGTGTCTCTCCTGCTGTTGTTTTCTTGACACAAAAATAAGGGTCCCTCCCCAGATCAAAATACCCAGCATCCCCTCGGCTCCAGCCAGCCTGTCACCACAGACCACACATGTGTCCCAGCTGCTTGAGCACTCAAACATGCTCACATACTGTACATGCACACACTATACGCACACAGAGACACAGGTTCTACCCACTTTGCCGTCGTTTCAACAATCAGTCCATGAGTTTTTTGTTTACCGGGTCTGTAAGGTTACCCAACAACTGTCCTCCCAGACATTCAACATCCCACAGCACATACAGTGTTATACACTTGTCCTTGTATCATGTCTGATGGAGTCTATACCTTTGTCACCATGAATGTATGGCATTCCAGATCAGTTCATGCCTTCACTGTAGAGCTCGTGACTCATGGTGCACACACATAAATACACACCTGCTAAGTGCCATAGCGTCCTATAGCACTATTCCTTCCATGTGTGCACAGTGCACATGGGCAGAAGTGTCTCCACACTGCTCATTTGGCATGTCTCTCCTTATGAATAATTTCTCTTTTGTTTTTGCTAAATTGGATACCGCTATGAGCCGAGTGCTCCACCCCCTGACCCTGCCATGTGTCCTGACACTCCTCAGTCTTTCAGCCAATAAAAAGAGATGATTTCTGATTGTATCAGTTTTATTAACTTTGTAAATGTAGTGCTCATTAGCATAACTATGGAATGTATTGTGTTTTGTCTGTACATATCATTATGTGTACACATATTTGTAATGCGCACATACTGACTTGTACAGACAAGCACGAAGCACATGCTCTCTCTCTCTCTCTCTCTCTCTCTCTCTAACTTTCACACACACACGCACTCATCCACTCCCAAGGAATTGCAACATGGGAAAAACTAAAACAGAAATTATCATGCATGCCTTTAATTGAGGTAGGTGAAGTCATGCAAAAGGAAACTCGCGGTAAAATGTCTTCACATCATTGCATATTTAATGTCATGATGTGTTAGCGGTGTCTCTAGTGACGAGACAAATCCCCCACCGCCCCAATCCTCATTAAGAGTCAGCTAAATCTTTCATAGTTATACCCTAATTCTTTCATACTTCTGTGCTGTAATTTTCACTGGAAAAAAAAAAATTGTGCTTTTTTTCTTGATGTGAACTCACAGAGCAGTCCCTAGTTGCAATTAAAATAAAAAAACACACACATACACACAGAGAATTCAATATTGAATTATGCCATAAGTGCATGACGGCAGAAAGTGTGTGTCCAGAGTCGACGCTGTGGTGGAGGAGTCGTAGTGGGAGCAGTAAATGAAGTGGACGGAGGGAAAGAGAAGGAGACTGACTTCATGGCTTTAACGGTGTGAGGGTTGATTTGAAGATGGAGTCATTCTTCTGGTTTGGCTTCAACTCTCTTCATTAGTGTCCTACTCCATTAGTGGAGTGGAGCAGCCTCTTGGATCCGTGGCGTAAAAAAAAAAGGGGGTAGAGCTTTTTTGATTGAAGACTCTGGGTGCCTCCTAAAACAAGAGCGTTGGGAACTTCGTGGCTTTTGGCTTATCTTCTGCCACACTTCACGACACAAGTGTGAGAAGTGTTTTCTGTGTGTGTGTGTGTGTGTGTTTGTGCTTGAGGTATAGAGTTCGAGAAGAAATGATTCCTAAGAAATACACTTCAAAAAAGGCGAGTCCAGGAAAAGTGTATGCGTATTAATGTGTGGGGGTCAGTGTGGTGGTTGAGTGGGTGGTGTGTGTGTTTGTGTGATGCAATTGAGCCCTGTACTGTGTGTGGTCTCCGTAGGTAGGCCAACACTCAGATAGCAGTGTTGTATCATGTGGCCAGTTATAATGTTCATGTGTCTCGGTCCCACTCCCGTCCCAGTTTCTTAACTCTTTTTGTGGTCTCCGTTTGTTTCTCAAAGACATCACGAATAATATAACATAGAGCAAAAGAACTGAAAAAAAGACAAACATACAGTACACACTTCCTGTAAAACACTAGCCCCAGAAAGCCCCCACAAGTGAAATCGGAGCAATTCTGTGGTCTGGCCTGCCCTCAGTATTATTTAAAAAAAAAAAAATACCCTGTTATTATTGAGTGGAGAGAGCAAGCAAGGGAGAGAAAGAGAGCGAGAGAAAGAGAGTGAATGACTATTATCTTTATGTAGGTCCTTTAATTTTAATGCACCACAGATTTATAGCTTAGCATTCCAGCGCAGAGGCAGTGGGCACCCCACCCTGGTCATAAACTCAGCAGGACAGCGCCATAGTTTTCGATAGTTCTGCTGTGGCGTGCTACACCTTCCAGAGTTTCACAAACACTTCCACCGCCATTGTTTTGCTGTTTACGTGAACAACACTATTTACCACACCCGTACCACACCCTTTTCTTTCTTTCTTTCTTTCTTTCTTTGTTCCATCTCATCTGCCTTTCTTGCTTCCTTACTTGCACTCCACTAAAGCGCTCCTACGGCTTTGCTCATATCATCTCCATATAATCCAGATGTTTGAAATGACAGACCTGATAATGGTGTGGTAATGGTGTGGGTGACAACATTGTTATGTGATTTGGGTAATAGACTTGGTTAAACAGTCATAACTCAGGACAGTGTGGTTGGATATTTACTAGAGGTGACTGGACATTCTGGTCAAGAGCCCCACGGACACTTGATGAATATTCATTGAGGGAAACCTTTGTACTCTGGTGCACAACTTAACTTATTATTCATTTTCCTGCTTTAATGATCCCACTAACCTGATCTTTGGTCTTTCTTATCAGATTCTCCACAGACAGCCTGTGCCAGCATTAAAGGACCACTCTCCCATGCGTGAGGACTCAGTGCCCAGCTCTGGAATGGAGGACAACCCTCAGGCTGGTGCTGGTAGTGGCAACACTGGAGGAAGTAGTAGTGTTGCAAAGAAACCCCGTTCCCGCACCAAGATCTCACTGGAAGCCCTGGGCATCCTGCAAAGTTTCATCCAGGATGTGGGCCTCTACCCTGACCAGGAAGCCATCCACACCCTCTCAGCCCAATTGGACCTGCCCAAGCACACCATTGTCAAGTTCTTCCAGAACCAGCGCTACCATGTGAAGCACCATGGCCGACTGAAGGAGCTGGGAGTTGAGGGTAGCGGAGTTGATGTCGCTGAGTATCGAGATGAGGAGCTACTCTCTGGCTCAGAGGATGCAGAGTCTAGTGAAGATGGCCATGAGGAAATCTACAGTGGACAAGAAGGTGCCTCAGCAGGAGCAGCCGCCTCTTCCTCAACACCATCTTCCACCTCAGGCCAAGAAGAAAGCAAGGACAAGGCTTCAGCTCTAAGTTCAGTCCGGCCCAGCTCCCTGCCTTCCTCCAGTTCATCCCCCAGCCCACGAGACCAGCTCGAGTATCAGAGATAAAGCATTCTGACCTGGGAGGGAAGGGGTCACTTTGAGAAGAGGATAGTGGAAGGTGGAACAAGTGGAACAGTAAAAGCAGACTAAAAGAATCCGGCACAGGGTCAAATGAAGATTGAATAAAAAAGGACAAGAATATGTTTGAATATTGATTATAGAAACAAAATGTGTTACGGTAAAAAAAAATAAATAAATAAATAAAAAAAATTAGTTGAGATAAGGGATTAATAGTTCTAGCAACAGAGTAATTGGCATCAGATACTGTAAGTTTTGTCAACGTGATGAAGGAAAATTTAGGTTAGCGGTCCCAAATCGTCGTTTATTTGTTAAAAAGGTGCCAGATATGTGATGACACTGAAAGTGGATTTCTTATCCTCAACTGACAAGTGGTCACTCTTACTCATGGTTTCACAAATTAAGTTGCCAGTACGTCATAGTAGGAAAATACTAAGCCAGTGATGTTTCTCCCCAAGTCCCTAACACATTAAATTAACTAAAGAACTCCTTCATTCCTATCCTACAATCCAGGGGATCATTAGAAACCCTTGTCCCACCCTTCCCACCTCTACAGCATTCAGAGTAATGAGAGTGATTGAGCTTTAGATAAGTTTTAGATGAGCCATGGACATCTACAGGAACCCATGCATCTTTATTTGTGTCTGATCAAGGAGCCTGGTGGGTGTCTGCGGCTTCTCTCTTCCTCCCATCTGTGATGGGGAATTCTTTACGGCTATAAGAGGTGGCCGTGTTTGGCCATTTAAGTGGTTGAATGGACGGGTGGGTGGGTTAGAGGTAGTGATGAGGGCTGGGGTGTATACATCAGCCTTGCTCACTGATTCCACTGTAAATACATGTGGTCTACTGAAATGTCCAGAGTTAGCTTTGCCTCCCCTTTGAAGATAGAGCCATGTCTCCAACAAACAACCACATCATTCCATATAGTCCAGTGTGGTGGGACAAACCACCATCCTGGTACCCATGCACCCATGCATGGACTTCCCTCAACACCTCTGTCAGTCTAAATTTAGTGAATGGATAAATACATGAACTTGAGACATCTTGTCACTACGTCTCTTTGTACTCACTTTGCACTTAAAATGGCGGGTAAGCATCGAGAAGAAGAAAAAAAACACCCATACGTAGCCATCTATTGACTGCTAAAGACAATTTAATGACAGGTGAGAGTGCAGTCTGACTGCCGTGTCCTGCTTTTGGCCAAGTCGAGGAGAGTAAAGTACGTGTCCAGCAACAGTCAACCATCACTCATTTCACATTGTAGGACTACACCCCTTCCTCTCGTCCTTTCTGTCCTCGGACTCTTTCTCTTACCGGCACACACAGTGTACTAATTTCAAACCACATACCCCCACACTCCGCATCTCTATTTATTGCTATCTATATCCACATTTATTATTATTGTTGTTGTTATTATTGTTATTACGGTTGTTCTTTCCGTCATTGCTGTTATTTTCGGTTGTTTGTTTGTTTTTGTTTTTTTTCACGGTCTAATATCAGCTTTCGGCTCAAAGCTGTTGTTTTGGTAATGAAAGACTTTATGAAAGAGGGGGAACCCTGCCAAAACAGTGAGAATTAGAAGCAGTTACTGAAGAAATTGAGTGAACCCTGTGATATTGTGTACTACCATTTCGATCATTACTTTTCCCAAAGAAAATGACAGTAGGTGAGTCGAATCCAAAAATAAGACAAAGCATATGAAAATATACCTTTTTTTTTTTTTCTTTTTTTTTTTTAAAGAGATATTGACAATCCATTTATTGAGCCAGTTAAAACTCTGTATCCTGAATGGAAACGTGTTGATTCACATCTCGGGAAATGGACTTGCGTACGAACTGACACGGCTCCTCTGTGGCGAAGCCTCTGTGGATACTATAGCAAAACGTGGATCCGGGGTCCTGCTTTGCTTTTGAGAATCAGCTGCTACCTGCTCATTTCTGGATAACAGAGTTAATCATCATTGTTAACCTTACACTGACCTTTAAACTGTTTTTGTTCATGCGGTGATGTTTATGTAGATGTTTTATCTATTATAAATGACAGCATTTTTTTTTTTTTCTTTACATGTCTTCGATGTGCAAATCCTTAACAGACGTCTCCACTGCGAAACATCCACTCACGTTAACGTATCTTTTTTTTTAAAAAAAAACACGATGCCGGTTTAGCTCTTTGAGTTATCACCGAAAACGCAGACCATGAATTTTAAACAACATTCAATTTTTAATCAAAGCCAGACATTAAACACTACAGTATATTTTTTTACTCGATTGCTTATAAGAGAGATCTACTCTTGCTTCCTGGATATGAAGCCTCTACATCTTTGAGCTGGCTATGCAGTGTGACTATGTCTGGCTTATGTTTTTTTTAGTAAGATTCGATTAGAGGCCTAACCGGAGCCGGGCATGTCTCATAAGACATATGCAGGAGTGACAATAATTCACATGTAAGTATTGGGGCACACCGTGCAGCCACGCCATACCGCAGGGAGCCTGCTGCATTTCACAATACTGTGACGCGGTGTATATATAGTGTATAGTGCGGTGTTTTAGACCACTGCTTTCCTTTTTTGTTTACTTCGCAGTGTGTCTCTCCTAGTCAGTGATAGTGAACCACTAACCAACACACCTTAACAAGTCCGTTTATGCTTTTCCCGGTTCCCTTGATGGTTTGGACTTGGTTTAGGACCTCTATGATAGGGTGGTAAAGCTGTGTAAACGATTTCAGAGCCATTTATTTTCAGAGCCTTGTTTCAGAGCAGAGATGGTCTTACTGATCCTGCTTTAAATTTGGAAGTATAGTAAGTAATACACTCGGTTCTAAGCTGTATAGTGGATTATTTATTTGCTGCTGGTGGATGAAATAGTTTCCCTTGGTTTCTCAAGCAATGCTCTGGCAATGAGTTGCCCAAATCACTATAGAAAAGATCACACACACACACACACACACACACACACACCCTAGCTTGCATACCCTTGAATGTGCAAAAGCATATCCTGTCAGTACGTAATACTGAGTTTTCGTATCGTATTCGATTTTTAATAGAAAGGCCTACATGTTCACAGTTCTAAACGAATTGCTAAAAGTCGCCTGTTTTGTGACGTCCTGAGGCATGTTCGATTCTACGGCAAGTCCTGGAATGGCAAGAGGAAGCCTTATTTTGAATCTCTTCCTTAAAATGTCAGATATTTGCAGGCTCTGATAAGGGTGTCTAATAACAGAGTACTGATTGTCAGGTGGATCTAAACCTTAATTAAGCTTGTCAATCAGCTATAGCTGTAGGAGGCCAAAGCCCACCCCTACCATTATTATCCCTCACCCTCTCGTAGCCCTGCCCCCTGCAGCGCCAAGAGAAGTCTGAAACAAGCAGCTTTGATGAGTCCGTCTCTGCTCTGCTCCTAAATTATCCACAGTCCTGGTGAGACAAGTGTGCGCATGCTAGACTGGTGTTTAACCTGCTGCAGGGGTGACCTCCCACTCACTCAGCTCCCTCAGCACCTCCTCCTCCTCCTCCTCCCTGTCCTATACAGAGTTTGTTCTAAGTGAGAAAACAAAGAGTACTCGCCGAGTCCCTGATGAGAGACCGGTCAGGGTCACTCGACAATTATTCGCCTCTTCCGTGACAGGAGTGCCATCTTTGCCTTTTCAATTTCTAGCACTTTGTCTCATTTTCTCCTCCACCAGGCGAGAGACAATCGCTCTCGCTCACGCTCACGCTCTCGCCGTGCTGCCGGGGTTAATCGGAAGTGATCACGTCCCCTCGTGGGGAAACAAGTGGTTCCTCGAGAACCTCTCAGCGTAGATGTTTTATAAAAAAAAATACAAAGCAGAATAGGACATAGAGATCGGAAAGGACAGAAATCAGTCATAAGGATACAAGGCACAGTTACTGATATGATTATCATCCACAGACACACACGTGTACACATGAACACATTACTTCTTGTAGCACTTAAAGATTTATTTCTTGACATTTTCTGCCTTTTTTACATTCCTCTGATTACTGGATAAATTGCAGAAGGAAGCACTTGGTCTTCTGGTGCGTCTTAACTAAGCACAAGGCTCTGTCTGCTTGCTTTGGAGACAAACTCTTTATCCTCATTAACTACAATGTGAATCAGGTTTGCCACTCCAGGATTTGGTACTTTCTCCTCAATCAAATGGATCATCGTTATCACTAAGTGATAATAAATTATGTGTGTTATTTGGCTTTTTTTTTTTTTTTTTTTTTCTTCTTTCTTCTTCGGGTTGTGTGTCTTAATGTCTCGGTTTTTTTTTTTGTTTTGTTTTGTTTTCTTAAATTGCTGTCATTTAAATAAAGTGCATCAATGGATCAGTCGTACGCCTCTGAATCTTGTCCTCCGCGCTCTGAGTCAGTTCCTCTCGGATTCGACCGGTTACGGATGGAGCAAGGCCTAACAGCTGACATTTCACCACGTATATTTTAAAAGTTCAAAAAGCACAGCGGTCGTCTCTAGAACAATGAAATGTTGTCTTTCGCGAAGAGACTAAGTCTTGGGGAAAACGAGCGGTGTGGCCACAAGAACCAAACACGCTTTCATAAAAAGCAACCAAAACAAACCATAATAGGAAAAAGTTGTCCATTTGGAACGATGTTACTGGAAATGATCGGTAATGATACAACTTTTTTTTTTTTTTTTTTTTTTTTTTTTTTTTTTGTGTAGTAATCGTTTGCTGAGGAAGATCTTTAAATAACCCACTGAAATTGTGTGGGCAACTAACCATCACTGGTGACCCTAAAAAACCTTTTATCACATGTTTTTGGATTTCGCAAAAACCACATGCGTATAAGAGGAAACTTTTGAAATCTGAAATATATCATATTTATAGACTTCCCCTTAAAAAAAAAAAAAAAAAAAAGTAAAAAAAAAAAGAAAAAAAAAGTAAAATACTAATTCGGGCTGCACATTGGCTGGTTAGTCAGCCATTGATATCCCTGAACTGAGTATTCATTATGCTCAGACCTCTAAAAAAATGCCTCTATTGTACTTATTTCAATCTACATAGTTTGACTATTACTTCTGTATATGAAAGGTGGCTAATATGTTTGTCAAAGCCCAGGCTCACGTGACCAGCTTACGTTTATCCTCCATACAGCCACACAACCTCTACATAAAGTCCATTTAAAGTCCCTGGCCACCTGCCAGTCCTCCCTCCCTGCCACGGCTTCCTTCTTTTCAAAAGCAGCTTGCAGTGATGTCCTCTGGTTTTCATTCGGTGCCAGTCCCCCAATCTCCTAATTGAACTTATTATTCGCTCAATTGGCTCGTTTTAACCCTTTCTCCCCTCCAGGTTTGAAGCTGGATGTCGTTAAGCCGGGGCTTTTTCAACATCCGACGAGGGTATTAAGAGCGCCGTAAGGGTTTCGATATAAAACCATAGCGCTGGCAAGAACTGCTGCTGTGTCTGTTAGCTGATCGCTGCAAGTCAAGCCTTGTTCTGGCGCTGTGGCCGTGCCAGACCACCCAGAAAGAGGACCACGCAGTTTGTTTTATGGGTGATGAATTCTCATCTCATATCAATGGACCTAACATCGGTTGCTCTCTCTCTCCTTCGCCTCGACGCTGTAGATAGAGGCAGGGTGACAGTACATCCTGCAGACCATCTGTGTGCACTCCTCTCGTGCTCGGTAGTACATGGAAGTGGTCCATGTACGTCCTGTGATACCACGTGGATGTCAACAGGGACAGAAACCGGCACATCCTCTCTCTACCCTACTTTCATCAGATATATCCTGCAAGTGTAAAGACAGCACTTTACCACTACGCATATGCACTGTTACTGCTACCTTCATGTATCACTCTTCATAGCTACGTGGCAGAATTATTACACCTTACTTCTACTATTTATCCACGCACACAACATACCTTTCACCACCTGTGTCGTGACCATTCAATTCAATCTAGATCTGATCGACTAAATCGAACTCAATCTAATCTCATCTCATTTGTATTACGCGTGCAGTTTAACCACACTTCGCGTTTCATTGGTTTGACACAACGGAATCCATATTTGTCACACCGATACTGATTCTCTCACATGTCCTCCCCATGTCCGCACGGGTTTCCTCCTTCCTCCCTAAATCATACCAGTCGGTGGATTCGCTACTTTAAACGCTCTCCAGGTGTGAGCGCGCGGGCGAACGTGTGTCCTGTAATCTGTGACCCTGAGCGGGATCAATGAGTTAATAAAGATGAAAGATATTCATTTTTTGTCGCAATGTATCCCTAATGAGACGACCGCTTTATATAAAGGGGCTTTCAGAACCGTTATGAAGAATAAATCCGCATCTGAAACACTGTGTTGTCTGTTAATAATTATAGACCACAAAAAAAGTGCATGTGAGGAAGCTCAAGGGGCCCTTGTGGCTAAAGGCTTTAAGGGGACATAATAAAAGGCATTATTGTTGCAGTAGTAAGGCTTCAGATGTTGCATTGTGGGTAATAAAGAGTTATTTGGGTGGCACTGTTGACTGATTCCTCTGTCTCTATGGGGGTTTTTGTTTGTGTGTGTGTGTGTGTGTGTGTGTATTTTGACTAAAAACCATGGCTTAGCTTACCATTTATATCTTTCTTCAACCACTGAGCATTCGGAATCTTTAAGGATGGATGCTTTCTAAAAATATACATATATAAACGAAACTATTCTCCATTCTAGGCGATGCTTCGTATGTCTGGGTGTAGGAAATAGTTATTCCTCGGATGTATTTGGTGCAACCGTGATGGACGGTGAGGAGGAAGGGAGATTGACAGCTCTCTGGCGGGGGAGCAGGGGCAGCTGCCAGGGCACTGCTGCTGGGGTATTAAGGCCTGATGGCAGCATGATTAGGGGCCATTAGAGGTGAGAGCAAGGGGGCGGCTAGGGACGCAGGTGCACCAATGCCAGCTATTTCCCAGAATTCAGTGGGGTGGAGCGCAAAAACACACCTGTGGTCTCCCGTTGGCACACTGTCACGCTGCATACCCCCTCATCTTTCTCCCGCACATTAATACACACACTGATAAACAAGCTAATACCCAGAGCACTCTCTCTCTCTCTCTCTCTCTCTCTCTCTCTCCAACATGTTCTCTTTCCTCTCTTCCTGATATTTTCATCTTTCACATTTCCCCCTTTAGCTGAAGCTCAAATATTTCAAACGAACTGATCGTACAGACCATACAAGAGCTCGTCTTTAACGCGTACGATAAACCGACGGTGGAAATTTAACCGGCTAATTCAGTTCAGTCGTCCGCTTAATACACGCTGAAATCATTTCTGAATACGGCAACGAACGAGCGTCGTGAATCCCTGTTCTCGGATAAGTAGCCCAGCTAGTGCACTCAATTAAGGCCGTAAACCTGACAGACTGAGATGGAGAGAAATGTGAGCTGCGGTGATGGCCTCCCCGGGGACACCAGGCTAAAGCAGGGCATCTGTCACTGGCCTGTATCAGAGTGTCGTACGCCGACGTTAATGCACTAAACAGCAACACTCACATGAACACACACACCCAATAAGCAGTCATGAGCAAACATTCAATTACCCTAACCAAGCAAAAACATTATAACTGTCTTCGTTTGATTGGTGCTCTCAATTAGCATCACAACCCAATGAGAAATTAGCTTTCGGCGTACACAGGAAGACTTTTATTCTACGCTCGCAAAATGAGAAGATGTGTCTCAAAGCAGCAAACAGAACCTAAAAGTGTAGCCATCTCGCATATATAACCTTGAATACATAAACGAGAAGGTCCTTGTTAGCGGTCCGAGAAGTGATTCACACCAAAAAGAGCACCTCGGTGCCTTGTGCTTGATTTGTCGAATTCCATTTGTATCGAGCATCAAGCACGACATTCGATAAGAAACCAGACAGATGCTGTAGTTAAAAATATATCACGCTCCGCATTTCTCCAAATCCCAGAATAACTCGTCGCATCCTTACGTGAAAAATGCATGAAGGGAAAGAAACGTCATGATTTTGGTCTATCAGGAGAGAGAGAGAGAGAAGAAAAAAATGAACAAACTTCAAGATTAAGAAGAGTGTTAACCAGGAATGTTGTATGTTCATGTGGTAGACTCGAGACATGAGAGAGGTTTAGTGGTTTAAATGATAAAACTATATTCCAAAACTATAAATACCTGCTGTTTATTTTATTTTATTTCTATTTTAGTAACACTGTAATATATTCATATAGCCATGTGCAACACATACAATCAATCCTTCTCATGTGAGTTACAAATATACAGTATATGAACTGTATGTATATATATATATATATACAGTATATAACATTATATATTGATTTCAAAGACATACATCTGTTTATAAGGTTTAGTAAGTCACTCGGGGTTGTTGACTGGTTAAATCCCACTCACAGGACACCACTTACATGCCATCAGTGTCTCCCCCTTCAGCATGCGTGGGCATGGTGACAGGTGTGTGGAGCTGGGGTGCCTGAGGGAGTCCTGAGGCACCCATACTACTCTGCCCACGCCTGATGCCTTCTGACAACACGTTCTGCTATAAAGAAAACACTGCAAAATTCATTCAGGTCAGAACACACTTTCTAGAGACACATTAATGAAGAAAAACACACACACACACACACACACAGAGAGAGAGAATCATTCATCTCAGATGCCTGAGATCAAAGGGTTCATGGGCATTTGTGTTATGCCCTTTCTATTAGATTATGTCTCATGCGAAAACTTTAATTGTGTGTTCTATTTGATCTTCTTAATTGTTTTTTAAAAAAAAAAAAGAAAAAAAAACGATGATATATGTCCCAACAGAGAAAATACAAAGCGCTTGAGTTCTCTTATTATTCTCTACAAACGTCAATCGGTCCTAATTCGCCCTCTTACATGCAGTGACACACATTCCATGAATGATTGACCCTCTCAGTCATGACAGCTTCTGAACCTGGCCTCTCTCTAGGTATTAACTGCTGGACGTGACTACAAGGACTTAAGTGGTGTCACTTATTGGCTCCGCACTGGTGGACTTATTAAAGAAACACCGGTCATGTCACTCTCCCGCTCATCAGATCCTCTCCTTCTCTATCAGATATTAAACTGAAAGCATACCTCGTCAGCCAAAAGACTTTTAAAGATTTACTCGATAGAAATGCCATGTACATTAACAAACATTTAAGAAATATTCGAGAAACGAACCTCTCGTTTCTCACGTCCCGGGTGCTGTAAAATAGATCTGTGCATGTTATACAATACACCAGGCCCAGGGCAACACAGGAAGTGGCCTTTACATTGCATTTGTTCTCCCACACATACCATTTAAATCATCATCGCAGACAGACATCAAAAAAATCCAAATAAAAAAACACACCCACACAACCTCTGCACACCCACACGCAAACATCTCTACACACACGGTATTCAATAAATCAATGGAAAGCTGTCACATAATAGGTCTCTTCCTCCAACATGCTGACGATGCAGCCCCAGAAGTCTCCGCAGCTTTCCTCATTAACCTCCCTCCAAGCCGCTGTGGAATGAAGGTTTCGGGGGCTTTCAGGTTTCCCGTCTATGTATAGCAGCCGAGCATCGCCTGCGAGGCCACGTTTACGCGGACGGTCGCGGCCGATTGTGCCTTTTACAAACTGTGGGCCCCAGTGATTGTTGGTCACTAGCGACTGTATAAAAATAGAGAATAATGATGGCCTTGGGGCTCATTGTGCCTCTTCATGGTATTAAAGGTTTGAGCTGCACACAAGGCAAGAGACAGAGCACTCGTAAAAAAAAAAAAAAAATTCCAAAAAATTTTCAATAAAAAAAGGCCAGGAATAACCCCAGCTTTCCTGGTCAGCTCGATAATGCGTGCCGTGTTGTAAAGCAGGGCCGTATACACATACCGGGTGTACGTTTTAGCTCTATAGAATTTATAGCGTGCACATCAGTGTGAACTAATAAAAACGAGTTTTAAACAGGCTTCATTTCTGTTGTAGGTCTCACACTCACAGTATCGTAACTTTAATGATGACTGGAATCGATGGAACGTGCTATCAACTCATTCGCTGTCTCCAAAGACAGGGCCTTTGTTTTTCCCCTCTCCCTGCCCTTCTGTTTTTTGTCTTTTCAGAAGGGATTAATGTATGACAGATAGCGGTTAGCTCCCAGGCCTGTGTGCGCTTTAAATGCCACTGCTCTCTGATCCTGTAATGGCCGAGTGTCAGTCATTAGGACAGTCGGTGCCATCAATATTAACTTTCAGCATTCAGCTGAGGGAAAGGGGAAGGTCAATAAGGTCAGAGGGAAGGACAAAGAACGTCACAGAACGGAGAAATAATCCAAACTGAGTCCAAATTTGTACTTTATATGTATATAGTACAAACTTGGATTCAATTTGGATTCTTTTCCCATTCGATAGAACTTGTTAGTGCACAATTCAACAAAATATAGGTGCGTGTGTGTGTGTTTTTACACAGGCGTGTGTGGGCGGCTGGGCTGTATTAGCTCACCTGTGCTGCTCAATACCTCCCCTCCCCTCCCCTCCGTCACGCTCAATTAGCCTTCACTGAGCGCGTGCAGAGCTTTCTCTTCTACTGGCTGCCATAGGCCGATAGCCTCTGAAGATAGGATTGAGCCGCTGTCTCCTCTGCAGCCCCAGCATGCAGCTCTCTGTCTGAAGATGGCTGGACTGATAACATTCACAGCTATGGCTGTAGTCTTTCATCTCTCAATCCCACACCAACTTTTGGCAAGAGGGAACAAGCACTGGACCGTGCCACCTCTTGCGAGGCTATCGTTGGCAGTCCTGGGCGTATGATATGAAGTCATCCTGACGCATATATAAATATCATAGTTGAATGTCGGTAAGGGGTATAGTTAGTAGAATATGACACAACGGATGACATTTCGAGAGAATAATGAGAGTTAAGTACTATCATCGCATTGAAGATGTCAGTTGCGTAAGGCTGAAGGCGTTATGGCTGTTTGTTTTCACATCTGGATAATCGAAACGAGACACTTAGTACATTTCTATTCAAATCAAAGCCTTGTAAACAAAGCATGATCTCCGTCAGTTGTCATTTGAACTCCAATTCGAATTCGAGTTTTGATTCTCGAGTTGACTCTGTAGCTGATATTTTTATTACACACCCCACCCCCCACCCACCGCCCAGCAGAACCTCTGTAGATCATCCGTCGTCGTGTGTTTGTGTGTGTGTGTGTTAATGATGAATCGGTTTCCACACTTCGGAAGCAGTGGCGCAGGACGGCTTTAAGAATGTTAACCTTCTCCCTAATAGATGACCACTGAAACTGTGACTGTTCACTCAACACACACCGTTATCTGTGAATGAATCATTTGCTCACGTGTTCATCGCACTTTCACTAGGGAAGATGTGTGATCTTTTCACATCAGCCAAGGTCAGACTGCCCCCCGATTTCTCATCTTTATTCGCAGTTCTCGATCATTGGTTAATGTTAAACGTTTTCTTGGCGGTCTTCTTCATGTAGGTCTGCTCTTCCTTTATCCCTTTCTCCACTCTTAAGGAGCTCATAACTCCTTATCCTGAACATCAGCACTTATCAGAATGGGGATGAATGTGGGATGCCCACCCTCCAGGGCAGAGTTCTCTCTCCCAGAGGCCCTCTCCCTGTCCAAATCTATAATTGTGGTCTAATGGCTGCGTTTGAAGCTGATCTGGTGCATAAACAGGCGGAGGAAGTCTTTAGAGCCATAATCACTCTATTCCTCCTCTCTCCTTCGCTCTCCCTCGCTCTGCATCCCTCCCTCCACTTCTCTTATTCGGCACGATTAGGCCCCTGCCTCCCAGACAACTGCAAACAATTAGGCAAATTAGTGGCTCCACCATCACCATCAAGAGGCCTGCTTGTTTATAATTTAATCGAAGCGAATGTCAAAACAGTCAAGGCTTGAGAGAAACAAGATGTGTCCGTGAGATGAAATTTAAACTGCCAGCCAGTCCAAAATATTAAGAGAGTTTGTTTAATAGGGAGACGGGAAAATAAGAAAAGAGAGAATAAAGGGGGTAAGAGGTGGAGATCAAGTAAAAAAAAAAAATGTTAAAAAAAAAAAAAAACATTCAGCATTTTTTTCACATTTGTATAACGATGCAGTTGGGTTCTTCTCAGTTCATTTTTTTCTCACACTCACTCACACACAAGCATGTATTTGTACTCACTTTCGCCAGAGCTCGTGCTGCTAGAACTAAGTCGAATTTCCCAAACAAGAAGAAAATGCGATGTTTACCAGGATCTTTCCACACCAGTCACAAGTAAACACGGGTGACCCGGTGTAGACGTAAAAAAAAAAAAAAAAAAGGACAAAACTCTAAAAGACATCTCTAAGTGATGGATTAACACTCGGCACAATCGACTTTCCCAGCGAATATCGCTAGATTTAACCCTTTCATGCATGAATTATGAATCCCGATCGAGGATTTTATTTTTTCCTCTGTCAGTTTTCACTCTTCTTTAGGCATTAAAAAAAATTATTTTACAAAAAGTTATCGAAGTGTCCACTCCGGTGTTCAGATGAAGGATACGGGTCCGCCCTACTGGCTGTTATGCAGTTATCCGATCGAAATCCTTGCAATCGCCGGAAAATATAACCGTTTATATGGTCACATTTATAATAGTTATAATCTAGGACCACCCTGTCATTGATCATTTTCCTACAACAGCATGCCCTATCATGTTTTATTCCTTATGAATCACATGCATTCTAGGTTAATCCTAAACCTCTTAAGGGTTCTTTGGCCTTTCTTCATGGAGGTTGAACCCTACAGTTAAGTGTTTCCCTGTCAGAGAGAATTAAAACAAGAAGAACCCCTTTAGGAAGCTTGTGAATCCAGATTTGGCTTTATTACAGGTAATAAAGTGAAGAAAGAAAGAAAGAAACAAACAGAGAAGTCCATGATGGTCCCATAAAGAAGAGGAAATGATTATTTAAAGAACAAATTGCCTGTGAGTGGTGCTGATGCTATAGCTAAAGAGAGCCGTGTTTAATAGGTAGATAGATGGGCATGGGGCAGGTGAGCTGAGAGCTTGGCTCCAGCACTAATGGCCCAGACAGACACACAGGCTCTACCTATCAGCCTCCAGTCTGCATACAGCCCACGAGTATCAGCCCTCTAATTGGATCAGTGGCACGAATGTGATTACCGGCGGCGTATTTATTTACATAATAATTATTACTGCCAGCCCCATGGTGCTGTAGTAGAGAGGGGGCCTAAAGAGATGGTCAAACCATGAGCATGTTTGTGTGTGTGTGTGTGTGTGGGTGGGTGGGTGGGTAGATGGTTGGGTGGTTGATTGTGTGGGTGTATTGTGGGCATGTGTGTGTGTGTGGGGGGGGACATGCCTCCGCCCTCAGCACAGAGCTGATCTGATGGTATTATTCTATTAGTGCTGCAGTGTGAAGTTTGAAATGAGCTCTGATTGGATTAGTTAACAGCGAGGACTAGATAGTGCGGAATGAGGTTAGCGCTCGCACGTGCAAGCAGGCGGCCCGAACACAGGCAGCCGCAATTAGGCATCTGTCCAGGATAGAAAGGCTGGACAGGTGCCAGAGCACAACAATAACGCCTTCTAGCACACGTATATAGGCACTCACTCTAAACACTCACTTTCCATTAATCTATTGTTTGACTGTTTCCAAATCACTTAAAACCCAACATATATCACCGCCAACTGATATGTATCTCATTAGATGATTTACCAACCCAAACCCACCCCACGCCTTCCCACAAAAAAGCCCAAACCCAACCCCCCGACCGCCCTCGTCACTGACTGGGAACTGATGCTCTCTGAGGCTGGACTTTGGTAGGAGTGAAATGGTGCTTAATCACTGCATGCCTAAAACAGGCCAGTACAGGCACATTGAGCTCTGGCATTACATGGCGCATGCAGGAACAGAACAAACCACCTTTTGTTAATATCCCTCCATTAATCAATCATTTTGGAAGCCACAAGTCCTGAGGGCCATGCAGCTTGATAAATACGCTACAAACAAAACAATTTACTCACCTAGTCTAAACCAACCTCCCCTGGGTGCTCGTGTGTGTTCTTTTATATTTGTTTTGATATCTGTAGATATCTATGCATGCATAAACACATGCTTCAGTAGCTTCATGATGTGTGCGTGTGTGCGCGCGCGCACGTGTGTGTGTGTGTGTGTGTGTGTGTGTGTGTGTGTGGTTAGTACAGGGTGGAACAGGAACTACACTCTGTGGCTAAAGTGACCCAGAGGAGCAGTTGAGGTTGAACACTTGAGTTGTGTCTATGGGCCAACAAGGCTGTGTGTCATTCAGTGACGTGTGTGTCCTTTCCTCTGTCAGTGCTACAGTTCCATAGGGCCAAACACAATCCATCCACCCTATTAGAACCCAACAATTATCTAGCACCCAGGCTGCTCTCGTGGGACTTGGAAACGACTTGGATTTGGTCCAAGTAAACATCTCAACCAGGGCATTGGAACATGACCACTGACTAGTGAACACACTTATGTGCAGCATAGCTTTGATAAATATGAAAATACAGAAAGAAAGAAGAGCTCATACTGAATCTCAAGAAACATTAATGACCACTGATTCATTGATTCATTTCCAGTAACCGCTTTGTCCTGGTCAGGGTCACAGTGGATCCATAGTCTTTTCCAGGAACATTGGATGCAAAGTGGGAGAATTCACCTCGGATGGTATGCCTGTCCGATGCAGGGCACCATGTACACACACACACACACACACACACACACACACACACACATATCTATGGCAATTCAGCATAGCCAGTCCTCTTACAGTACCAGCATATTTTTTGGATAGTTGGAGAAAACCAGAGAACCCAGAGGAAAGCCACATGAACTCGTGGAGAACATGTCAAACTCAACACAGAGAGTAATCCAAGCTCAGGATCGAATCTGAGACCCTGGAGCCGTGAGGCAGTAATGCTATCTGCTGCACCACTACGCCATCTAATCACCGTTCTAAAAAGAAATACTCATGTAAAGCTATTCCTATAGAGTCTAAAGATTCATATTCCTCGTTCCTGACATCTATTTGTCCTCCTGGTTTTATTCCTTTATTCTTGTCCTTATTACCTTGATACTGCCTAATTTTTCTGTCAACTTCATTTTTGTCCAAGCCGTTTGCTCATTAGTGGCATTCTGTTCACTTTGTAATATCAACCCCCACCCCACTCCACTCCACCTCGTCTCCACCCTCATGGAACATTTCTCCATTTCTCCCCACTCTTCAGAGTGCCTAATGCTACTGGTGGGATCTTCACAACAGATAACAGCACTAATTTCATTAATTATAAACCAATATGTTACTGCAATCCTCCTGAGAATCTTGGCCCAACTCTGGCATCTGTGCACATATTGAGGAGGGAGGGCTAGCGGAATCGAGGGGTTCAGACATGGTTAGAAAAGAGAAGAAGGAGGATGGGTGTAAACTTCCATGTCTGTCCTTGTCATTAGCAGATACAATTGCGACAGTAATGACTTTGAAGTGTAGGGCATATGATATGTTAAACCCTCTTTTGTGGGGTGACACAGGGACCACCTAGGTCACGCTCGACGTTCAAATTTCAACCTGCATAGAAGGTTATATAATCATACACTACGTCGGGATATGTTTAGCAAACAAAAAGAGCTTGAGATTTAGCTTCCGTCAATTACTTAGCTCTCATTGTGACTGCCTGTTCCTCCAGACCACGGTTGAACCAATGCTGTGGTGTAACTGCGCTCGGTCTGTGCGATCATAAATAGCAGACAACCCACAGAATGAATGAACAAGTCACCCAATGCTAGCTAGCTAGCTAAAATATCACTCCTGGCAGAAGGGGGAAGGTTTCCCTCAGCTGGAGCACTGGACCATTAGTGAATTTATTTGTTTTCTCACAGAGGATCCATGTCGGTTGTGAGCTAGCCATAAATCTAGCTAGCTAAAATACAGTCCGGATAATAAATCCCATCTGGCTTCCAACGGCTTTCAACGTTTGTACTTTTATTAACTAATGTGTTCGTTTTAACTCATCTGTGCATTTTGTAATCCAGTTTGTTTTCTCCAGCCTGCCAAACACCTTTTGTTGGATATAGTTAGCCCGCTAGCTAAAGCACTGAGAGGAAACTAAAAGACAAACATCTGTGGAATAAAATACACAGCAACGGCATTATTATCACGGAGAAGAATGAAAATATACAAAAACACACTCACCCACTAGCCTTGGTAACAATACAGATTCCACAATGAGGATAAACTGACTGGCTATCATTCACTACCGTCCCACTTTATTAGAGAACAAATAAATATCTTAGCTGTTTAGCAAGAAGGGAAAAAAAAACGCTAAAACTCCATCAGTCCTGAATCCTTTTTCATCCATCCATCCATCGTCTACCGCTTACTCCTTTTCAGGGTCACGGGGAACCTGGAGCCTATCCCAGGGAGCATCGGGCACGAGGCGGGGTACACGCTGGACGGGGAATCCTTTTTTCCTATTACAGTATTAGATTGGACTGTCACAGTCAGATGTTCATGCCTATAGTTGGAGCATGGTGTTGTTTGACAGATCTGAACTGGCATATGATCTAAACACACACACACACACACACGTTTCCTGTGGATTCTGACCCGACATCCCTGACACAGCGCTGATTGTGAATGACTGTTACTGCAGCTTCAAAGTAAAAATCTTCAGTTATTTTATATACAGTAAAGATTTCCAACTTGCAGTGTTAAGCATTATACATGCGGTAGAATTTAGTACTAATGAAGAATGTGTATTTTACAAATACTGAATAATTATGCTCCCTGGGAGAGGCTCCAGGTTCCCCGTGACCCGAAAAGGGATAAGCGTTATAGAAGATGGATGGATGGATGAATAATTATTCAAAATGTGAAGTCTTTTCCAGTATTTTTTTTCAACCACAGCACAATGTTTCGCAAATATAAATAGTCTGGTTGTTATTTTTTTATTGCACTTTAATTAACCATGACTAAGGAGCAGTTATTTTCAGGAGAGTGTACTCTTTGATTTCGTTTTACAATAATTTTCCCATTTGCAATTACTGTCAAATAACCTTTATGTGACCATTACTGAACATTTTTCAGAGCTCATGAAATACTCGACTCTCTGCTATGCGTTATAAACATTTTCAAAGCATTATTTTATATGCAAATGCAGTTTTGTGGCCAGAAAATTAAGGTCCGTGGCCAAAACTGAAATGACTACGGTACTTTTTTTTTAATACTTCTAACAAAAAAAAAAAAAATGATAAAATGCTAGGGGGGTTTTCTACATGCAAACCTACATATACAGTCAGGTCCATAAATATTTGGACATTGACGAAGTTATTGTCATTTTTGCTGTTTACCACAATATATTGGAGTTGAAATGAAATAATGAATAAAGCAGGTGGGGGGTACGATGGTTTAAGGGTTAGTATGTTTGCCCCGCATCTCCGAGATTAGGGGTTTGGGGTTGAGCTCTTCCAGGAAGGAGCTGTCACTGATTGAGAGAATGATGTTGGCGGGCTTGTAGTCTGTGAGAACCTGGACACCTTGCCACATGCATTGAGGGTCAGAGGTGTAAAAATGGTCCTCTATCTTCAGCTTGAATTTGTGCTTGGCATCCCAGATTCCTCGCTTCAGGTTGGCTCTGGATGCTCTGTAAGCTTCCCGGTCTCCAGACCTGAAAGCAGCATCTCGTTCCTTGAGTAGGAAACGGACTTCTTAATCCATCCCAGCCTTTTGATTGGGATAGGTTTTAACTGGCTTAAGGGCATTGACAGAGTCAACACATCTGTTAATATGGCGAACAACAACAACTGGATGTCCTGTGTGGCAAGGGCAGTAAACGCGCTCCAGTCCGGTGTGCTGGAACTGATGTTGTAATGAAGAGTCTGCCCCCTCTAGCCACACTTTCACAGTTCTCAGGCATGTTTTTAAAATGTCTGAATTCAAGTCTGGTGATTGGCCGTAGCCAAGTCAATCACCAGATCTGAGTCCAGTTGAGCATGCATTTCACTCCCTGAAGGCAAAACTGAAGCAAAATGCTCCAGGAACAAGCAGGAACTGAAGACAGATGCAGTAAAGATGCAGGTGTGTCCCTCACGCTACATTTCCTCCCGGTGCACGCAATCAACACGCAATCAGTCATGCTTCACATCCACACAACACTATTGTGGTAGATAAATAAATAAAGGAGGCCCCTGTGCATCAGGCATTAATAGTAATTGTGTGTGTAAACTGTATCACATTGTCCTTCTCACTCACAGCTGCCCCTTAATCACTACTATGCCAAGCAGTGTGTGTGTGTGTGTGAGAGAGAAAGAGAGAGACAGACAGACAGACAGACAGACAGAATGAATACGGTCTCTCGTCAGTTGGTGAAGTTGAATAACACTGAAAAACTGATTTCAGATCTCACATCAAGGGAGCATCACATCTGGCCTGTTTGCAGCTAAATGATTTTCCCACCTGCTTTCAGTTAGGCAAATTATGATACAGCGCAATGAGAAAGAGGGTGAAAGAGGAACAAGTGAGAGACTTCATACACCAAGAAATAATAAATAACAATAAAACAGACAGGAAACAAGTGTAAAATGTGGACATGACCATACCGAACGATTCCAGCACCAAACTGATAAAAAAAAAAAAAAAGTGCCCTGAAGACATCAAACAAATGACTGTCAATCATCCTTACACTGTATAAACAAAAACAAAATAACAAAAGCAAAAAAAATGATCTCTCAGAGCTTTCTTCAAGTCCACATATTCTGTAACTTCAGTTATTTAGAGCCGTGCCAGTGTTAGTATTAATAGCCGAATCACGGTCTTATTTCTGTATGATTTGGTTGATATGCTGAAATCTTGCATTAATAGTTTATTTATTTGTTTGTTTGTTTGTTTGTTTGTTTACTGATACCATGTAAATAAAGCACTCTTACACTGAGGTGTCTATTCTGTTAGGAATGTCACTATTAAATATGAAGACATCTTGTTATCAATAACCGTTCTTTTAAATTAATTAATTAATTTTGCTAAGTTCGTTAAAGATTAAGAGCACCGTTGTTTTACAGTTTTTGTGCATTCACTAATTGTGATTTTGTGATGTTTTAGGATCAAAATGTTTCACGTGGATGTGATTAGTAGTGATCATAATCTCGGTCTGGTTTTAATACAGGTTTAACACATAAATAACACAGTGAACTTTTAAGGCACCGCTTCAGAATAGTGTTGAATCTCATCAGCATGATGCAGATGTTGACCTCTAACACACACACACACACACACAAAAATGTCCAACAAATGTTTCCCAGATTTAATCCGGGAATGTTTATTAAAGTGTGGGCTTCTTCTCGCTCCATCATCTTTCCTGATAAATCTGTCTGCATAGTCTAGCTCTCCGTCACTCCCCTCACTGTTCTCTTTACAGCTTTAATTTTTTTTATATATTTGTCCTCTGACCCTACCTTAATGCCAAAGAAAAAATAGTAAAAGTAGTTGAAGTAGTAATGCACATACACAAGTAAGCCAGGTTTTATTTATTTATACAGTTACAATCGATATGATTCGACCCCCAGTGCAAATCAGGTTTATTGTCAAAACGTACCGACTTTCAGCTGTTTGTGATGAAGAAATCACACAAAAGCGAGTGAAATAGTTCAACACGATGAATGCTTCAAGTGTTTTCCCCAATTTCAACTGAAAATGCGACTTATAATGATTTCTCCAGTCTCAAAATTATTCACCCCCTTCATGGCGAGCATCTTTAGTACTTATTAGAGCTCCTTTTGCTGTTATGACCTGCTGCAAACGAGATGCAGAGCTTCTGCAGCGTTCCTGAGGAATCTTAGACCATTCCTCATGAGCAGTGACCTCCAGTTCAGTAATATTGTTGGGTTTGCGTGCTGCACCCGCCTTCACATCCCACCAGAGATTTTCTATGGGGTTCAAGTCAGGTGACTGTGACGGCCCTGTAGAATCTTCCAGAACTTCTTCGGCAACCAAGCCTTGGTGGAACTTGAGGTATGTTCGGGATCGTTGTCCTGTTGGAAGGTCGAATGACGCCCAGGCTTCAGCTTTCTCATGGACGGCATGAGGTTTTCTCCTAGGATTTCCTGATACTTCAGTGAATCCATCTCACCTTCCACACGCTGCAGGTTTCCAGTGCCAGAGGAAGCAAAGTAGCCGCAGAGCATCACCGAGCCTCCACCATGCTCGACTGTGGACAGAGTGTTCTTTCTTCATTCTTCTTCCTCCAGACATACCGCCGATCCATCGTGCTGAAAAGTTCCAGTTTTGCTTCATCGCTCCACAGAACAGAATCCCAAAACTTCTGTGGATTATTTATATGATTTTGAGCGATTTTTCTTGCGCTTTTGGGCTAGTAGTGGTGAACCAGTAGTGGTGAACCAGTAGTGGTGAACCCCCGACCTTCTGATCAGTAACCCAGAGCCTTAACCATCAAGCCACCACTGCCCCCAACCTAATCTTGATAAACAAGCAACATGTTTTCTAAATAGGAGTCCATGCTGTCTTGTGGGGGCAGTGGTGGCTTAGCCATTAAGGCTCTGGGGGTTCAAATCCCAGCACTGCCAGGCTCTGGGTTACTGATCAGAAGGTCGGGGGTTCAAGCCCCAGCACTGCCAAGCTGCCACTGTTGGGCCCTTGAGCAAGGCCCTTAACCGTCTCTGCTCCAGGGGGCGCTGTATCATGTCTGACCCTGCGCTCTGACCCCAACTTCCTAACATGCTGGGGTATGCGAAGAAAATAATTTCACTCTTCTGTAATGTATACGTGACCAATAAGGACTCATTATCATTATGCTGTCACACCATGTTTCTTCACTGGCTTAGAATCTAGACATGGGGTCAGAGGTCACATCTTTCAGAGGTTTGTCAAAGGCCACACTCTGGGTAAATTTCCCATTCTAATACCAAACTGTAATTAAACGCAAAATCAGTTGTTGCTGTGCTTGAATTCTTTCAGTTTTAAACTTTGTTACAATTTTCAATGATGAAATAGGATTTTCTGAGAGAATACACTCGCTCCGGTTTGAAAATGATATACATGAGCACATACAAATTTTCCACTGAACGATTAAAGACAACAAGTAACATTAAACTTAATCAGTACGATTTAATAAAATAACATTCCGCTTAGAAGTACTTAAAACGTATTTATATATTGAATGCACCAGTGTAGTGAACTGAGCACTCACGTATGGACTTGAATTTATTTCAGAAATTTATTTCAGAAATTATTTGTGCTCTTCGTCATATGAAAATGCCAATATGGCTTAATGGACGCTTTCAAAGTTTCCGAGCAGCGAAGTCGTATGATCTTACTTTTTATGTTTTTTATTGCAGTTGAACATAACATAACAATACTGTGACACTGGAGAACAAGACAGGAAGATCCGTGCTGGTTGTCAGGTGGATTAAGGCAATAGGTGTAATCATAAAAGGAGAGGTAGCTCATCTGTAGACACACTGCACCTTCGTCGCTTTCAAACGAGATTGTTCCGCACTCTATAAAATCTCCATAATCTCTATAAGACATTAATCTGAGTGATACCTCCCCCCAAGCACAAACACATTTAAGCGAATCCACGGCAAATCTTTTAGATTTCGCTGTGCTTTTGGATGAAATGAAGGACATAAAATCAAAGGCAGAAGAAAATGCGCCCTTTGGACTTAAGGATAATCCCTTGTCGTAAACATATCCATCTCCTCTATAACCATAGAAAGACACACCCCCTACCCACCCACATACACACTCATCAGAACACGCTCTATCACAACTGTAATATACAGTGGTGCTTGGAAGTTTGTGAACCCTTTCGAATTGTCTAGATATCGGCATAAATATGACCTAAAACATCATCAGATTTAAAAGTAGATCAAGAGAACCCAATTAAACGAAGGACATGAAAATATTATACTCGGCCATTTATTTATTAAGGAAAGTGATCCAGCGTTGCATATCTGTGAGGGGTAAAAGTATGTGCACCTGTGTTTTCAGTATCCGGTGTGAGCCGCTTGTGCAGTGATAACCGCAGATAAACGTTTGGGGTAAGTGTTGATCGATCCTGCAGATCGGCTCGGAGGAGTTTTATCCCGTTCCTCAGTACAGAAAGGCTTCGACTCTGGGATGTCGGTGGGTTTCCTCACATGAACTGCTCGCTTCAGGTTCTTCCACAACATTTCTACTGGATTAAGGTCGGGACTTTGACTCGGCCGTTCCAAAACATTCACTTTATTCTTCTTTAACCGTTCTTTGGTAGAACAACTTAAGTTAAGTATTCTTTGGTAGAACAACAACAATAGCCTTCTGGCTTGTCCACATGATCTTTAGCAAACTGCAGACGGGCAGTAATGTTCTTTTTGGAGAGCAGTGGTTTTCTCCTTGCGACCCTGTCATGCACACCATCGTTGTTCAGTGTTCTCCTGATGGTGGACTCATGAACATTAACATTAGCCAATGTGAGAGAGGCCTTTAGTTGCTTAGAATTTTGTGACCTCGTGAACTATTACACGTCTTGCTCTTGGAGTGATCTTTGTTTGTCTCCACTCCTGGGGAGGGTAACAATGGTCTTAAATTTCCTCCATTTGTACACAATCTGTCTGACTGTGGATTGGTGGAGTCCAAACTCTTTAGAGATGGTTCTGTAACATTTTCCAGCCTGATGAGCTGAGGTCCTCAGTAATCTCCTTGCTATGATACACTTCCACAAACATGTCGTGAGGATTACACTTTGATAGACACTTGTTCTTGAAATAAAACGTGACGCTCACTCACCCCTGAACCGTCATCCCATCGATTGAAAACACCAGACTCTAATCTCACCTTCAAACTGCTAATCCTAGAGGGTTCACATTCTTTTGCTACTCACAGATCTGTAATATTGGATCATTTTCCTCAATAAATAAATGACCGAGTATAATATTCTTGTCTCATTTGTTTAATTGGTTTCTCTTTGTCTACTTTTAGGACTTGTGTGAAACATCTTATGATGTTTTAGGCCATATTTACGCACATATATATAGAAAATATATTTTTTTCACCAACGTTCAAGCACCGCTGTACTTGTGCATCCAAACACACAGGTTACAAAGGTTTAGGGAAACCGCATCTTATTGGATAATCTAGTCCTTAATCAAGCTTGGAAATGTGGATGTACACAGTTTACAGGAAGCCACCATTAGACAACAGCAGTGAGAACACATAAGTGTATTGGAGGAGACAAATAGAACATGCCTCTTTAGTAATGAAAGACTGGGAGCAGAGAACAGGACTGACAGGCTAGTTTAGTGTTTCATGGGCTACCATAGCTTTCCACATTGTTTGTGTAAGCCAGACTCTGTGATGTTTCCAGAGGTATCACATATCCCTAGGTTCTCATGAAGTACTGTGTGTGTGTGTGTGTGTGTGTGTGTGTGTGTGTGTGTGTGTGTGTGTGTGTGTGTGTGTGTGTGTGTGTGTGTGTGTGTTTTGATTACCACTGGAACGGCGTTGCTCTGTAATCAGACAGGTCAGAGAAAGCCTTGGTTTAAATGCTTGTACTGTGTTTTTACTACACCCCTATACACATATATTTACACACATGCAGATATAAAGTTTCCTTTAAACATTTGGACAAAGACAGGACAGACTTGGACGGTGGAGATCATCTAAGCAGACGAGCCTGTTTCCTAACAAGGTAGTAGGGCTAAAACGCAGTTGTGTAAGTATTGTGAAAAAGGGGGTGGGGTGGGGTGCTTAAAATATGTAACAAATGACCAGCTCATAAACACACTTTTAGTAGAACAATATGTTCATTCTGTCAATTTCACTTTCAATACTGGCGATTTGCTAAAGTTTTCCGATTCACTCGCTTCCTAGCCAAGTTCTAATAGCAAAGTCGTCAAATTGTGACATCCTCGGTGAAGCCTACAGTGTATACGATTCCCCCTAGATCACGGTCATGTCACGTCCTTGCTATTCTTGTCTTGGACAGGAGCAGAGGAAGTGGACTCAAGATGCCAATGGAGCACTCAAAAGTACTTTGTAATACTAACAAAAAAAAATCGTTATGGTAAACGATGCACCATCGGCGGTAACTTTATCGATTTAGTGATATTCACCAAGGAATGGACAGATAAGTCACATGGCCTATTGTGTATGTTGCCATGGCGCAGCGTGATGATGTGAACACAGAGTAATTACTAGCATAATGTTCATTCATTTAGCTACTGTAGCCACTTTATACTGGTCAGGGTTTCAGTGATCATAACTTTCTAACTTGTGAACTGTTTGTCAATCTACTCCCCTCTCTTAAACATCTGGATTTCAGGGCACAATATCGAGTCGTTTGTGCTGTCAAACCAAATTGCTTAGGACATGCACTGACACAGATGCCCTAACCCAGGTTATGGAGGAATTGCTATCTATTCGGTATCTTTTCCCGACACTGCCGTATTGCAGTGGGACGTATAGTGGGCAACAGATGTGACTGCCGGGCCCGTTAGGAAAAGGAAGCCGAGCTCCTCTGTGGCATAAAGAACAGCAGAGGGTTCGGTTGTGCAGGGCTGTGGAGAGGAGAGGACGAGTGGCCGTACCGCACGGGAACGCAGAGTAACGGCCATGGACCGAATGTAAGAGCTGTTAGCGGCAATACGAAAGCGAGTTGTTAAAGTGCAGAGATCAGTGGAGCTTAATACAGCTTCCTCGCATGTAGAGACCCAGATGTGCTGAACTTTCAGTGGCTTCATTTAATTCACTAAGCTTGGGGCCCACCTTTGAGGAGAATGTTAATAGACTACTAGCGGAGCATTGTGAAAACCTGTGTAACAGAGGAACACTAAAAAACTAAAAAAAAAAAAAAAAGTGCCACCTAATGGAATAGGTCAAATGCCTGGCCCATTTTGTACTATATTTTGAGGCCACTGGTACCTGGACAAGTCTCTGGTGGCCAGGAGAAATGGGATGATCGACAGTCCTTGGTTGAACTCCTACCGGTAGGAGTTAGCTATATTGACAGCTGAAGTGCAGTAATTTTTCAAGGTATCCTATGATTTTAATAAATAAATAAATAAATAAATAAATAAATAAATAAAACAGGGTGGAATCTGTGGAATCTGGCCTGTCCTAGATTTGTGAGACTTAAATGTCTTCTTAAAACATTTGTGATTCTGTACGCTTCGCATACCAGATGTGAACTGAGCAGAGAACAAACACGAAAGAAAATCTGAAAGACGCATATTTCAACATCCCAATATGTCCAGACATTTTCTGCGCTTGTACATAAGTGGCGTGACATACAGATCCAGACTCATTCCCTTTCAGGTATTACTAGCATCCAGAACTCTAGGGCAAGTGTCACAAGTGCGAGTGTGAGTTGCCCTAGAACTCCTGCAATGCCAGGGATTTCTTCTCTATCTAGATGATTGGCTTCTATGGGGGCAGTCTCAGCAGCAAGTGATGAGACCGAGCTCCTGCTTTTACATATGGAAGCTCTGGAACTAAAAGTAAATCATGAGAAGAGCCATTTGACTCTTCACAGACTGTGTAGTTCTGACAAAAGACAGAGCAGCCTCAATTATGAAGGCAGTCACGGAAATGCAAGTGGCCACACACTGCTTATATACAGATTTTCTGGTGGAGATGTTGGCAGCAGAAACCCCAGTGATAAAACCAGGAATGCTTAATCTCAGCCCATTTCAGTGCTGTCTGAACGTCCTGAGTCTGACAAAATTGAGGCGCTTCGTGCTATCAGTAGCGTTGCTACTTGCTAGCAGATCTGAGGGAAGACGTAAGACAAACAGCAATCATAAAGACCCCCATCAAATGTACAGAAAATACTAAGTATAACCTGCCTGAAGTAGGGTTCCTGGGACCCAGGAGCCAGGCCTGGGGTAGTGTCTGCAGCAAGCATCTGACAAGCATCTACATGGACACCTACGTCAGTTGGTCAGGATCAGTGTGAAATGGCAAAGTGGCCTACTGGACAGAGACCCCTGGCAGACCCAAGACCCAATAAACAAATTACACATTCTCACAGTTGGCTTTGGAAGTTTTGGGGATACTCCAGGAGGAGCTGTAATCTGTGGCAAGGTCTACAGAAGTTCAGGCTTCTCAGTCTGTTGCCACAGTGACCCCAACCAGGAAACGCAGGAAATTGTTTCTTTTGACATACAGCATCATAGCAGTAACCTACTGTTGCAGTGAATATTATTGCTAAAGGATGAAAAACACATATCTCCAATTTTTTATTTATTTATTTATTTTGCAGTTTTAATTTTTTATTTCCTATATATGGAATCTTGGGGGACATGGTGGCTTAGTGGTTTGAAATTTCTGCCATGCACCTCTGGGGTTGGGGGTTTGAAAACCCTCCTCCGCTCTGAGTACGTGGAGCTTGTGTGTTCTCCCCATGCCTTGGTGGTTTTTTCCAGGTACTCTGGCTTCCTCTTCCAGTCCAAAGACATGTGCTGTAGGCATTGGCATTCCCAAACTGTCCATAGTGTCTGAATGGGTGTGTGAATGGGTGTGCGATTGTGCCCCATTCAGGGGTGCCACATCCCTGCCTTTGTACCCCGAGTACCCTGTGATAGGCTCCAGGCTCCAGGCTCCCGGCTCCCGGCTACAGGCTCCCGGCTCCCGGCTCCGGGCTCCGGGCTCCGGGCTACAGGCTCCAGGCTCCCGGCTCCAGGCTCCGGGCTCCGGGCTCCCGGCTCCCGGCTCCAGGCTCCCGGCTCCAGGCTCCAGGCTCCGCGCTCCGCGTGTAGGATAAACGGTATGAAAAATGGATGGATGTGGAATGTGACACGTGCATTTACCACCTCCATTGTAGATTTACCAAAAAACACCTTGCTAGACTTAAGAAGAAATCACTGCCAGCTTTAATTCCTCTTTTATTCTCTAAATGAAGCCCCACCATATTGCGAGTCAATAACCTTGCTACGAGTGTGTGCTCAACTACCACATTTCAGACCACACGTAACGATTTGAACATTTACTATACAACTACATGCTGTCAAAATGTAGCTCCATTCAAATGTGTTCTTCTGCATCGAATTCGGCCCAGCTGTTAACTAAAAGAAGAAACTGTCACCCACAGAGGCAGAAAGATCCGTTCTTATAACAACTTTTTTAGTCCTAGTGGTGCACAGGCACTCTCGTTGTCCTCAGAATTCTTGTAACAAGCTATGTTTAACATGCACACCCACCTACACACACACACACACACACACACACACACACGAACACACAAACACATGTATTACTATGATTGTGAGGACCTTCCATTGACCTAATTATTAATGCGGCGATTAATGCGGTATACACCTCAATCTAACCAAAAGGAAACCGTTTTGCTTTTTCAGTTTTTTAAATAAAAGCTGCGTTTTTTCTCATGGGGACCAGACAAATGTCCTCGCAAGGTCTAACTCTCTTTCTTTCTTTCTTTCTCTCTCTCTCTCTCTCTCTCTCACACACACACACACACACACACACTTAGGTTTTCTGTGCAGTGATTTTTTTTTTTTTTTTTTTTCTTACCATATTTTGGGTTTATGCTTTGTTTGTGTGTCTCTGTGCAGAAATATTTAGCTGATCATGTGTGATTGTAATGTCGGGCAGCAACACCCAATTATTACCCTTAGAGGAGCCTTCTATTTAGGCTTATTCTATGGCTGCTATATTTACCCAGGCATGCCTTGATGCCGCCGCACTGAGGGCCTGACTCTAGTATTCAGAGAACCTGCACCCTGCCACATTCCTCTCTGCCCATAATGGCGGACTCAGTCTGGCCGAGAGATCCACCGACTCCCAAAAACAGAGTCGCAGAGTGGAGCAGTGGTGTGCAATCCTTGTAGAATAAAATGCAGAACGTGATCTGAAAAGCATCTGGTTTGTTACAAGGTAATGTTGTTTGATCAGTTGAATTGTGTCATCTACAGTAAACATAATCAGCTTAAATGAAAAAAAGAGACATTTCAGATGTGCAGTGATGCTATTCTCACACACAACTCGCCCAAGCTCGCGATTTCGGAGTCTGCTGGTATCAACGACGATCGTGATACTTACATGCAAATGGAGCTGAAAGGAAAATTCACCCTGTACATCCAAGCAAATACAGTCCTATATTAGGGATGTTTGCAGGCGCCTTTAATAATGCAGACGGTTGACCCTATGAGATTCATAGAATCGGGAACATCGGCACAAACACGAAGTCGGAAGAGTGAAGGTGAATCAAGTAGTTCATCACCGGGTTTAAAAAGCACTCATTCTCAGGTCATGAATAATTTGGCAACACAACACTAATTTTGCATTAGACTAACAATTCACAGCCCAGGAATACTTTCCAGCTCTCATGGGCTGTTTAGCCGGGTGTATTTTTTTTCCATTTAGTAATGTTTTTCCTTTTTTTTCCCCCCATGGAACATGGTTCCTGGTGAATATAGGTCATATGGAGGAGCTTGGAGAGACTGTGCAGGGACTCCACAAGCAGCAGGGCTTCACGCCACGGCGCTATTAATTCAGGCCTCGGCAGCTTTAATATTTGATTTCGCTGATGGACTGCATCTGTGCTGCTCTGCGATGCAAACATTATTATACCTACTAAGTGGCTTAATTGTAATTAGAGCTGAAAATTTAATTAAACCCAACAATAAAGCAGATCGCTGAGAGTTTTTCCATCCACCTCTCCTCCCTAATGCACTCTGTTAACTCTTTGTCCTCTCTGACTATCGCACGTCCTATTTTTAGGGATATTTCAAATATAATCCTGTTTCGTATTTATATTCATAACTCGTGTTAGAAAGAGTTCTATTAAAACTGTTTAAATACGAATACTCGATCGACGATGAAATACATTCGTTCTGCTTCTGCGGGACCGTTTTAAAGTCTGTGAAAGTAACGTTCTGTATATTCAGCTCTGGACTTATTAACATCTCATGGATGAAAGTCAAAGCATGATGATGCCATGATCCGACCTCAGAATTTCAGACCTACTTCTATCATTTGAAGAAAGCTGTGTTATTTACACAGACACGAAACCAGTGAAACACGCTGGTCGCCTCACCAGCCCGTCTGTTGTGCTATATTATTCATTAGATGTGAGGCCTGTTAGTGAGGCTGCTGCTGGGCTTGTCTGTAAACAGCATGGTGTTGGGCCGACATGCTTTTGCACTCTGCTTACAGGCCCTGTGAGGCTGATCGGGGCCGAGGTGAGGCGACAGGCTGCCAAATCCCGCCTCTTTCCCTCGTTGACAGCTACGAATAAAGGCCACTACATTAAATGTGTATCCAAGCTCTGGCTGGAAGGATAAAACGCAACCTTCACTTCGATGTGCAAGGTATTACAGACATTTATGGAATCTTTATGCAAACGATTATTTGGTTAATCAGTGATACCTGTCTGTATACTTAGGACGAGCACATTCCAGATATTTCCAGGTCCGCCATCGTTGTCATCTTGTATTTCATTCTTCTTGCGTCTACACCTGGATGCACCTCGTGACTTCTGCATGAACGACGGGACAGCGAGTAAAACCCTAAGAAATAAACAATGAATTATTCTGTAGAGAGAAAAGGCATGTTGGGATATTCTCTTGCCCGGATGGTTAAAACGAATCGAGTAATTCAGGCGAAAACAAGCTGGGCCACGTTCACATTCATTTCAGCATATTTCCTTTCACTTTGAATACGATGGGAATTCTACATCATGGTAAAGCAGCGAGACGACGTCGGTGTATCTTCCTGAATGACGGACTTTGCCAAGTCATTAAGAAATAAAGGCCGATATGTGGGAGTACGACGGTAACTCTATAGTCACCCAGCAGCAGCTCTATACCACTTCATTCCATAGTGCCACACGATTTTTCAATTAAGTGTTGTTTAAAATCCTCATGCTCTGATTGAACTCCCACACGCCACATGCTATACAGCATATCTTCACTCCCCAGGATACGAGTCTCCAGCTATAGCTCAACAAGCTTTTTTCCTTGTTTTTCCATTCTTCGCATGGCGCATTTGCTTAACAAAGAGCAGAGGAACACGCCTGTGCTGATCCACGTCACATAGTACGATATCAGTGTTCATTATAAAGCCTGTCGAAGGCTCAGTGCACATGATTATACAAAACTACATGTAGCTCCACCTACATCCTAGTGCATTTAAAACGAAGTAGACTGTGTGGTAGACCGTGTGGTATGGCACGGTATTGTTACCAGACTGGAACCAGAACAGCAGCCGATGAAGACCAGAGGCGGGGCTTTTTGTTATAAACCTACGTAGGTTAGTACAGGAAGTAAAGTCTGGTATTACTAACGACTGGATGAGGGAACACCACCTTAAGCTGAGCTTCTCGTCATCCCAGCCTGTCCCTCAATCAACTGCGACCTCACTGTACACCTCGGCTCAACCACACTCAAGCCAACCAGGACGGCCAAGAACCTTGGGGTGACTTTTGATGACGGCTTGACCTTTACAGACCACATCTCAACAACTGCATTGTTCTGTAGGTTCATCCTGTAAAACATCAAGAAAGTCGGACCCTACCTCACCGAACAGGCCACACAGATACTAGTCCAGGCTCTTGTTATCTCAAAACTGGACTACTGCAACTCACTACTCTCGGGCCTCCCAGCAGCTCCATCAAACCCCTTCAGATGATTCAGAGTGCAGCAGCGCGCCTCGTCTTCCACCAGAACAAAAGGACGCATGTCACACCCTCTTCATCTCCATACACTGGCTTCCTGTATCCGCCCGGATCAAATTCAAGGCCTTGATGCTCACGTACAAGACCTTGTCTGGAACAGCGCCCCCTACCTCAACTCTCTCCTGAAGGCTTACGCTCCCTCACGCGATCTGCGATCGGTTAACGACCGACGCTTAGTAGATCCTACTCAGTGTGACTCAAGATCCCTTTCCAGAACCTTCACACTAACTGTTCCTCAGCGGTGGAACGAACTTCCGACCTCAATCCGGACCACAGAATCTCCCACCATCTTCAAAAAACAGCTGAAGACCCACCTCCTCCATGAACACCTAACTAACTTTTTATCCTACCATCCTGTGCTGATGGTCACTGGTGAACATGTGGGCAATTCTACAGTCAGTATTCTTCTATTTCAACTCTCAGAACAGTGCCACTGACAGGTTTTTTCTCAGTAACGGCACCAGTATATATGCCGCACTCACACTAAGCCCAGTTGCCTTGTACTGCGCCCAAGCACGACTGCCCCCTCTCCCCATTCCACCGCCGGCCTGCAGTAACATTGCTCTTAACGTTCCTGGCCTGGGCACGCTTACGTCATTACGATGCGACTTTTTTTTTTTTAAGAAAACAATTAGTAACGCGCTCTCTCACAGCACAATGGAGTCCATCACCGTAACGTTACTTACTTTGTGGCTGATGGCTTTGTTACTTACTTTGTGGCAGCTTTACTCGTTGACTACAATTCCCATTCGTCAATAAGGCGAGAAATGTTTGTTAAATGGGATAGTCGCATCGTTGACGTCATGCTTCGAGTTAGCCACAGTTAGATGCGTACCGTGCCAGAGTGCAACTGAACCGTGCACAAGGCCTCCTCTTCATACAGGCCTGGGCATGGTTCAGCGTAACGTGCCGGAGCGACCACACTATTCGAATGAACTGGATTTTGGGGGTCAAACGTGCTCAGGCACAGTATAGATCGCCGAGAGTGAGTACACCCTAAGACACTGCATCTGTGAGGATAGTGAAGCTAGAGGCAGCACCATGAGTGAAAGTGAATTGAATGTGACCTGGTAGTACCGTGTGTGTGTGTGTTTGCAGGAAGCTGTGGGAAGCGCTGCATGTGGCTGGGGCTGGCGCAGGGCAATGGGGCATAGGCCTGCACATCTGCTGGCAAGCTGGAGCAGCATCAACCACCACTGACTGCTTCTACCCCACTGAGCTTCCCACAGCCAACTAGGGCCAATGCAGCATACGGGGTGTGTGTGTGTGTGTGTGTGTGTGTGGGTGGGTGTGGAAAAGTGAGAAGTATGAGGAGGGAGCTACCTTGACTCAACAATTCTGCTTAGGTCGACCTGACTAATGATGATCTGTCTTATTTTCCTCCACTTCATGTGGTATATCACTGAGGTTTGGTGTTTGGATACACTAGCAGGTATTGTTCTCCTTTCATCTTCTAGAGCCATAAACATCCACAGCATCATCCTCAACCAGGCAGACCGCCATGTTGCATGACCTGAAGAACAGGCAGTGAAATGTGGAGGGTCGTGCAGTCTGGCACACCCACAGCGTACGAGAGGGTGAGGGCATGCGGTTGAGTGTCACCAGGTTGTCATTAGTTCAGCATCTGCTCCCATCACACATTCCATTATTCGAGTGAGTGCTAAATTTCACATTTATTGGATCGTTAACTCAACCAGGCAGGCAATCAACCAGGATGGCCTCCGTGCCAGGATCCCCAGCTCCTCACACTGAAGACTTTTTTGCTCAGCATGGTGATTCTACAATTGCTTAACGGTCCCTACGTCAACCATCGACTGCGTTTGATATTACTGTAATCGTAGAATTAGTTCAATTATATTTCACTAATGACGGTCCTCCACGGCAATAGAATTTACTTCCGTCCAGCACGCAGACCCTCTCAGGGGGTTTTTCCTCGTCACCGTCGCTTCTGGCTCGCTCGTTAGGGAGCGATTCATTACATTTAAAATCTATATCCTGTGTTTAAATGTTTCTTTAAGGCTGCTTTGAGACGACATCCATCGTTAAACGCGCTCTACCATTAAAACCGTTCACAGTAAGCCCCAGAGCTTCAGTTTTCTAATTAACTGAAATAGGAATGGTTCGCTACAGTTGCCAAAATAAAGGCTAAAACGTATCACCATGAATGCAATTTTCCAAAGCACAAAAAGACGTTAGTTCATATCGTCGATGTGTATTTCGATTCTCTGTGGGTTTATTTATTTTTTTACCGCAGTCTATTTTACTACAGTAGGAGAAAACCTACTGATTGCTTCCCATTCATTTAAAGGGGCTGTAATGAATAGCTGTGAGTGGTATGGAGTTCACGATGTGGTCACTAATTACCAATCACACCAATGACGATAGGTGGTTAGTAATACAGTGACACAGGTTTTTTTTTTTTTTGGAAAACGTTTCTTCCGACGTTTCCAGTGAAAACGCTCAAAGAGTCTGACCTGACGTGCAGCACTCCTGACAATGACACACCTGCTGTCATTATAAAACGCTCTTATATCACCTTTACGACAAGGACGAGTAAACATACTCGCACTGACACTATCTAAAATCCTGCTTGACCTCACGAATGCTGGGCGCAAAATATCTTGGAACCTCAATATTGGCAGTGTAGTGCACAAAAGCCAGCTTTTTATATTCTGAATTTACTTAAGTATAACTTAGCGATCATGTGGGAAGATTGTTTTTCTTAGATTTGCTCGAAACAAACCTCTAAAGTACACACCGAGTCCTAAGGAGCTTTTTATTCAAACTGACAGCGTCCAACCCTCAAACATGAACGACACAAATAATATGTATAAATGGAGGGCGGCGTAGCGGTGAAATGGATTAGCCAGTAATGAGATTGCGAATGCCAATAGGTCATGGTTCTTATTTATACAGTAAATGAATGTTATCTTATAGATGTTATTACATTGGAGAGAGAAAGAAAGAGAGAAAGAGGAAGAGAGATGACAGGTTGAATCTCTGCAGGGATGTTGCACCTGAAAGGCATCTCTGTTCATGGAACGGATCACGACGGAAACACTAGTTGCTCTATTGACAGTAGCCAGATGTTTGCCGTGGATCGAACGAGAACTTCCCTTGGCCCTTCATGCTGAAGGAGTGATAGAAGCCAGCTGAGTGGAGCCACAATGCCACAAGCTCTGTCTAACCTCCACATACATGCACAGGCTCACTACAAATCATTCTCCAGGTACGACACTCTTCCTTCTGTGCCTTGTCGGTATTCATCGTAAAGCCCTGTAGTAGTCAGGACACCACTGAAGCGCGGGTGATACGCACCACCGTACCATTAACACGAAGCGTTCACCCGGACGTATCCGAACGATTCGGTTTAGCGTACTCGTACGCACGTACGTAGCCCTGCGAGCACTTGAATAGGCCTGTCGTCAAAACGCAAATAAAGGCTTATTACTATATTGTCACTGGGCTTTACGGTACATCTACAATATCCTGATAGACCAGAGTTAATGATCAGATCTAATGTTGAACTTGCAGTCCCTCCCAGTTTCAGTTATGACTAAATGAGGACACGATACGGCAATATGGCAATTTTATTAGCCATTAAGGGGGGGGGAAAGAATCTTGTAAAAATAGTCCTCCTGACCCTATGTGTGTAAAGCCTCTCCGTTTATGAGCTTTTCAAGGTTTCTCGTAGTTTGTAATAAGTGCTAAGTCAGTGTGTTTTGTTTTTTTATTACCATATGAGCAGCACACTGCTGAAGGCCACTTCTCTTAATAGATGCCCTGCTTTATTGGACCTCACTTGGCATTACTCACTGTGCCACTGACTGGCATTTTGATCCCTGCCACTTCAAAAGATAAAGGCTTTTTTTTTTTTTTTTAAAGATGCATCATAATGTGGTTATACACACATCTCTCTCAGCCACTGTCCCACGACTGATCGACGGAGAGATCATTATTACCGACCGACAGAATCCAACGGCGCTCCAGTGCTTTCGTGTGTATTTATTTGTGTGCAGAGATAAGCGGATCCAGCATGAGCTTTTAGTGCATTTGGATGCCGGTTAATGTAACAGGAGATCGTGATTATAGGAAGGATTAGAATTCATTTATTTTTAAAAAATAATAAATAGTGCTGTTGTAGAGTAGTCCGTCTGCCTCAGCGGTTCATGCGTGTGTTGTGCATTCGGAGATGCTTTTCTGCTCACCGCGGTCGTAAAGAGCGGTTATTTGAATGACTGTCAGCGCGAAAGTCTGGGGCATTCTCCTCTGACTACCCTCATACCTGGTGCTCACTGGATGTTTTGTAGTGTTTCACACAATACAGTGTAAAGTCTATAGATCTCCCAGGAGATCATCCGGCACCAACAAGTCAGTGAGATGACATTTTATCCCATTCTGATGTGTGAATTATCTACAGCTCTTGACCTTTATCTGCATAATTATATATGTTGTGCTGCTGCCACATGATTGGATGATTGCATATGCGTCTATAAACTGTCTAGATATAGTTGTGCCCAGAAGTTTGCGTACCCCTTGCAGAATCTAAATCGTAATACTGTTCACAACATAAGACGGATGATAAAAATCCCATGTTGTTGTTTATTTAGTCCTGCCCTCAATAAACTATTTCACATAGCAGATGTTTTGCATACAGTCCACAAGACAAGATAGAAAAGGTGCAAACATTCACTGATGCTCAAGAAGGCAAGACGATACATTAAAAGCCGGGGGGGTGTAAACTTTTGAACAGGACGATCGGTGTAAAATGTTATTATTTTGTGTTCTGGGTGACATGTAACTACCTTATTTAGTGTCGGAAAGGCAGGACTAAATTTTTTTTTAAAAAGATCTTTAAACAAAATAATAAAAATGCACACCGATCATCCTGTTCAAAAGTTTACACCCCCCTGGCTCTTAATGTATCGTGTCGCCTTCTCGAGCATCAGTGAGCGTTCGCACCTTGTGTAATAGTCGTGTACGAGTCCCTCGGTCGTCCTCGGTGTGAAAAGACGGATCTCGACATCATACAGTCGCTGTTGGAAAGAGGTCAAATATGCAGAAGATGCAGGAAAAGCAAAGAATGTGCAGGACCTGGAGGATTTTTCTGAAGAACAGTGGACCGGACAAACAAGGGACTCGTGAAGAACTCTCACGAAACATAAACACATCATGTCGCGGATCATCCAGGTAACGACACACGGTATCAATAATCGAGGGCGTGTAAACTTTTGAACGGGGTCATTTTGATAAATTCAGCTATTATCTCGTCTTGTGGACGGTATGTAGACATCTGCTATGTGAAATAGTTTATTCAGGGCAGGACTAAATAAACAACAACATGGGATTTTTATCGTCCGTCTTATTTTGTCAACGGTATTAAGATTTAGCAGATTCTGCAAGGGGTGCGCAAACTTTTGGGCACAACTATATCTAGATCTATCTAGAAGAAGAAACCAAGGAGTAACGGCAGTGTACTTCAGCAGATAAATAAACAAACAAATAAATAAACACAGCGCGGAAAGTTTCCAGAGAAACAGAACATTCTAGACGTACGTGGTCAAATTAAGTTACGATACGAAAACGTATCACGCAGCTATTTTAGTCCCGCTACGTAGAAATGCTTAATGATGCATCATAATCGTTAAGTGCATTATTAAGACATACCACGTTAGCTGTTATTACACTGTGCGCATGTAATTAGATCAACGGTGACCAGGCCTCCTCCGTGAGCTTTCATTAGCCCTTCATTTTAGAATGGAAGTCAATGGAGGATGCAGGCAATGAGAATCGATGAGGTCATTGGCTGTGATAACATGGCGTGTCTGTTTGCCTGTTGCACTGTCTGCCTGTCGTTTAATTCCCTATTAAAGTCATAATGTGTGGGAAAACATCATGTGGACTGTCCTACCACTCTATTGATGACAGTCATATGCCTCCCCACTATAAAACAAAAGCGAGTCATTAAGCCAAAGACCGAGCCAAGCCATTTAACACTACTTAACGGCTGCTTTTTATTTTTTACTGCAACCGTAAAAATAAACGTGCACTTTTACAGCATTATTGTTTTTAAACAGTCACTAAAAAGTCGCGATAAAGGTGAGCAGAATATCTTACGGATGTCATTTTTAAGCCAAGATGGCGTTTATAAAAAGCTCATTCTCACGCTAGGGCTGTCAAAAAGCTGTTGATGAGTTATGCCTTTAAAGAGGTCATTAAGTGCTCAAGGACACGCTATTCATGATAGTAATTAGAGTCGCATTCGACCCATCTGCATCATATCTAAGAAAGCATTAACAATGAACATCTGACTATCCCTTTTGCCCTATAGCCTTCATCTTAATGGTTTGAGAGTAAAGGAATTGATAAGACAATCGCTAGTGCAATCAATTCAACAGAGATGGGACACGGATACCTGGCTCCGGATACCGCTCTTATTATTTCGACCAATCAAACCGTGAGGAACTGGCAAGTCATTACACTCCTAATTTAAACTTCTCTGCTTGCGGTTAATGGGTTTAGGTCCGCTTAAAAATCCTTCCACCGGCACGGAAAGCAGATCCATACGGTAGTCTCATCAAAACAACGAATGGTCTGAAATACCAATAACGTATCAGTAAGATTATTGGGCGAAATTTCCGAACACAGACTTGTTTATTTATCAGCTCTTACTATTCATAGATTCACATTACTGAACACGAGAAGCAGGCGGTGTTTATTAGCGTGCCGTCTCCGGGGTCCGTACTGTCAGTGATCGAGCGGTCGGTTCAAAAGGAATCAGAAAGCACGGTGTTCGCGACATTAATCCGTTAATGACATTTAAGATGGCGAGCGCGAGACTACATTCATCATACATAAGCGCGTGTTAAAAGCCACATGAATAAGAAATCGGCATCAGCGATCAAAATTCGTTTTCAAAAGGAATTCATCGATTGATGTGAAATAATTTACAACGTCGACGTGAACGCCGTGTGAGTGCTAGGTGAAAACCGGTGACCAAAAAAAAAAAAAAGTCATCGGATACCAGGTCTAGCCATCAAGTGTAGATAAAAATCCAGATAAGTATTCATCAGTGAACACATACACACCCACAAACCTCATATAAGATTGTTCACAAAGGTCAGAGTCATTAATGGCTTGTCAGAGATGGTTATCTACATCGCCTTCTACTCCTCATCATCCTCCTGCACCTGCTTATCTTAAACGATCAAGATCTGGTATTTACAACGGTGTCATAAAGATCCCTTAAAGCTCTCTTTCTGTGCCAAAGATGCACCACACACACACACACACACTTCCTCTGCACGACTCACATACTCATATGAAATTCATCATTACACTTCCTGTAAATTGCACTTTAACCAGCCTGATCATTGAGGGAGGAGCCCTGCGTTGTATCTATGGACACCTAGGAGATCACCTGATGTCCTCACACTTCCCCTAATGTTTATAAAGACTGGCGCTGCAGGTAGCCCTGCCCCTGCGAACCTCAGGCGCACAAACGCACCATTTTGCAGCTTGCTTACTATCAGAAACAGACTGCAAGACACACGCAGAATGTACATGAATTTGGTTTTGAGCCACATGAAGATTCCTGTCACCAATACAGTACTTAAATCATGACAAAGTGGACCGCCCTCAATTCCAGCCGGTTCATGTACTCTGATCTCACCATACACCCCCGCCCCCCCCACCCCTGTAGCACCAGATCGCTCCTCAGCCAGTAGTTTAAGAGTGTTTGGTGACAGCAAACCATGTACTGTGTAAATTGGACCTGGGATGAACTTCGTCTGACCTTTGAACGATGCCGGTTTGTCGTTGTAGCTACAGTTACCTTCCAGCAACGTTACCACGTCATGTAAGACGCAGTAACCGACACAGCAACCGAAATACAACCACAATATATATATATATATATATAACATCGTTGTAAAGAGTGATTACCCGATTAACTCTATCCTTCCTGGCAGCTCTAACCGATCTGGCCATTTTCCTTGGACCTTTTTTGTTTTTCACACCATTCTGTCCAAACTCTACAGACCGTTGTGTGTTGAAAATCCCAACAGAGCAGCAGTTTCCGAATGACTCAAATCCCAAATGCCCATCTGGCACCACCAACCACACCGCAGTCAAAGTCGCACTTTTTCTTCATTCTCGATGTTCGACGAGGACATGAACTGAAGCCCTCGACCTGTATCTGCACGATTTTATGCCTCGCGCTGCTGCCACATGATAACTGCACGAATGAGCGGGTGCGCCGGTGTTCCTATTAAAGTGGATCGTGTATGTATATTTCCTTGAATAAAGCAAAAATGATCTAATATTTCTCTCTATGAGATCAGTCTATAACAAGACCCACAAGCCTATTTCTAGACATATTCACTATAATCAAGCTAAAAAAATATCCAGAATATCACTAAAGCGAAATCTTAGTTGAAGTTGTAGAGAGTCAAGATACCATTTTTACTCGCCACAGAATCAGCGCATTATTTCATACGTGCACACTATAAGTAGATACTTATCCTGCAAAGCTCGTAAAAGCCTCCACTCGTTTTTTTCTCCCGTGGGAGTGTTTTGGTTTTTGTGCATTATCGGAGCACAACAGAACTCCATGTTGCCTGCGAGCTTAAAGTCGACATTCCATATTTAGCATTTCTGGCCATATTAGCTATCACTCATGGTACTGATTGCTAGTTATCTCTAAAAAAAAAAAAAACAACAACTGCAAACCCTGCCTCTCATCCTGCCTGCCAGGGTGGGTTCTCCGTCAGCGCTATATCTTCTGATTGGTTCACCTACCCCATTTAGCCAACCGGTGACTACACGTAGCTAGTGTCGTTGACCGACTTCCACTACTGGAAACCTAATGAGCCCGCTCGGTTAGCTAACTGCTAATGCTGGAGCTGGAGTCGGGTATCGGATATATCACTATGTCGTTATATATCGATCATTAGGGCTGCACGAGGTCAGAGAGTGTCTCTGCTTTACATGAGAACTGCTCAGGTGTGCCCATTCATGATTAGCCTCATCAACCAGGGCTGTGCAACGGTGCAGCAGACACATTCCCAAAATATATGCTATTCTTCAGGGGCCGTTAGACAACAGCAAATCCCCAACTACGCTAAAGGTGTACGTGGAAGAAACCGCAGCATATCACCACACCACGGAGGGTTCATAAACACACCCTCCAGCAACGATAGTTCCCTGCTACAAACCAAGAGTGATATCTCGCCTTATTGCCTGAAGGCCACTCTAAAGAACCTACGCAACACGCTGGTCTGAAATCTCTGAATTGGGTTTCACCACTCTTCTCTTAATATATATTTATATCTAGATAACAACGAATTCTGTACTTTCCTGTTTCCTTTTTAACAGGAAATACAGGATCATTCCATATGCATATATCACAAAAGTCCATTAGGTCAGTTAAATGACCAGTAAACTCCTCATACCACAAGACCACCAGACCAGTATAGGGGCATATCTGAGGCCCATTAGAAAACCATCAAGGGTCCACTTTAAGGGTCACTTTTAACCCATTAGAACCATTTACGTTGGCGTATTAACCAATAAGAAAACATTATACAGCGTGACATGTACATATTGCTGCTCTGCGTGAAAGGCTATAAGCATGTTGTAAGTGTCCTGGTTGAGAACTTTTCATGTTACATTTATGTAACATGAAAGAAGGGCTTTCTTCGGATAATAAACACGAGTGGTTTCTAAAAAACTTTCTAGACAGTTACACACACACCTGCTGCCAAAACTGTCTTTTGTAATTAACCTGCGGACAGTGGATAGTCAGTCACACACTGTGCTATGTGGTGAAAAGAAGCAGTGCCAAGCCAGACCCAGGAGAGCCGCTGCTGCTCGTGTCTGCGGCTGCTGTGAGCCCATTTCCATGTGGGCACGAAGAGAAACCGACTCCATCTTTATGTGGTCAGCTTGGGCAGCATGCGGGTCGCTCTCTGGCTCTGGTCCTGCTCTGGTCTGCAGTTATGACCCAGGCTGGCCTTGAGAGCAGGCGCCAGGGGCGATGGCCCAGCGTGGTGACTACGGGCAACCGCACTACACAGACAATCAGGGGCCACTGGACACTCTCGCCCAACTGAAGAGATTGTGCTACATGGGTTGGGCACATATCTGGGCAGACAGAACTCGCCTTCGTAGCTTATTTATGCTCGCTCTCTCTCTCTTTCTCTCTCTCTGTCACGTTCTTACCCACATTCTTGTCATTGTTTTTGCTCAGAATGTATTGAATGCACTTCCTTTAGGTTTTTTTTTATGTTTTGATGTATGCACTGATGATGTGTCACTCTTCTGCAACTACTATACCGACCGTACGTATTGGAAGTTACATGTCAGAATTGACATTTTCAATGTTTTATTGCTTATTTCGTCTGAAATATTTCTTCTTGTCCCACAGCCCCGCTTGTTTCCAGCTGCAGCTATCTCTAGTTCATTCCCAATTCGACAGTAATTCATAGGGATTATACTGTTTATGTGGAGGTGGTGGTTCTTGGATGAGCCTGTTGTATGATTGCCTAGCTCTTGCAATAGAGTAAAGCTGGAAAAGCCAGTCTGGAGATCAGAGAGGCTGACGAATTAAAGGGAGGACCAGCGAGCAGACACAACAGACCTCAGGTCAGGGTTTTCCAAGGCAGTCTGGTCCTGGGCATCATGGTCTCCGAATTGGAACTAAACCGAGGTCGGAGAATCAGGTTAAAGTTTAGTGTAGGTCAGTTTGGTTTTTTGAGGCGTTCCAGTTCTGGACACAAAGTGTCACCCGTCCCACTTTCTCCCTTAACATACACATGCAACACGCCTTCTCGACGCACTCGTAAAAACGGAGCCCGAAAAGCTTTCCTATTCTTAGGGTGGTAATTACTGGTACTATTTTACAGGGTTATATATTTTGATTAGTCTATAATTTTGTTTCCTGTCATGTCTGTGTGGCTGTGAAAAGGACACGAGACATCAATGGAAAACAACGGCACCAGTATGGTATAACCTAGCCGTTACTTACGTGAGGAGTGCGCAGTGGATGAGCGCGGCATCCCAGCTCGAAATCTCAGCTGTGTGAGCTTCAGTGAGTTCACTAGATGGTCGTCTTCAGGAATGCAACTGACAACTGTTATGATTGAGAAGCTACAACCTCTCTCTTTTTTTTTTTTACGTTTGCCTTACATCATGGAAACACTTACATCACACTAACTTGACACATATGTGAGACATTCAGTACTGGAAATTGACCTAAAAGTGTACGTGCTTTTGAGCACCACTAGTCCAGGGGCACGAATACCCTAAACTCCCAGGAACCATCGGTGGGTCCAGACTTACTCTTCTCGTTAATCGCATTAATTGCTGAGTAGTACTTAGGGATGGGCGATATGGACTTAAAACTCTATCGCGATATTTTCAGGTGTTTATTGCGATAACGATATCAGTGACGATATTAAACATAGTACCGTGCACCGCTGTTTTCAGCTACAAGTCCTGGCTGTGATCTCGAGAGCCTCGGGAACACAAACACTGATCTGAAACTAAAATGTTGTTTGATGTTCTGTAAACAAACCAGTTCCAGATTGTAGAGGTAGCTCGTCGTTCAGCGTTAAACCCCTCCCTCGGATTCACGTCCGCCTTCCGCCGTACTCGTTTTCTCACGTCGCACGTAGAAACACGTCATCACCTAGGATTTATCGTTATCATCACGGGATATATCGCCCCATCTCTAGTAGTACGTAATGTCTAATATGCATTAGGATTAATAACTGAACAATGTATTAAAAAATGGATTCTGTGGTACGTCATCCATAAACACCTACTCTCGTTTATTTTTTTTTGTTTTTGTTTTTTTTAAATGGCTTCTCAAGGGTTCTGTGGAAAGATAAGGGTTCGTTTCTTCCTGAAGCATATTTATTTGGAATTCTTTCTGATAGAGAAATATCCTGTTGTAGGGTTTTACACAGAACCTTCAAGGGTTCTCTCAGAGAGACAAAGCAGAGGATTTGAACGGTTCCATATTTATGAATATCTTTCTTATCGTTCAGGAATGGAAACAGTAAGGCTCTGACTACATTTTCCCCATTTCCGCCTCAATCAGTAATTAGGCTGGAAGGTTGGAGGGTGACCGAATAAAGTAAAACCTACACACACACACACACACACACACACACACACACACACTGTTTATGCTCTATCAGTGGTGTGTGTCTGTCAGGGCCAAACGTTTTCCTGTGTACAGCACAGTACTGTTGATGGATACTTCACAGCACAACACCTCAGGGTCTGCCAATCAAAACATACACATACTCAAGCCAGAGCACATATTCGGAGCCCAGCACTAATGCAAGTCACACTGAAAATTTTTTTACATTTTTTTTAAAAAAGTTTAAATAAGTCAGAGCACAACTTAAATAGAAAAATTTAGCACAACTAATTTTTTATTTATTTATTTTTTTAAATTATTTTTCTTTTTTTTTTGCTTTTTTTTACATTCTATTCAACATACAACCCCAAAACACAATTTCATACACCCATAAACACGCTGCAGAATGTAGACCAGCCGTATTTTTTGACACTCCAATACTAAACTAGATTAAACCCAACAGCATCAAAGGCTCCGGACCTGTTACTAAGCCTCTTGCTCCCTCTAGGGGTCTACAACAAAATCCCATCTCCTAACAACTCTCTGCAGGAACACGATATCTGGCTCTCGAATTTAAGATCACCTCGAAAAAGATCCTCTACCATGTTCGGTGTTTAGAGAGCGCTACACTCTGTTTAGTTCACGGAATATAACCGTCTTTCTCCACCCAACAACCCAGCACTCCAAAACCACTCTCCACCTCATATAAATAACTCCATTGTTCTGGGTCAGGTGTGTTTAAACCAGCGCACGAGCGTATTGTTCCGATCGTGTTTGCTTTGTGGAAAGGCTTTGCTTTGACCAGAAGTCACTGAACAGGATCGAGTTTCTATACAGGCAGGCCCACGTATAGACAAGTGTAGAGGACTTTCTCAGATGTGTGCTCTGGGAATGTAATCGCATGCATATTAGATCCGTTTATGAGGACACTGCAAGAGACCGTGTCAGCTGTTCGACTGGATCTGGATCAGCTTGGTGTTGTCGTCGCACGCCCTTTCTGTCACTGTATTAGCATGATGTTAGTTCCAGTGTAGTGAGATCACCTGTAATCAGTCGGGTTTACTCTCAGTGACAGGCATGGGTAGCACTAATAATCTTTACCAGGTAATGTAGCAGTGCTGGGTATAACTGAGGGCATTATTATAAGCTGTAGGTTGGTTAAAGTAGTCCCATCACGTGTTACTTCATATAATAGAGCGCTATTTAAAACTATAGTATGTGGTTTGCTGTATTATTACCGTACAATAAGTATTGAGAATTTGGGTTTCGAATATTGATGGGATTATCTTATTATTTAATCGTATTTATTCAGATATACTCATCAATGTGTATTCATGTATTCATATCTGTATGTGTATCTGTATCTGTATTTAAACACAAGGTGGGCATGAGGTTCATGTTTGGTTGTTTTCTAGTTTTCGGTTTCTTGTTTCGGGATTGTTTGTTTGTTTTGCTGTTTTTATTGTTACGTTTTAAACCCACCACTAGGCCCCGTGGAAACTCAGGAAATTGACTAAAAATTCGTCTCAACCAGGGATGTACGCTCGAATGTTTCTACTCCCACTCGGACAAGTTCTTTTTGTTTGTACCCGTCCGCAAATTTGTTTGTACATCCGCACCATTAGCAACACAGTTGAAATCCCTGTGACCGTGACCAGGCAGGCGTTAAGGGCTGCTATACGTTCGCATTAATATAAATATGGCCTAAATCTGTGCCTTGTTTATGAAAGTGAAAAGCTTGTATCTGTATTCGTGTCCATTTAGAGCATGTTATCTGTACAATCTGTACAAACGCCTATTTGCGTTTGGTTACGTCGCTACTATGTAAGTAATCTAGGTGATCTAAGAATCTGGGCTATCCCTGTGCATGTGCAATATCCTGCACTGAGAGAGTTTATCGTTTGCTCGTTTTAATTGTGTCCCTTTACTTTTGAAATGACAGTTGGTATTTAATGGTAAAATGCCGGATGATTATTAAATGTAATGGTGGTCATTTCAAACTCTGCTCACGTGACCGTCCGAGTTCGTCCATTGAGCACGATACAACAGACTGGTCTATCAAATCAAACGCAACGGGCTGAAACTGCGGGTTGTGGTGACTGGGTAGAGCGTTGTGGAGGTACATTCGACGACGTCGTAGTTAAAGGGTTAAGTCTTTGTGAACGTGTGGGATTGTGCTGCACTGATTGCGGCGGCATGGCATGCTCTCCTCGACAAACATCAGACCAGGAGCAGGAGCCTTATCTTCAGCTTTATCTGTGTGATCAGCATCAGGGAGTGAGGTAGAAGGAAGGAAGGAGGGAGGGAGGGAGGGAGGGAGGGACGGAACGAATGACACATACCCTGCTCGGTTGTCTAACACAGGGTTCTGTTACCAATGAGAGGAAACACGGCATGGCAAGTTTAAAATTGTGTGTGCGTGTGTGTGTGTGTGAGAGAGAGAGAGAGAGAGAGAGAGAGAGAGAGAGAGAGAGAGAAAGAAAGAGAGAGAGAGGCATATGGACAGAGAAAGAGATATTATACCAAGTGGTAACATTACTCTATGTCTCTTTCTATTAGAGTCCTTGTCTGTGTTTGGCCATCGTCTTGCTTCTAAGTGGATGAATGAAGGTGTGTGTGTGTGTGTGTGTGTTATATCTGACAGGTTTGACATTGTGGAGACATTTGGCTGGTCCCCAGGAGGTAAATTGCTTCAAAAAAAAAAAAAAAAAAAAAAAAAAAAAAAAAAAAGGGCCAAAAGGTTTCCTATTGGTTACTGAGGTAAAGGTTAGTGTTAGATTTAGGCATGTGCACAGTGTTAATGAACTGCTTTAGTAATTAATAAACAGAGGACCAAAAACGAGACTAAATATGTGAGGCAACAAGCAAAATACAGAGCAGCGACCTAGACGGGGCAAGGAAAACTAAACCAAAACTAAAGAAAGATTAAAAAAAATAAAAAATTCAAAAGATGGATGCAAGGAGCAAAGAGGGCAAGACAATGAGGGAGGGAGGAAGAGACGCATATGTTATTTATTTCTCCGGTAAACAGAATTCGAGGCAGACATAATCAATAGGAAACTCCAGATTGTAAATAGGCGGTTCTAATAGCCTAAACACAGAGCACTATGGTTACACCGGCCCATCAGCACTGGTTAGTTTCCCCAGAGAGCGGCGCAGTCTGACCGGGCCGCCGAGCCTTATTTACCAATAAAGAGGCTTGATGATAAGATAAACACATCGGAGACAGAGCTGGCTGGGGGGGGGAGTTAGAGGGAGAGAGCCACCGAGGGAGGAGAAAAGAGGGCCCAGCTTTCATCCTCCATTTAGTGCTACAGGAGTCTAATGTCAAAAGGTATCAGAGTGACGCTGCACTGTGACCTGCTGACCCCATGCAGGCACACACACGTACACGCACACACTCAAACACGCACACACGGAGTCGAGCTTGGATAGCAAGACCCCTGACTAAGCTGAATGTTTATGATGCTGACTGTGGTTTCGTGGCAAGACCCAGAGTCTGACTCCGTTGGTGGTCCTATAGTTTCTCTATAGAGTCTGCAGCATGAAAAAAATCTCTCTGCATGACTACTGCCAGTTCACAAACATCCACCATCAAAACGAGAAAAGTTCTGCACAGGAACACGTGGTGCAGAAACTGCCCCGTGCGCTGCCCGAGCCGGAGCTTAAGAATGTGCAGTACGAGAACGTAGAATCGAAGGGGTGTGACACGGGGCAACTGAGCGACAGAGAGCAAAACAAAGAGAGAGAACGATGCGAGGGATGAAGGGGAGGAGGTCAGAAGGACGGTGGTCAGGACCAACCCGCTCATCTCTGCTCTCCTCTCGGCACGGACTGCGGGTTGCGACCATTAATTGCTGGTGTTGTGTTTGTTCAAGCCAGCGCTTATTTTGTCAAAGGAATGCAGGGCTAGGCAGCGGGAGAGAGGAGATGGAGAGAGAGACGGTGGAGAGGAGTAATGACAGGGCAGAGAGGAACCGGTGTTTACCCAGCCGACCACGCAGGCCAGTACTCGTCGTCCCCAGACGCCCCGTCTCCCCCTGACCAGAGCATGTGGGGTTACACTCTAGACACGAGTGTGTGGCAATCAGGTGGCCCGAGAGTCTTAAGGGGATTTACGCAGCATTGTCCACCGGGTCGATTAGTTCACTTCACCATGTCTGTATACCGTATGTCTTTTGTCACGCCACTGTCAACGTGTCGCTTGAGCTTGATAGGCCGCCCTTTATTCCAAAGTACAAAGGATCCCCAACCATCCATCATGCAGAATCCGCAATGCATGTGCTTTGCAAACCGCTTATTCTTCACTGTGTTCATACTTTTCCTGAAGAGCATTTGTTTCCATCGGTCCTTTACATTGTTATTTATTTATTTATTTATTTATTTATATATATATTTTTTATCTTCCTCCTCATTCTCGCTCTTCGCTATTACTTTTCTACTGGTGTTCTTCAGCCATTGTGTTTTCCCTCTGTCCTTCCCTATCGCTCGCTCGCCTTTATGCTGTCTCCGTATATATTCCCTCCGTGTCTCTTTAGTCGAGACATGGATCTAAAGACTCCGCGAGGAACAAACGATCTTCCCCACCGTCGCAAAACAGCAGGAGGCAAATGTCACTCACGTTTTGTGAGCGTGTGCGTCGCTGTACGTTCACCACGGCGGCGGCTCAGACCGGAATAGGATGCGACTCGTCGTTTAACGTTACAGTCTTTCAAGCCGTCGCCGTTCAGAAATCGATGCGTTTAATGGCGCGCACGCTATCGGGGCGTCGATTCTTCAAGAACGTGTAAAGAAGACATTTCTAAAACGTCATTCACGTCATTGTGTTTCGTATTTTAGGCTTATAAGCATACACGTGGCTTTTGAATTATGGCTGTTATGCAGAAAAAAACAAAAAACACAAAAACACAAAAAACAAGTGCATCGCCGTTCCATATTATAGTATCATCTCTGCTCATAAAAAACACTAATGGGATGATATTATGTGAGTCATTTACCTTTAGACTGAGGAGGTTACAACAATGCTCTTTCATTTCTTAATTGCTCAAAGAAATGCCAAAGGCGTGCAGTAAGCCCTACCAATTAGCCAAGTGTATTCCTGCTTCTCTTAAAATCCTCTGTGTTTAGAGTGAAAGGCACTGGCTTGCCTCTCGCTTGTTGATTTACCCAAGGGACCCTCTGAAAAATCACACACACACACACACACACACACATTATATATATATATACACACACACAAACATTTCATATTTCCCTTATGTAAAGCATCCGTGTGCACACACACATAAACATAAGTACGCCGGTTACATTTGGGCGCTTCACATTGTCCAGACGGCACACTGTCAGAGAGTGAAATGAATGGCTGTTTATATTAGAGCTCTGGTTTAATGAATTAACCAGCTGCCTGGCCATGTCAAACCAGAGGTTCATAGAGAGCAGAAAGCCCCACGAACTCCGCCTCTCCTTCTCTTCCTTGTTGCACACAGTGGCACACGATGATTGCGTCCTGGGGGAGCACGCAGGGCAAGATGCCCAATGCCCCTCCATGGAGCCACAATCATTTAGGAGCGGGCATCTGGTAAAGGGTTCGCCTCCTCTCACCCCTCCACACTCCGTCTCTCCTCTCCTCTCCCACTCTGCCTGTGTGGTTACTTCCATTTTTCAGAAATTGGCACATGTTTAAACAAATGGCAAAAATATGTATACAAGCATTGGGCTCCACCGAGTCTCAACACAGGCTCTGCTTTTAACCAACATTCTTTTTTTTTTTCCCCCTTGCTTTTTTTTTTCTTTCTTTTTGTGCTTTTAAGTTGTTCTGTATTTTACCGCCATCTACATACTTTTTGACCTTGACCTACCTGACTGAGTTCTGGTTCTCTAACGTTTTAATTTTTTTTTTTAACTATTACAAAAGGTGCAAACGTTCACTGATGCTCCAGAAGGCAACACGACACATTAAGAGCCGGGGGGGGGGGGGGGGGGGGGGGGGTAAACTTTTGAACAGGATGATCGGTGTAAATTGTTAGTATTTTGTCTCCTGGGAGACGTGTAAACATCTTATTTAGCGTCTGAAAGGCGGTACTGAATTTAAAAAAAAAACAAAAAAGATCTTTAAACATAATAATAATGTACAATGATCATCCTGTTCAAAAGTTTACACCCCCCTGGCTCTTAATGTAGCGTGTTGCCTTCTTGAGCATCAGTGAACCTTTTGTAATGGTCGTGTACGAGTCCCTCAGTCGTCCTCGGTGTGAGAAGACGGGTCTCGACATCATACAGCCGCTGTTGGAAAGGGCTCAAATATGCAGAAGATGCTGGGAAAGTAAAAAATGTGCAGGACCTGAAGGATTTTTCTGAAGAACAGTGGGCAGGACAAACAAGGGACTCGTGAAGAACTCTCACGAAACATAAACACATCATGCCGTGGATCATCCAGGTAACGACACACGGTATTAAGAATCAAAGGTGTGTAAACTTTTGAAGGGGGTCATGTTTATGATTTCAGGTATTATCCTGTCTTGTGGACGATGTGTAAACAAAACAGTTTATTCAGGACAGGACTAAATAAACAACAACATGGGATTTTAATCATCCGTCTTATTTTGTTAACAGCATTAAGATTCAGCAGATTCTTCAAGGGGTACGCAAACTTTCAGGCACGACTGTATACATAGACGGCACATACTTCCTGAAAATATCTGGTTTGTTTTTGCAAAATTCTTTTTTTTTTTTGTTTTTTTAACAGTTACGCAATTCATGTGAACTCGTGAGAAATGAGAACGTTTTTATCGACGTCGTTGTTTTTCAATTTAAGACACGTTTTAATGAACGGCCTCGGAAACTTTGGGAAAGAAAGTATAACATGTCAAGGTAAATTGCAATGAAGATGACTTTGTCATTTTTCAAATAACATTCATCATCACGACGCTTGTTCCTCAGTATCTGTACGAGCCTATACCTCGCATGAAGACGTACATGCTCTATCTCTGTCGTAAACACACCCTAGGGTTCCATGTGCCGCTCCAGCACTAAATGGCCAATAATAACCAGTTATTATATCTAAATCTCTCTGTCTTCAGTCTCCTTTGTTTTCCTCTGCAGTTTCTCTTTCTCTCCTTCTGGCCTCGTCCTCCTGCTTCTGCAGACTCCTGCAGGGCCCAGGTTCCTTTTAGGCTTTGTGTGGTCCAGGTCAGCGTGTGTGCGTGTGTATGTGCGTACGATGGCGGTGGGCTGGGGAGGGGGGGGGGGGGGGGGTCGGAGTCGGGAGGGGTGGTGAGGGGGGAGGGTGTGTGGGAGGGGAGGGTGTGTGGGAGGGGGGGGGGGGGGTGTAAGATTGCAGTAATTACCCAGTCATACCTGTTCATTAAGCTCACAGTTGGATTCTCACTCATAAACGGTTAGAAACCAATTAAAGCAACATGGGCCATTAACAACTCCTGCCTGGCTGTATGGTACTACGGTTACGGGGAGAGTGCAAGAAAGAAGGAAGGGAGATTTGGCATAATGAGCAAAGATAAATGGCGGAAAGACACAGCATGCTAATGACAAGGTCCTCATCTGAGTGAGGTTGAAAGATATAGGAGGAAGCAACCGTAGTAGGAAGAGAAGAGACTAGACTCGACGAGAAGAAAAGAGAAGAGAAGAGACTAGGTGAGAAGAAAAGAGAAGAGACTACACTAGACTAGACGACAAGAGACTAGATGAGAAGAGAAGAGACTACACTAGACTAGACGAGAAGAGACTAGACGAGAAGAAAAGAGAAGAGAAGAGACTAGACGAGAAGAGACTACACTAGACTAGACGAGAAGAGACTAGACGAGAAGAGAAGAGACTACACTAGACTAGACGAGAAGAGACTAGATGAGAAGAGAAGAGACTACACTAGACTAGACGAGAAGAGAAGAGACGAGAAGAGACTACACTAGACGAGACGAGAAGAGAAGAGAAGGCAAGACAAGACAAGAGACCTGAACTGAGGACAAATAAGTACAACACAGTAACAGAGAACTCCGAAAAGCAATGCAGGGTCTAAATTAGGGGGTAAAAAAAAAAGAATCCCCGGCTAAATGGCTTGTGAAATGGAGGATAATGAATCCCGCCATGTAAAAGCTGAAGTGTGTGAATTGGAGTGATTATGATACAATAGTTCTTGGTGTGAAGTCTGATTGCACAGGTATCCTCTCATCAGTAGGAGGTAACGCTCAGTCCACAGGGCCAGAGGAGGGGGCTAACTCCCATCACATTGATACAGTGAGACAATTACACTCCCTCTCCCAAACAACTTTCTCCTTAACTCTACCCCACACTTAAACAATGGGCAATGATTTAAGATTGACATAAAGAACCACAGAGTCCTGCCTTCCTCATTTAGATCCTACGTCCTCATTTACAGACTACTTATCTGCCACCGCTGCGCTGTAAAGAGGTTGTCCCTCAGGCTCTCAATCAGTGATCAACTTTTAGACTCGAGATGAATTCGCTTAAGAGCAGCTGGTCCGTCCCCTTTGTTTCGTATACTTCCTTGGATGCTTGCGAGCCCGCGAGATTCTTCGGAAACTCGACCTTCGTTTCGGACGAGGACGGCGTCTAATCTGGAGTGACGGCGGGACTCGGGAAGTCTTGTGCCTAGATCTGGAGGAGAGAAATAGCCAGGGCAAGCTCACTTGACTAAGAGAAGACAGGGATATATTAAGAATGTGGAAAAATGATGTTGAAATAATCGCTTTTCAACCGACGGATGGAGCGGAAGATAAGTGGAAGCACGAGGCTGCTACAGAAACTTTTTCCTGACAAACTTTTCAATCATGGCACATCAGTCCTCCTGTGCCACTTTTAATAGAGCCCAGATAATGGCACTGGTAATTGGTCACAACACACTTCTGCTTAGGAGGAAGCATGCCGCGCTATTGTCACCGTCCCTTTTGTTGTGGTTAAAAAGAGGGGGAAAATAAGATGCAATTTAGACACTTTTAAGAGGTGATCTTTTCTTGCTCTTTTTTCCCTTCCTCTCCTCCTCAATCACGGTAAAATTGCTGCTCGAGTAAGACTGTAATTAAACCCCAAAGTGGCTCTCTTCGGAGACGCACGGCAGGCTTAAATTAAAAAGGCCCTATTAAGGCGGAAGTGCACCATGCTAGCGCTGGTGGCTAAGCATCTTCATAACGTAACTGCTTTTGGAAGGCTAACTAACCACAGAGGGGCTCCAGCTGCTAATGCTCGGCTGTTTTAGCGCTAGCTGTGTTCGGCTACTGTTAATGCTCTCTTGCTGTCGATAAGTAGGCCTACAAGCTGATAATAACGCGTGTCAATTTTAACTTTCTGAGTGCCGAATAATTGCCTTGCTTAAGACGTATCAATGGGGTTACCTACTTTAACATTCTTAGCATTAGCACAAGTACCTGGTTGCTTTTTATTTATTTTTTTTATTTTAAAGACTTTTAAAGGTCTTCGGGCGACCGCGTCCGATTTCTGTTTCAAGCGTTTGATAGGCTGATGAGATATTTTTTTCGCAACGTATGTTCTCCTGAAGGCTTAAAAGCTACACCGATAGCCTTAGCTTTTTTTTTTCTGGATTATAAACAAGCATTTGAGTAAATTAATATTTGAATATAAATTAGTGCTATTTATCTGTTAGCGTTATGGAAAACATTCGGAAGGGTTCCTGTTAGCATGTGTTCCTTCTCCCGAGAGGAATGATTTGTAAGTGATTTACGAAGGCCGAACACGTCGTGCAATAGAAAAAATGATTTAAAGATTATGTCCGTTCATGTTTAAAGACCTTGTGCTGTAAGACCAGTGCCCGATCTCACTAATAATCTTGCGGCTGAACGATCACGATTCCCCACAGCCACGCCCTAAAATCTAGTGGAAAGCCTTCCCAGAAGAGTGGAGGTTATTACAAGAGCAAGAGGAGAACTAAATCGGGAATGGGATGTTCAATAAGCATATATGAATGTGATGGTCAGGTGTCCACAAACTTTTGCCGTATATAGTGTACAGTATATGTAAGAGATATCAGTGGTATCGTTGATTTAACCAGTTTTTAAATAATCAAGATTTTGAATGGAACCTTGGTGTCTGGATTAAATGTAATTCTACCTGGAACTCGAATTCACATTGTTTGAAAAAAAAAAAAAAAAAAAAAAAACACACACATTTAAGAAAAAAAATTAAAAAGACATCATTTGTTTTGGACGTTTTTTTCTTTTTTTTTCCTTTTCATTTTGGTTCGCAAAAACGGATCCGATTGACTTGCTAGCACTTCACCTGAAATGTCTTGTTTATCTGCATGCTGAAGTTAACATGGAGCTGTCCTTTAACAAATTATAAACAGTATACTACTACAACCGCAATGCCAGAAAAGTTGGGACGCGGTGTAAAATGTAGATGAAAACAGAATGCAGTGATTTGCAAGTCTCATAAACCCGTACGTTGTTCTATGATAGAACATAGAAAACATACCGTATGGTTAAACTGAGGAAACGTACCGTTCTAAGAAGGAAAATAAGGTCATTTCGAATTCGATGGTCTCAAAAAATTTGGGACGGGGCAACAAAAGCCTGGAAAAGTACGTGTTGAATCTAAAAAGAAACAGCTGGAGGAACATTTTGCAATTAATTAGGTTAACTGGCAACAGGTCAGTAAGATGATTAGGTATAAAAAAACATTTTTTTAAAAAGAGTGTCTTAGAGAGGCATAGTCTCTCAGCAGTAAAGATGCGATGGGATCTGGATGGAAGCGTATCTTGCTGTATACAGTATACCTTTCAGCACTGACAGCGCCTTTCCAGATGTGCAAGCTGCCCATTCCATATGCACTAATGCATCCCCATACCATCATTTTACACAGCGTCCCAACTTTTTTGGAATTGGGGTTGTACTAGTTTTAGTTGTTGACTGTCTTACATGCACCTCCTTTAATTCTACACTGAATCCAGCTATAATGTAGTTGAGGAAGTAGCATTCAATGACATCCCTGAAAGTGACTTGGCCCCGAGCGGAATCATAATGTAGATGAATGTGTGTTGACACTCACTAGCAGCAGCCAGATGTTGCCTACATTAGGAGCTGATGTCCTGTCATGTCACCTGTGTAGTTATCATAGTGTCCCATCTGCTTACATCTGCTCCATCAGTCCCTGTGAGACACGCAACTCCTAGCAGTATTGTGCAGAGGCAGGAGAGAGAAAGTTACTTTTACATATACTACTATGTAGTACATTAATTCTGAATATTTGTATGTTTGCACACTTGGGCAGGAATCCCAAGTAATTCCAACAAATAGAGATACAGTATATTCACTTTATTCTGTGCATAAGTAGTTTTTCTGAAATCACTGTATATCTCAGTTGGTCTGTGCTAAGAGAATAATTTTATGGCAATGTCTCCACCTAGAGGTGCTTATGCTAATAACAACTTCCATTCTCTGGTAGTGCAACTGTAATGCAACGTGAGTGATGCTTAATATTTGACCACAATCACTGGGGGGGGGGGATTGAAAAACCGCCAAGAAAAAGCCTGTTAAAAGTTCGTTAAAGATCATAAAAGATTGACGATATTTAAAAAAAAAAAAAAATCCCAAACAGGTGTAAATCTCACATGACATTTTGGCAGCATGGATCAGTTCTAAAAGAGATCTTGAGGGTTGGCGCTTGTTCGATTTCCCAAAGATGCCAAATATTAAGCGCATGAATTGCAGCTACATCAGTACAGAAGCGCATTGCTGTCATGCAAGAAAAAAAAAAAAAAGAAGAAATCCCATCAGCAGCTCATTATTACGAGGAAAGCATCTTTTTATTGTGGAAAATAAGGCACTTCGTTATTACAGGAAGACCTCTCAGTATATGAGAAAAGCATCTCTTCATTATGAGAAAGCATGGGGGTATCAGCAAACTATCCATCTCGCTATTATGAGGTAAATGTTATTCTTTTAAAAGACAACATAATTGTCATGGCCTAGTTGAAATCAACCATTATTGATTGTGGTAATTGGCACACTTCACAGGATCATTAAATAGTGCTTCATGCTTGTCTTAAACCACAGTGAGTTTTCAATCACGGAGCAGTGGCTCCTCAGATCCCAATATTCATACAGAAGCTAAAATATTCTTGTAATAATGAGATAAATATCTTGTAATAACGAGATAAATGTCTTGTAATAATGAGATCCCAAAGCCACCCCCCATGCCAAAGTCAGTGGGGTTTTTGAATGGTATTTTGGTTAAAAGCCTGAAATAAGGTCAGAGCTTTTTTAAGAGAAGGAGACAAATCCAAAATGTCAGCCAATAGCGTGGTCAAAAACAGGCAAGAGTTCTGGCGATCGGGAAACGGGCGTAAACAAGACCAAACAAGAATCAAACGACGAACAGGATCAAAACCATGAGCCGTGAAACTATGAACAACTTGGCGAACTCATGCAATACTTCGTACAAAGAGACACGAGGGGTTGAAATGACAAACGTAATTAAGGGTAAAGACAAAACAGCGGAGAGTAATGATGACACGTACGGGAACAACCAATGACAATACAGGGGCGGAGACAGGACGGAAATCATGAACAAATGCACATGTAGAAAGTAAACAAAGTCAATATCAGTAAAAGAGTGTGCTTCGTGCTCCAGCGTGTGCGCGAGGGGAAATCGTGACACTGACATGTTGCTAAACGGGACCGCAGAGGCTATCGGGGACATTAAACGTCATCACGCCGAGCAGGAAAACACTTCGCAGATAAACTGGTTCAGGTCTGCTGTGCACAATTCCCCAAAAACACACGGGGGAAGATTCATCCACAGAGTAAATCCGTATTATGGAAAATGTTTTAAATAAAGTTTGGGAAAGTTCTCGGAAGCTCGGTGATGGAGACGTTGAAGTCGAGCGACCGTGGTGTAGCTCGTTTATAGCGTACGGTTTAGATGTTCTGGAGATTGGATTTAGGCTTCAAACTTCATACGTTGTGAAGATGATTTGAAAATCCTATTGGGTTTCTGTCGAGGGAACCGGTGTGATGATAACTTCCGGGTTCCGGTACAAAACGACGTCACCGCTCTATCGGGTGATCTGTCTGCGTCTCTCCTGTAAACACCGTTATTGAGTGTTAAAAGGCACCCTGTGAGAATTGCGCACATTGCTGTTCTGGCATTTTCACATTTCAGCACTTTCAAAATGACCCATGGTATTGCGCACCAGGTGATGTCACTTGGGGAAGTAAGACTTACTCTCTCTCTCTCTCTCTCTCTCTCTCTCTCTCTCTCTCTCTCTCTCTCTCTGAGTACACCTCCAGGGCGTGCGTCAGTAGTGTCAGTAATGGTGCCCCCCCCCCTCCACACCTCGTTTTTTAACCAGGAGCGTTTTTAAGCAGCTCATCAAGAGGAAGAGGATGTTTAGACATCGCTGTAGAGATGTGTGGGGATTAGGAGGCCAGCTGAGGACATCCACCACATTTTCCCTCCAACCTTTGTCTCTCATTTTTGTTTTTATTTGCTCCTCGAAGAGGAAGTGAAGAAAATGTACAACACATTGTCAAGGAATTTGTCCATTATGTAACCCCCTCGTCCTCCTCACTCTTTTCTCTGCCCGTCTCTCTCTGTCCATCTCTGTCCGTCTCTCTGCCTGTCTCACCGTCTCTCTGCCTCTTTCTCTGTATGTCTCTCCGCTCTTCCTCTACTTTTCTCTATTTCAGTTGTTTCCCTTTCTTTCTTTGCTTTTTTAATCGCTTCATCTCTCCATTTTTCTTTTTTTTTTACTTTCTTGTCCTTTCTTTTTTTTTTTCCCCTCATTCTTTCATTAAAAGCCCATCCACGTTCACATTCTTTTGGCTGCATAAAGATTTTGACAGCGTTTATTTTCCACTTGTGTATCACTTCTCAGGACTTTTTCCCGCCCCTCTGCTTCCTGAGCGTTGACAGCGGAGACTCCTTCCGTAAATGTTAAATAAACGTCCGCACACACAGATCTCCACTCCATCGACGATTACACGTTTGATTTTAGTTAGACATCGGCACATTTTTAGGAAAACGATTTGAAATTATGTGGAGCGCTGGCCACATACTGTAAGTCCCTGTGAACGAGCTGGTATTATAGATAACACATTAGAGCGATTGGAAAATTCATCCATATGAAAACACCTTCTGACCAATCAGATTTGAGAATTCAGCTAGTGAATTAGACATGTCTTGCATTCACCCTCCTTGGAATTTTCCCTATTTTGTTGACTTACAACCTGGAATTAAATTAGATTTTTGGCGGGGTTTGCGTCATTTGATTTACACAACATGCCTACCACCTTGAAATGTGCAGATGTGTCCCCGTCTCGCACCCAGCATTCCCAGGATTGTTTTTTCATTTATATCTTTCTCTGCTTCAGACTTGGGGTTTTGACTGCTGTCCAAGTCGAAGTAAGGAGCAGAGCTTTTCAGTGCTGAACTTCTCAATATAACTGATGTACTTACTATCGTGTAACTGCTCCTCCTCCATCAAAGGAGGGACAGGTGAGCGTCTCCCACAGGCGCTGCTCCATCCTGCGGCCCAGCTCCACGGAGTAGCGACGTGGCTTTCCGGTGGACGTCACGAGCATCGGATCCAGCACCGAGCGGTAGACACCTTGATACTCTGCACCGCTTAGACCGTGGATCGTAAGTATGGCTTCTCGATTATGGCAAAAATCATAACCACGATTATTTTGGTCAATATCGAGATCACAATTATTAAACACAGTTACTCATTGCCTTATTCCAAAAGAAAAACCTGGGGGGAAAAAAAAAACAAAAAAAAAAAAACATAGAAGACAATTACATAAATTTGTTTAATGAAATAAATTGCGGAGTACGTCACGTGACGCATTTTGGCGAATCGCGTCGCCAGAAATGAACTTTAAACGTCCTTAGCCAGTGAGATTCTGTCTCCCGGTGTAGATCAGCCTGTTCAGCCTGTAGTTTCTGCAGGAGCTGGAGAAAGGAAATGACCGTATTTAGACCGGAGTCTGAGAGAGTCATACATCAGTCTGAGGTCACACAGACATTGTTCAAAATCAAAAACAAAAGAAATGACCATCACGTCTGTGGACGTGGCAGCAGAAGTGGATGGTAGCTTTTCCTCAGACTCCACCAGTCAACAGCCCAAGCCTGTCTCCCTGTTTCTTTACCCTTGGGTGCAATCTGAACCAACAAGAGTCATTGAGTCAGTTGCATCATTGAATAAATATCAATATCAGTGAACTCTTTTTCTTTTTGAAAGGCCAAAGAGATCTCTGGCCAACCAACGTTCACCGAGACACGTGTACTTTAATAAGGGGGAATAGCATCCATCAATGGTCGCATGCGAGCGCGGAGAAAATCAGAGCTACTGAGACTTTTGTAAATCTGCCAGAAATTTACTAAAAGAACAATGAATGAGGTCAAACCAAAAAAAAAAAAAAAAAAAAACTAAAGTCAGCGTTTTGTCATCCGTCCTCGTTTCATGCTCATCATCCTGGAGTTCTGCTTCCCTCGCGATCTTCTGTACGATCTGAACCCAGAAACATGACAACAAGTTTCAAGCAGTATCCTGTATAAGCATGTCTGATCTGCTAGTCCAAGTGTCCATTCTCTCTACTCTACACAAAGTAAAGAAAAAGAAATGTTTAGACCTGATGCGAACGGTCGGCATGTTTCATACAGGAGAGAGACGTGTTTTCCTCTTCCTCTTTTTTCCTCTTTCTCTACCTTCGTCTATGTCTTTCTCCAATAAACACACAGGACAATAAACACACAGAACAAAACAATAAACACACAGGACAAAACAATAAACACACAGAACAAAACAATAAACACACAGGACAATAAACACACAGAACAAAACAATAAACACACAGGACAAAACAATAAACACACAGAACAAAACAATAAACACACAGGACAATACAATAAACACACAGGACAATAAACACAGAACAAAACAATAAATACACAGGACAATAAACACACAGGACAATAAACACACAGGACAATAAACACACAGAACAAAACAATAAACACACAGGACAAAACAATAAATAGAAAGGACAAACACACAGGACAATAAACACACAGGACAATACAATAAATAGAAAGGACAATAAACACACAGGACAAAACAATAAATAGAAAGGACAACAAACACACAGGACAAAACAAACACACAGGACAATACAATAAATAGAAAGGACAATAAACACACAGGACAAAACAATAAATAGAAAGGACAAACACACAGGACAAAACAATAAATAGAAAGGAAAATAAACACACAGGACAATAAACACACAGGACAATAGACACACAGGACAATAAACACACAGGACAAAACAAACACACAGGACAATAGACACACAGGACAATAAACACACAGGACAAAAAACACACAGGACAAAACAATAAATAGAAAGGACAATAAACACACAGGACAATAAACACACAGGACAATAAACACACAGGACAATAAACACACAGGACAATACAATAAACACACAGGACAATAAACACACAGGACAATAAACACACAGGACAATACAATAAACACACAGAACAAAACAATAAACACACAGAACAAAACAATAAACACACAGAACAAAACAATAAACACACAGAACAAAACAATAAACACACAGAACAAAACAATAAACACACAGGACAATAAACACACAGGACAATAAACACACAGAACAAAACAATAAACACACAGAACAAAACAATAAACACACAGGACAATAAACACACAGGACAATAAATACACAGGACAATAAACACACAGGACAATACAATAAACACACAGGACAATAAACACACAGGACAATACAATAAATAGAAAGGACAATAAACACACAGAACAAAACAATAAACACACAGGACAATACAATAAACACACAGGACAATAAACACACAGGACAATAAACACACAGGACAATACAATAAATAGAAAGGACAATAAACATACAGGACAAAACAAACACACAGGACAGGACAATAAACACACAGGACAGGACAATAAACACAGGACAATAAACACACAGGACAGGACAATAAATACACAGGACAAAACAATAAATACACAGGACAATAAATACACAGAACAAAACAAATACACAAGACAATGAATACACAGGACAATACAATAAATACACAGGACAAAACTAACACAAAAGGACAATAAATACACAGGACAATACAATAAATACACAGGACAATAAATACACAGGACAAAACAATAAATACACAGGACAAAACAATAAATACACAGGACAATAAATACACAGGACAATAAATACACAGGACAAAACAACAAATACACTAAATAGAAAGGACAATAAATACACAGGACAAAACTAACACAAAGGACAATAAATACACAGGACAATACAATAAATACACAGGACAAAACAATAAATACACAGGATGATAAATACACAGGACAAAACAATAAATACACAGGACAAAACAATAAATACACAGGACAATAAATACACAGGACAATAAATACACAGGACAAAACAACAAATACACTAAATAGAAAGGACAATAAATACACAGGACAAAACTAACACAAAGGACAATAAATACACAGGACAATACAATAAATACACAGGACAAAACAATAAATACACAGGATGATAAATACACAGGACAAAACAATAAATACACAGGACAATAAATACACAGGACAAAACAATAAATACACAGGACAATAAATACACAGGACAATAAATACACAGGACAATAAATACACAGGACAAAACAATAAATACAAAGGACAATAAATACACAGGACAATACAATAAATATACAGGACAAAACAATAAATACACAGGACAAAACAATAAATACACAGGACAATAAATACACAGGACAATAAATACACAGGACAAAACAACAAATACACTAAATAGAAAGGACAATAAATACACAGGACAAAAGAATAAACACACAGGAAAATAAACAACACACGAGACAAAACAATAAATACACAGGACAATAAAAGAACAAGACAAAAGAATAAATAGACAGGACAATGAATAAACAAAACAAAATAAATACACAGGACAATACAATAAATAGAAAGGACAATAAACACACAGGACAAAACAAACACACAAAACAATAAATACCCAGGACAATAAATAAATAAAAGAAAACAATAAATACATAGAACAAAACAACAAACACAGGACAAAACAACAAATACACAGGACAAAACAATAAATAGACAGGACAATAAATACACAGGACAATAAATAAACAAAACAATAAATACACAGGACAATAAAAGAACAAGACAAAACAATAAATAGAAAGGACAATAAATACACAGGACAAAACAATAAATAGAAAGGACAAAACAATAAATAGAAAGGACAAAACAATAAATACACAGGACAAACAAACACACGAGACAAAACAATAAACACGCGACAAAACAATAAATACATAGGACAATAAATACACACGACAATGAATAAACACAACAAAATAAATACACAGGACAAAACAATAAACACACAGGGCAATACAATAAATAGAAAGGACAATCAATACACAGAACTATAAATACAAAACACTAAATACACACGACAATGAATAAACAAAACAAAATCAATACACAGGACAATAAATACACAAAAGAAAACAATAAATACACAGGACAATACAATAAATACACAGGAAAATAAACACACAAAAACAATAAATATATAGGACAATAAATAAACAAAACAAAACAGTAAATACATAACAATAAACACACAGGACAAAACAATAAATACACAGGACAATAAATACACAGGACAATAAATACACAGGACAATAAATACACAGGAAAATAAAATAAGTACACAGAACAATAAAACAAAACAAAACAATAAATACACAGGAGAATACAAAAGGACAAAACAATAAATACACAAGAAAATACAATAAACACAAATACACAGAACAATAAATACAAAGGACAATAAATAAACAAAACAATACATACACAGGACGATACCATAAGTACACAGAACAATAAATAAACAAAACAATAAATAAACAGGACAATACAGTAAACACACAGGAAAATAAACACACAGGACAATAAATAAACAGAACAATAAATATATAGGACAAATAAACTAAACAAAACAGTAAATACATAACACAATAAATACACTGGACAAAACAAATACACAAGACAAAACAATAAATACACAGGAAAATACAATAAACACACAGGACAATAAATAAACAAAACAATAATTACATAGAACAATAAACATACAGGACAATACAATAAACACACAGGACAATACAATAAGTACACAGAACAATAAATAAACAAAACAAAACAAAATAAATACACGGAACAATAAACACACAGGACAATAAAATAAACACACAGGACGAAACAAACACACAGGACGGGACAATAAATACACAGGATGGTAAATACACAGGACAATACAGTAAACACACAGGAAAATACAATAAATACACAGGACAAAACAATAAACACACGACAATACACAAGACGGGACAATAAATTCACAGGACGAAACAATAAGTACACAGGACGGGACAATAAATACACACAACAATAAATACACAGGACAATAATTACACAGAATAATAAATATACAGGACAATTAATACACAAAACAATAATTACTTAGAATAATAAATATACAGGACAATTAATACAAAGGACAATAAATAAACAAAACAATAAAAATACACAGAACAATAAATACAAAGGACAATAAATAAACAAAACAATAAATACACAGAACAATAAATACAAAGGACAATAAATAAACAAAACAAAACAATAAATACACAGAACAATAAACACACAGGACAAAACAATAAATACACAGAACAATAAATACACAGGACAATAAATAAACAAAACAAAACAATAAATACACAGAACAATAAATACAAAGGACAATAAATAAACAAAACACTGAATACACAGGACAGTAAAAGAACAAGACAAAAACACACAGGACAATAAACACAGGACAATGAATAAACAAAACAAAACAACAAATACACAGGACAAAAACACATGACAATAAATACACAACAATGCAATAAACACAGGACAACAAATACACAGGACAATACAATAAACACACAGGACAATAAATACACACAATACAATAAATACACAGGACAATAAATACACACAATACAATAAATACACAGAATAAATAAAACAAAATAAATACACAGGACAATAAATACACAGGAAAAATATATATATATATATATAGGACAAAACAAACACACAGGACAAAAGAAACACACAAGACAATAAATACACAGGACAATAATTACACAAGAAAAAAACAAACGCAAAGGACAATAAAAAACAAGACAAAACAATAAATACACAGGACAAAACAATAAATAGCGAGGACAATAAATAAACAAAACAATAAATACACAGGACAATACAATAAACACACAGGACAATAAACACACAGGACAATAAACACACAGGAATGAATGTATGAATGTGTGTATGTGAGTGTGCCCTGCGATGGACTGGCACCCTGTCTAGGGTGTACCCCGCCTTGTGCCTGATGCTTCCTGGGATAGACTCCAGGTTCCCCGTGACCCTGAAGAAGGATTAAGCGGTAGAAGATGGATGGATGGATAAATACACAGGACAAAACAGTAAATACACAAGACAATACATTCACAGCACAATAAATACACAGGACGGGACAAATACACAGGACAAAAAATACACACACGACAATACACAGGACAATAAATACACAAGACAAAACAATAAACACGGGACAATAAATACATAGGACAAAACAATAGGACAAAAAATTCACAGAACAAAACGGTAAATACACAGGACAATGAATACACAGGACAATGAATACACAGGACAAAACAAACGCACAGGACAAAACAAACACACAGGACAATGAATACACAGGACAATACAATAAACACACAGGACAATAAATACACAGGACAAAACAATGAATAGACAAAACAATAAACACACAATACACAAGACAATAAATACACAGGACAAAACAATAAACACAGGACAATAAACACACAGGACAAAACAACAGGACAAAACAACAAACACACAGGACAATAAACACACAGGACAAAACAACAAACACACAGGACAAAACAACAAACACACAGGACAATAAATACACAGGACAATACAACAAACACACAGGACAATAAATACACAGGACAATACAATAAACACACAGGACAAAACAACAAACACACAGGACAATAAACACACAGGACAAAACAACAAACACACAGGACAAAACAATAAACACACAGGACAAAACAACAAACACACAGGACAATAAACACACAGGACAAAACAACAAACACACAGGACAAAACAACAAACACACAGGACAAAACAACAAACACACAGGACAATAAATACACAGGACAATACAACAAACACACAGGACAATAAATACACAGGACAATACAATAAACACACAGGACAAAACAACAAACACACAGGACAATAAACACACAGGACAAAACAATAAACACAGGACAATAAACACACAGGACAAAACAATAAACACACAGGACAAAACAATAAATACACAGGACAATAAATACACAGGACAAAACAAACACACAGGACAAAACAATAAACACACAGGACAATAAATACACAGGACAATAAATACACAGGACAAAACAATAAATAAAAAGGACAAAACAATAAACACACAGGACAATTGTTACGTTAGCTTGTTGGAGGCAACAGGATTAACAGGATTAGAATACTGGGATCAGGCGGAAGATGAAATGCAGAAGGTAGCAGTTGGTCGGCGATCGGGCGAACAATACAGACTGGGCTATACAAGGAAGCGTATTCCGAGAACAAAAACTCCAAAAACCGTAGAAATCCAAAACATGAACAAAGGCTTGGTGAACGTCAGGTGAAAGGTAGCTGAGCGTTTACTTCGCGAGGCGCTGAAGTTAACGAGCCCTTGTATAACCTACGGTGCGAGACAGGTGTTCTCACTCGGTATTCTGGTGAACGTGAGTGCGTGCATAGTCGGGAAGTGTAGTTCTCGTCGGCCATGTTTGTAGTTGGCACTGCCTTCTGGGAACTGTAGTTGCGAACTCGCCGTGATGTGACAGAGCCCCCCCCGCAAAGGGCTCACTCCGGGAGCCGAATCCTTCCGAGGCCTCCCTCTCCTCCGTATTCTCGGTCTAGATGATTGAACGGCATGGAAGTCCCTGCGCAGGTCTGGTTCCAGAATGTCCTGGGACGGGATCCAGCAATGCTCCTCTGGGCCGTACCATCCCAGTCCACCAGATACTCGAGTTTACAGCTCCTACATCTTCAGTTGAGGATGTTGCAAACGCGGTAGGCTGGGCAGTTCCGATGGGAAGTCAATAAATACACAGGACAATACAATAAACACACAGGATGATAAATACACAGGACAAAACAATAAATACACAGGACAGAACAATAAACACACAGGACAATACAATAAATACACAGGACAATACAATAAATACACAGAACAATAAATACACAGGACAAAACAATAAATACACAGAACAATAAATACACAGGACAAAACAATAAATACACAGGATGATAAATACACAGGACAAAACAATAAATACACAGGACAAAACAATAAATACACAGGACAATAAAAATACAGGACAAAACAATAAACAAACACACAGGACAATACAATAAATACACAGGACAATAAAAATACAGGACAATAAATACACAGGACAATAAATACACAGGACAATACAATAAACAAACACACAGGACAATACAATAAACACACAAGACAATAAACACACAGGACAAAACAATAAACACACAGGACAATAAATACACAGAACAATAAATACACAGGACAAAACAATAAACAAACACACAGGACAATACAATAAATACACAGGATGATAAATATACAGGACAAAACAATAAACACACAGGACAAAACAACAAACACACAGGATGATAAACACACAGGACAAAACAATAAACACAGGACAAAACAACAAACACACAGGACAAAACAACAAACACACAGGATGATAAATACACAGGACAAAACAATAAACACACAGGACAAAATAATAAACACACAGGACAAAACAATAAACACACAGGACAAAACAACAAACACACAGGACAAAACAATAAACACACAGGGCAATAAATACACAGGACAAAACAATAAATAAAAATGACAAAACAATAAACACAGCACAAAACAATAAATACACAGGACAATACACACACAGGAAAAAACAATAAATACACAAAACAATAAATACACAGGACAAAACAATAAACACAGGACAATAAATACACAGGACAAAACAATATTTACATTTATGGCATTTTGGCCGACGCCCTTATCCAGAGCGACTTACATTTATCTCATTTATACATCTGAGCAGTTGAGGGTTAGGGGCCTTGCTCAAGGGCCCAACAGTGGTATCTTAGCAGTGCTGAGGCTTGAACTTCTGACCTTCTGATCAGTCACCCAGAGCCTTTAACCACTGATCCACCACTTCCCCAATAAATAGGTAGGACAAAACAAATACACTGGACAATAAATACACAGGACAATCAATACACGTGGCTGGTTTTCTATGGCGTTCTGGAAGCACAGCAGCGTTTACAACGTCACTGTCTTCCAGTTCCCTTTTCCTCTTCTGCACAACCTGAACCGAGAAACACGACAAGAAGTTTCAATCAATATCCTGTATAAGCGTGTCTGACCTGCTTCTCCGGCAGTTTACTTGCTGTACTCTACACAAAGTAAAGAGACGTTTCGACCTGACGCAGAGGCTCGGCATGTTGTCTCTTACGATTCCCACAGTAGTTCTGCTCTTGAGAAGGCATTTCAGAATCTTCCACAGAGATCGCGCTCTGAACTCAGTTTGTGTCGATCCTTAAAATGGAATATCATTCTTTTAGAATTTTAGAACCAGAATAGAAGATGGGCTTCAGAACACTTGTGACCTCAGTTGACCTCTGCTGAGTTCAGTTCGTTCATCAGTACACCATCAAGAAAATAACAGGACAGAGAATCTGGAGATGATTTACTTCTATCATTCACAAATTATTATAAATATAATAATAATAATAATAATAATAATAATAATAATAATAACAACAACAACAACAACAACAACAACAACAACAAACAGACACAAAAGCCAATTGCATTTTATATGCAATAATGAGCAGTTGGATGAGCAAAAATATGTTAAATAAATAAATAAATAAATAAATAAATGAGTAAAATAAAAATATTTTGATGTGGTCATCTTTGAGCCCCTTGAATAGCCGATGTTAGGCCTATAACTGACTGCTGAAAGAATGGAACACTCTGTAGCCTACAATAAAAAAGTGCATTGACAAGAGTGCAGAAACTGGTTCTATCCGGTTCTATACGGCTGATTATATTGGGGATAAATACCGCTCGCTCCCTGTACACCTCGCCGAATATTACAGTAGATATAGGATGTGTCCGCCTGCCCTTAAATAAACACGTCTTTACCTGCTTCCGTACTCTACTCCCTTACGTCTCGCGACGTGACAGAAACATGCTCCGGAACAGAAACAAAACAAACGCACGTATCCACGGCTCGTGCATGCGCGCGCGCGCGCCCCCTCATCGAGGTCATGACATTCGCGCGTCTCACTCTGGTTGCTAAGCTATTTGGTCGCGTCATCAAACACGTCATTGTTCGGTCAAATTTATTCGGCCGAACACCGAAAATACTTTATTTTATTTTATTTATTTGTTTATTTATTGCTATTTTCGGCTGAACAATTTCGGTTGCCGAACATTCGGTGCATCCCTACAAATAATGCAAAGACGGGTATGAACTGTCAAACGGAGACTCAGATAGATTCGCTAGTCGGATACAGTATGAGAATACTCACCATCAAACTCGAAATATATCATTTGAAGGCCTTCTCCTTCTTACTGTCGGGTGTAACAGCTGACTGCCTCACGGTGCGATTAAGGTTATTCACGGTAATCTGGGGAAGTTCTTGTAAACAGTCAGTGTAAATAAGTCGTACTCTCCGGCGCCATCTTCTCACCATTATCACCAACACCGAAACTGGCTTCCGGCGCAGCACCGGAAGTAACTGAGCTGGCTGAGACAAAATATAGAAGCGATCGTGCATAGAGTCTATTACTTGCACTGGTCAGGCAGGGAGACATTCATTCATTCATTCATTCATTCATTCATTTCTTGTTATCTTAGTTTCATGTCGCTATTTATTTATTATGTGTTATTTATTTATTTATTTATTTATTTTCATGTTACACATGCTGCCGACTCAACTGTACTTGGAAAAATTTCCGAGTTCAAAATGTCCGCGTATGTGTTCGGGTTCGTTAATTAGACTCTAATCTAACCTGTCTAATTCATAATTATAGACTCGTCTCAATTTATAGCCCATGTCCTGTGTATTTATTGTTTTGTCCCGTGTATTTATTGTTCTGTGTATTTATTGTCCTGTGTATTTATTGTTCTGTATATTTATTGTCCTGTGTATTTATTGTCCTGTGTATTTATTGTATTGTCCTGTGTATTTATTGTTTTGTCCTGTGTATTTATTGTCCTGTATATTTATTGTCCTGTGTATTTATTGTATTGTCCTGTGTATTTATTGTTTTGTCCTGTGTATTTATTGTCCTGTATATTTATTGTCCTGTGTATTGTTTTGTCCTGTGTTTATTGTTTTGTCCTGTGTGTTTATTGTCCTGTGTGTTTGTTGTTTTGTCCTGTGTGTTTATTGTATTGTCCTGTGTATTTATTGTCCTGTGTGTTTGTTGTATTGTCCTGTGTATTTATTGTCCTGTGTGTTTGTTGTTTTGTCCTGTGTGTTTGTTGTTTTGTCCTGTGTGTTTGTTGTTTTGTCCTGTGTATTTATTGTCCTGTGTATTTATTGTCCTGTATATTTATTGTCCTGTGTATTGTTTTGTCCTGTGTATTTATTGTCCTGTGTATTTATTGTTTTGTCCTGTGTATTTATTGTCCTGTGTATTTATTGTCCTGTATATTTATTGTCCTGTGTATTGTTTTGTCCTGTGTATTTATTGTCCTGTGTATTTATTGTTTTGTTCTGTATATTTATTCTCTTGCACTCGTCTCACAGTGTTGTGTATTTGCACTTTATGTAGTCTTGTGTACTGTTCCGTGTTGCAGCATGGTCCTGTAGAAACCTCATTTCGTTCCAGTGTATACAAGCTATACAGAGGAATGACAATAAAAACCCACTTGACTTAACTTGATTAATTTCATGTCCTTGTTCCTATACAATTTAGAGCAATTCCTATCAGAATCGGTAATATACTGTCAATATCGTTTATTTTTCCAGGACAACAGAACAGAATAATGAAGTAGTAGTTTGTTTGTTCTAGCCCAAATGTATCACATTGGTGCATTTAACTGTCTTGCTGGTTTCAGATCGGACTCAATCTGATGTTTATCTACTAAACATTGCCATCTAGTGGGTAAAATGGCAGCTCATTATAATAAGGGATAACTCAAGAGAAGGACAAACATAGACTCATGTTGCATTAAGACAAGTCAATGAAAACGTACAAAAATAACAGAGACGGTTATAGTCAGTAAAAGGTTTATTTAGTCTGTGCCACATCTGTATTATATTATCACATGTTAATCTTTAAGAATACAAAATGGCTTTTCAAAATAAAAGCAAAGTCGCTTTAAAGTTAATTTTCTTTAAAACACACTTATCACCTTTAATAAATACTCTTTGTTTATACAATGACGACTGGGGAAGGAACGTGTTTTTAAAGGTCAGAGGAAAGGCAGACACAACAGAAGCTAGTCAAGTGCAGAGGACAGCAGTCACACAGGAAAGCCTTTTAAGACAAACTGGACTACTGTTGCAGGTTCAGAGAGGTCACGCAGGTAAATAAACAATGCAATACCAAAACACCGTCTGAAGTGTACACCTTCAGGCTACTTAATACCGCAAGGCTTATCTGGCTAGTCCAGACTGATACAGTACATTTTCATCTACATGTAAATAGACCACAAGCTAGAGATAAAGCCTATAGGTGCGCTGATATCATCTGTTGACTAGCATACTACATTCAAGTCCTTCGTTGGTTGGTATTGTTTCATTCCACACAGCAATACAATCTATCTGTCCATCCATCCATCTTCTACCGCTTACTCCTTCTTCAGGGTTGCAATCTATCTGTTTTTAATATAATTTATTTGTGCATTCATTCATTCATTCTTTGCAATAACACGTAGCACGTCTCTAATCTCATAGACGTGAACGTTGCTCTGTGGAACTAACCCACTGCGACCCTACACCGTGTCAAGGCAAAAAAAAAAACAACAACACCTGAAACCAAAAACTAGCATTCATTATTCAGCCAGGAGCCCAGCTACAGGTAAGTGGATCCTGTGCAGGATACGTTCTCAGTCCATTGGTGTGTCACGCATACAGGTCATTAAAGAATGCCTCAGTACTTCTGCTCTAGGGACTGGATGTGTAACTTTGAGTTATTGGGTTTGGTGACAATCTCACCAACACTCGCTAACGGTTAATTAAGAAGCGCCGAGTACATTTGCTGAACATGATGCACACACGTATGCTCAAGCAGGGCCACACAAGTTCACCGGTGGACATTCCTCACCAGAACACCACTGTAATTAAAATCTCTAGTTCACAGACAAACAGGGGTAAACCGGACAGAGAAAACAAAGCTTACATAATGTGTACCGCTGTCGATATTTAAGAAGAAGGGATAAAAGGTACACCAAAAATGGAATGATTAGAAATACACACATTCATGCTAAGAAAAAATGACCATGCCTGTTAGTTCTCTGGATGATAAATCCAACGGGGCTTCTCGTTCAGATTAAACAGGAAACAAGGAAATGAGAGTTCTCACCCATCCTTTTGAACGCAACATTCCTTCAGCAAAAGTTCTTCACATTCATGACATTTTTTCCTTAATAATCAGCACGCATACAGATTCACGTACGTCGCTACAGATATTGGTGTATTCACACAAATACTGACTATTCACACACATCATCTACTGCATACATAGGCATACATAGTCAAAAGTCACATATTGGCATTTCTATATTACTATGTTAAAGTAAATCGTAACACGAAAACACGGGTCGACGTTCAGTGCTGCTTTTAAAGCAGTCGAGAAATAAAACGAAGCTTCGGAAGGCTTCTCTTCTCTGTAGCGCCACACTGTTAGTAAGTGTTAAACAATGTTAGCCATAATATTAGCCACGAGGTTGGTTAATGCTCCAGTGTTCTTCAGCCATTTCAGGTTTTAGCTGGTTATTTGGTGCTTACTTTTTACTTGGTGAGCACATCTTTCCAACGTTCAGCATGAAAGGGCAGTCCTTTTCCTTCTCTATCCTCAGTTGGTATCGTGGAGGTTGGCTAGGTTGTAGATATAATACTCATATTATGGTGCGAGTACCATTAATCACGCTTTAAACGGGTTTGATCAGAGAGCTCAATTAATGAGACGGAGGGAATCCCTTCGCTTCCCTTCCCTTTAAGTAGGTGCAGATGTAAATTATGTATCCACAAACCCACAAAAGATTTTATATATTGTATTCATAATGGGCCGGAGGAGTATACAAATTGGAAGTACAGGAGATGATCCCCTCTTTATGCTGGATGAGACGGGATGTACGCGCCTACGCTAACCTCCAGTAATACCACTTACATCAGTACAGCACTGAAGTGACAGCACTCACGTAATCAAGGAAGTGATTACTTGACTTATGACTAATATAAACAGGTCAAAGGTTAATGTTCCCTGCAAACCCAGGAGCTTTTAGAAGATTTATCTCATCGATTTATACGCTCCACTCAATAGAATCGCAGGTATGCTACCCAATTTAGTTCTCAGAAAACAAAAAGTTTAGACTCAAACATTTCTGCTCATCACAAACAAGAGTCTGTCCTTACATGTTTTTGAGGACTTTCCTTTTATTGTCCCTTGGTTCTAGCACACAGGACTTAACGTATATATATATTCACACGGTTACTGTCCGAATCACGTCACATGAGAAGCTACACTCTTCAAGAGAAGCTCTCGTCCCACACAAGAGGCTCTCGTCTCATATTAATTGCACCGTTTAGCTATCCACACTCTCTGAAGATACACCAACACATTCCCAGGCCGGGAGGACTCAGATGCGACCGTTGCCATGGCTGCTGCCCCTTCTGGAGGTTATGCTGTGCGGTGTGTACTGGAGTTCAGAGGTCAAGGTCAGTCCAGAGGCTTCACAGGCCAGCACCAGTTGCCGCAGAGCATCCAGGGCATCCATTTTAGCGCTGCGCAGCAGATCGCACTGACCCTGAGATAGGGAGGGGGAGGGAGGAGGAGGTATCATTAGTTTTGTGAGTGACTACTGAACGCTGAAAGATAATGGTAAAAAAAAGAAAGAAAGAAAGAAAGAAAGAAAAAGCTCTTCAAAGAATAATAATAACAAAGTGTTAAAAGCCCCGGTGGTGAATAAATCACATGTAAATAAATCACATGAGAATGAATCACATGTAAATGAATCACATGTAAATGAATCACATGTAAATGAATCACTTGAAAATGAATCACATGTAAATGAATCACATGAAAATGAATCACATGTAAATGAATCACATGTAAATGAATCACATGAAAATGAATCATATGAAAATGAATAAATAAATTAAAAGGGAAAAAAAAAGCCAGTGTGGAATTTTATCTGAGAAGATTAGGAGAATGAGTGAATGTAGGAATAATTCAACAAAACGAGGAGCAAGACACCTTGAGTACAGTGATGTTCCAGGTGAAGCTCTCTACAGCTTTGCTCAGCTTCCGCTCCTTCAGGTTCTCCTTTTCTCCCAGCTTGACCACATTCTCATGAAACACCATGCCTTAGAGAGGAGTATAATATACAGTAATGCCTGCAGATTATTTTCATATTCAAGCAGGAAAGACATCATTTATGGTGCAGGAACCGAGTGGCCTGTGTCACATGTCTGCTGGGAAAGCATATTCCTCTTGACGAAATCCCCTCTAGTTTTTAGTATCTTCTCTAAGCTGCCCGCATGCCTCTATCATTTTCTCTCATACCAGACCAGACCAGACCAGCAGTGTGGCACTCATCCTGTTCCATTACAGCGTTTCATCCTCATAAGGACATGAGCACCAGCATTGCACCTCCCTCTATCTGTCAGCTTCATCAATTCACTTGCACACAAGAATAAAAATAAAATGACGTCTGGCTTAATTAGAAATGTCATGCAATAGGTGCATGTGTGTGTTTAAAGAATGGTGGTTGGAGAGAATGAGATTAATGATATCCCAGTATATATATACATATATATCTGCTTATCCAGTATAAGCCTTTCCCGTGACAGAAGATCTCACGGTACAACAAAAGTGCGCTCATAAGCAAAGATTTTGGTTTATATTATATAGTGTTGTACTTATAATTCTACTACAATAACTACTAGATGTACTGTATCGTGGCTGTATCTTCATCATGCACGGTCTGACGTAACCACAATCAGTAGAGCAGATTAACCCTCCATCGACAAACTCACCTTCCTTCTGCACCTGAGCAATCCTCTCCTGCACAGCGTCCGCGTTCTCTATCAGCTGTTTATTAGCCGAGATCATCTGTGAGGACACACATACAGGCAACATGACTTTTGCGGAGGACATATACTCACTGACACACAATGTAGACTTGTCTCAGACTAAGCAGAGACCCCGTCTGCCCTCTCCCACAGTGTAGATATTTATAACATGCGGCCCGGCTAGACAGCCAGGCCAAAACCCCTGCCTGTTTCAGATGCACCACATGAACCTGAGTCAACAGTCTCGCTCGCCGGACGAGAACAAGAGATGGGTGCAAGCTAGGAACACAAATGACCATCTCTACGCACTCACAGTGCTCCACGGTGAGTGATTCAGCAAATTTGGTAGAAGAAAAAAAAGACGTTATATATAAATAAAAAAAAGAAAGCACTCTGTCGAAACAGGTTTAAGATGTAGTGTTATGCTGAGCTGTTGTCTGAAAGTGTCTACACACAGAGATATATATAGAGAGAGAGAAATAAAGCACTGGGCTCATCAGCCAGATAACTTCAGGTGGTTGCCCATGTGGAGCCGAGCATTAACGTTACCCTAAATATCTCACAGACCCGGTACTGTTAGGTTTGTTTTGACAAACAACGCGGCCCTTACCAGCTCACTAACAGGAAACACCCGTGATCAGGGCTCCACATATTTGGTAACACTCTACAAGTTTCCGTTACAGTACGCATTACAGTATTATATTAACACATTGAGTACAATGTTAAATAATATGCGGAATTATACAGATCTTTATCCCATCGATGAGTAAAATCACATCCACTATTATTATTATTATTATTATTATTATTATTAGCAATTTACGATTCCTTGCGAGTAATTATATATACATGTATATATATATATATATATATATATATATATATATATATATATATATATATATATAGTAGTCTATAGTAATCTAAATCTAAACAACAGGTGATTCAGGGCAAAGACTGGCTGTCTCTCAAATGACAGCGGTGTCTTATTTTGATGTTTTGATACCACAGTGTTTTTAAATCCAGACTCACACAGCTGACAGATATGTATTCTCCAGGAAGCACTCAACATTCCCCCTGGGTGTTTATGTAAATATAAAACTCAAAAGTCACAACTTTTGCTTCCTTTTGTCTATAAGCGGTATCTATCCGAAGGCACGCTCGCGCACATATCAGGGCTGTAACTGAACATGCGTACGTGATTCCGAATGAACGGATCATATGTTCTACACAGAAACCAACAGAGAGACAAACAGTGAGGCACACATCGTTTCGGAAAGCTGGCCAGAACGATCCGCAGGGCATCTGGTTGAGATTAGAAGTGGGACACAGTTAAAAAGTCACATTTTTCACTTTCGTGCAGGCGGGCAGTCGGATATAAAGCTCAAAAGAGAAAGGAAGAGCATCTCACGTCCATGCTTTTACAGCATTCATTCGTTCATCCTTAATAACTGCCCGAGTAACAGGTGTATATTAGTCTGATTGTTTATGGTTTGTTTATAAATTCTTTAGAAAATGCTGCATTCAGTTATGAACTAAAATAACAACCGCTCGAGCGGGATTGAAAAAACCAGCTGGGGTTTAAATCTGAATACAGACACAGATATGAATATTTGAATATCTGGAACACTAAACAGACACAGATGCAGATACAGATAGTGGGATTGCATGTGTGTATTCTGTCTCTAAACATGGGTCAGACTAAAGAGCGGCCCAGGCTTCCGAGATCTGCTTCGCCTTAAAATTTTTGCGTTCGTGTCTTAGGAAACAGCTCCGATGTAATCAGTAAAGCCAGGCATAACCCTCCCGTCTCTGCTGTGTCGATTATAGAGCGTTCGAGTCCTTTGAGGATATTTTTTTCGCTCGATGAATTATTGTGTATGCGAGTGAATTACCGTGTCGTAGGCATTAAGCAGCTTGCGTGTGGTGTCGTTCAGGTTTGCGAGTGGCTCCAGGCAGGGATAACCGTCTTTCAGGATCAGGCTGGCTCCTGGGGGACCGTCAGGGCCCTGCAGCCTTGTGGCCAGACTCTGCATGCACTGCTTCAGTGTGGACACTAGGGGGAGCCCACATTGCTCTTTGAACGCCGCAGTAGCATTCTACAGAAAAGGAGAATTAATTTTTTTTAAAAACTGGTATGGTTATTCACAAATACACATCCAAACTCCCAAAGCAGAACAAGATAGCACCACGTTCATGTTTTCAATTTGCTTACCGATAGCTTTCTATATACAGTACATAGTGTGGTGATCAGTCATTGGACACTTTCTCTTAAATACCATAATGAACCATAACGAGCTTTCTTTTACTCTCACACTATCCGTCGTGACCCAGATGAGGACTGAGTCCGGTTCCTCTCAAGGTTTCTTCCTCGTATCATCTCAGGGAGTTTTTCCTCACCACCGTCACCACCGTCTCGCTCAATAGGGATAAACTCACACGCTTAAAATCTCCATCCTGTGTTTATATGTTTCTGTAAAGCTGCGTCGAGACAATGACTGTTGTAAAAAGCGCCACACGAATAGAACTGAATTGAATTGAATAGCTGGCTGTGATTAAATAATCATACATTCCTTGTTTTTGTCTTCGGACATAGTGGCAGTTTCAGAAGAGGAGCAGGGTGCTCTAGATCCATAAAACCAGTGCTTATGATTCAGTCATTGATATTAAAATATATTATTTACTTATGAATTATTTAACAACTACAAGAAACGAGAGTGAAGAATGTAAAAACGGACGACCACCTGTGTCCTGGGAGTTTAAAGGGCTATCTTAGCAAGTCTACTTTTGTTTGTCATTGTTTTTCTTCATTATCTTCTTGTCCTACAGTAGCCCAAGCAACCGTTCTACGCTGACTGGGTGACACCACACACCGTATTTGAACGTAATCTCAATGAAGCGGCGGATAACAGAAAAACAGTGTGATGATCAGTGTAATCGGTGACTTATCTCTTCTTCTTGTACCTCATGTCATTCTTACCATGACCACCGGTGGCACTGTGCGTGAGTGCGTGATAAGCAGTTGTATGAAAGGTATTTATACATCTGGAATAATCCTACCCGCCTATCCGATCCTGCATCACATCAGTGACTCAGGAAGGCAAGTCCTGTCAGCTCAACATAGGAATGAATGGACGCGTGCATGGAATGTGGACCGACCTACACGTTTTTTGTTTTTTTTTAATAGACCCAAAGGCTTGAGACCTGTTTGGAGCTGCCATGCAAACTTACATGTAGAGTAGTACATGTACTTACCAGTGCGTTCTCTCGCAGGTCAGTGGCCTCTCTGAGAGGAGCGCCGGCAGAGCGAAAGGTATCGTCTAACACTTTGATGGCCGTGTTTCGGAGAGTGACGTACTCCTTTCCGCGACGCACTCCTCGCTTCACGGAGAGGCCCCGCCTGTGAGCCTTACCTCCACCGCGACGGTTTGTGATAGCCACGTGAACAAACAGGCTGGCGTGGGGTAAAGGCTCTCCCGCCAGGCCCAGCAGAGGCACGTTCCTGTAGCCAGGCTGTAGGCATTCGAAAGCGATGGTGTACTGGCCAATAAAGTCATCACCAATGTAGTCGTCATCCAGAACAACAAACCGCAGCAGTGCCAGCTCTGGCATGTTCACCTATGGAGTGAGGATTTTAAAGCCCACACACACACTAATAAATAAACAGAGCGGAAAAATCGGCACGTTAAAATACATTTCCTGAGGTCTAATTTGAATATTACAGCCATGGTGAGTTCTAAGTGCACTCACATACACACAAACACTGCTAAAGATGTGCGTGCTTTAAACGACATTTTCATCCAAAACCAAATTTTACACACATTTCGTGCATTATTTTCATATCGGGGTCAGGGTAAGTTGCAGTAAGGTTAAACACATTATCAAACTGAGCTGCTCTTCCAATAATGTACATCAAGATCAGCCTACACTGCAGCCTTACTCATCATTTACGACCGGAGCCGCTATGCTGTAAACCCCGTTCACGTCTGAATGTGACTGTCGTAACAATGCTCCGTCAGTGCAGGGTTCTTCTCCTCAAACCTTTACATCAATAGTCGTGTTGGGAAAACAGAATACATTCACACACGCGCGCGCGCACACGCACGCACGCACAGAGGTGAGTCAGTCAGGCTTGTGTGTGTTTGTACATATTCATGTTCTAAAAGCAGGAAAGTACACACCAAAGATAAATCAGTACAAATGAACAGACCGTACATACACACACAGTGAACTACTGCAACACAAATCCATCCATCCATTTGACATATTTTTGCAAAGAAAGAAAGAAAGAAAGAAACAAACAAACAAAAAAGCATTAAACAAAAAAAGAAAGAAAGAAAGAAAATAAGAAAGAAACAAACAAACAAAGAGAAAGAAAGAAGGAAGGAAGAATGAAAGAAGGAAAGAAAGAAAGAAACAAACAAACAAACAAACAAACAAACAGAGAAAAAAAGAAAGAAAGAAAGAAGGAAGGAAGGAAAGAAAGAATGAAAGAAGGAAGGAAGGAAGGAAAGAAAGAAAATAAGAAAGAAACAAACAAACAAACAAAGAGAAAGAAAGAAGGAAAGAAAGAACGAAAGAAAGAAACAAACAAACAAACAGAGAAAGAAAGAAAGAAAGAAAGAAAGACGGAAAGGAAGAAAGAAAGAAAGAAAGAAAGAAGGAAAGAAAGAACGAAAGAAGGAAGGAAGGAAAGAAAGAAAATAAGAAAGAAACAAACAAACAAAGAGAAAGAAAGAAGGAAAGAAAGAAACAAACATACAGAGAAAGAAAGAAAGAAAGAAAGAAAGAAAGAAAGAAAGAAGGAAGGAAGGAAAGAATGAAAGAAGGAAAGAAAGAAGGAAGGATAGAAAGAAAGATGGAAAGAAAGAAGGAAAGAAAGGAAGAAAGAAAGAAGGAAAGAAAGAAGGAAAGGAAGAAAGAAGGAAAGAAAGAAGGAAAGAAAGAGAAAATAAGAAAGAAACAAACAAACAAAGAGAAAGAAAGAAAGAAGGAAAGAAACAAAGAAGGAAGAAAGGAAAGAAAGAAGGAAAGAAACAAAGAAGGAAGGAAAAAAAGAAAGAAAGAAAGAAGGAAAGAAAGAAAGAATGAAAGAAAAAAGGAAAGGAAGGAAGAAAGAAAGAAGGAAAGCGCGTGGTGGATAATATTATAAATACTTCGCTTGATACGGAGATCATAATTGCTCGTTTTTTAACTGTACTTTATCATTTTAAACCAACAGAAATTCAGTCTTTCCTTCCACATCCTACAGAATAATCCTGTCCCTCAAACATTTCCTGAATACACCCTGAAGTGTAGAAACTTTTATCTGAAGCAAAACAAAAGGACATTGCTCCTGCAGTCACGTCAGCCGAGTGCACCTCCACCGATTCCACATAAGACTGTTACGCTTAAAAGTAATGACTTCATACTTATGTTAGATAACGGCCAATAAAAAACAAGGTGTAATATTAAATTATTGTGATCGCACTGAAATAATCCGAGCACAGAGACGCCAATGCAGAGAGACGGGCAGCGTTAGGGATACGTCACTCGTGATGAATGCGCTTAATGAAAAATAGCCAAAGCAAAGAAATGAGGAAGCAACGGTCATCGATCATACCACACTTAGCTTCTGAAGTGTGTGTGTGTGTGTGTGTGTGTGTGTCTATAGAACAGACCTCCTCTTAATAATAGTGAAGCAGCAGTCACCAAAAGGTCATAGCTGCAATACAATGCATTTAATCCTCAGCGCAGTCTTAATTACACCGGGCTTGAATCCTCAAACACACGAGCGAGAGCTCCGGCAACGACTTGTCCTTATCGGCACGCCTTAACTACAAGCTGACTGTGTATGCACCTGAAAGTGTGTTAGCAGTAGCATTAGCTGTTGCTTCCATAATTGCAGATCTGAGAGAGCTGTTTTGTCCATTTGCACCTGCATTCCTACTGAATCGAAATCTAATTGGTAATTAACCTTAATATAGCGTTAGAACACTGAAAATCACCTTAATTACACGTATGTTATAAAATCCATTAACCTCATCATAGCTTGTAACGGAACACTGTATATTTGGAATATCAGACGAATAAAAAGGTCATAATTTGTCCAACGCTTCACCGACGAAGATCGACACGGTCAGAGCAGTCTTCTAGCCACTTTCGCTACAACTGCTGCAATATGCTAATTTCCACCGTTCTTTGGGAGGAGCAAAGTCACATGGTCTTGATTTATTTTTTTCCTATTCATATCCTGTTGGGAAATCTTATTGTGCGTGAGTGATCCTTCGTGTTACGTCCAGTGAAGGCCCGATTTCTAGTTCTGCGTTCTCGGTTTCCCGTTAAAGACCCTAGCTCATGTTTCGTTATTTTTCTGAGGCTGGATTATCCCCGCAGCATTACAGTACGAAACGTAACGCAATTTCATGCATAATTTAATATGTTGGCAAACATTTTATTTTGGAAGATTACATTCCACACGGTCTTATGAGATTAGCCGGCTGGAACGGTAATACTAATCAAAGAGCGCGTGAATGTGCGTACGAGTCATCGGAGAAAAATAGAGTGCTACGTGCACACGGGGTAAGCTCTCGCCGTACAGAGCAAGTCTCACATACAGATTTTTCCAGTGTGGGAACTCATATGTAGGAACTTTGGCTTGCATAGCATGTGTACGTACAAGCCCAATTGCGAAAATGTTGGGACGGTATGGAAAATAAATGTGAAAAACCGAACAAAAAGAGTCGTTTGAAATTTCAGTTCCCCCCTGTACTATATTGAAAACACATTGTTTGATGTTTTACTTTGTGAATTTTATTTATTTTTGATAAATATACACTCATGTCAAATCCGATGACTGGAACACACTCCAAAAAAGTTGGGACAGTCGATTGTTCAGCACTGTGTAAGATCAGCTTGTCTTTTAATAACACTTATTAAGCGTTTGGACGCTGAGTGAAGACTCCAGTTGGTTAAGTTTAGCGAGCGGAATTTTCCGCCATTCATCCATTATGCATTTCTTCAGCTGAGCGACTGTACAGGGCCTTCGTCGCCTTATTTTGCGCTTCATAATGCACCACACGTTCTCAATGGGAGATAGGTCAGGACTGCAGCAGGCCATGCTCGCACCCGCACTCTCTGTTTACGCAACCATGCGCTTGTAATCCGGGCAGAATGTGGGTTTGGCGTTGTCCTGCTCTGGATGGAAGCATATGTTGCTCCAAATGTGTACATATCTTTCTGCATTAATGGTGCACTCACAGATGTGTGAGTTACCCATACCATGTGCACTGACACGCCCACATACCATGACAGACGCTGGCTTTTGGACCTGACGCTGATAACAGCTCGGACGGTCCTTTTCCTCTTTGGCCCGGAGAACACGACGGCTGTTTTGTCCAAAAACTATTTGAAATGTCGACTCATCGGACCACAAAACACGACTCCACTGTGCTACTGTCCATCTCAGATGAGACCGAGCCCAGAGAAGTGGGCGGAGCTTCTGGACAGTGTTGATGTACGGCTTCTGCTTTGCATAGTGTTACGTCCCATGTAAATCTAGGGGAATCGGCGGACGCAACAGAATACTAAAAGGTTTAAAGAGTGTTGGTCTGAGCCCTGCCACAGCACCACAAGCAAACGAATTACCGTAACGATTTTTATTTACAGCTCATGGATCAAACATAAGGTACTGCGATTAAAAAAAAAGGTTAAAAGAGAAGCAATGGGTTCAGGACGGGGCAAAGCCAAAATTACAAAAATAAATAATCTTACTGGGGAATTTAAACCTCTAACTAAACTAAGAACCAAAGAAAAGAAAAATAACAGCGGAATTCTACCCTAACTCCATTCCTGGCCCCAAAACAGGGAAAACAAGAGTTAAACAAAAATGCCGCCCACCTCCCTACAGCTCCCAAATAAACAACAATTAATTAACTAATAAACTTGGTATTAATAGCCGCAGCAATAAAACAAAACAAAAACAGAAAGGACTAATAAAGGTAAATTATAACATTAACCTTTTAAATGTTGGAGACACTTACAACAATCAATAATTACTACAATACCACAGAGAAGAAGGTTAAGCGGTTATCATGTTCAACACCGAGACTGTAAGCTGTAGCTACAGGCTGGGCAGGACAAAGACAGTGCTCTGGAGAACACTCTTGGAGTGAAAATTTCTCAAACTCTAGCAGTTTCTTCTCTGCTTTTATGCTGGCTCACTCTTGACTGGTAAGCAGGGACAGCTTGGGGCAATCAGCTACCCACCAGACAGATTGAGTAGGAGGAGCCAAAGAAGAAACAGAGAGAGAAACACAGAAAAAAACACTAAAGAAAAAACATTCAACAAAAACAGTCAAGAAAACAATAAAGAATACGTCTCTGGACATAGCAATAAAGCCTTAACTTGCATCTGTGGATGCAGCGGCGAATGGTGTCGAGTGACAAACGGTTACCAAAGTAAGCCCATGTCAGGATCTCCATTACAGACTCATGACGTGAGACACTTTTAAGACAGTGACGTCTGAGGGATCGGAGATCACGCGCATTCAGAAGTGGTTTTCGGCCTCGCCCTTTACGCACCGGGATTTGACCGGATTCCTTGGATCGTTTAATTATATTGTGCACTGTAGAAGGTGAAACGCCCAAAATCCTCCCGATTTGTCTCTGGGGAACGTTCTTCTCAGAGTGTCGGATTATTCTCTGACGCATCTGTTGGCAGATCGGCGAGCCTCGACCCGTCCTCGCTCTTGAAGGACTCGGCCTTTTTTTGGAGGCTCCTTATATACTATAATTAGACGATCGCCTCACCTGTTTCACATCTCCTTCTTATTTCAACTTCTCACATCGCTATTAGTCCTAAACTGCCCCTGTCCCAACTTTTCTTGGAATGTGTTTCATGCATCAATTTCAAAATAAACGTTTATCTTCAAAAAAAAAAAAAACTACACAGTTGATTAGATAGAACATCAAATACCTCGTCTTTATACGTTCTTTTGTTTAAATACAACTCAAAGTACATTCACTCCTCTTTGTTTTTATTAGCATTTCCCAACCGTCCCACCTTTTTCAGAATTGCGGTTGTATAATATGTCAGTTTTACTCATCTGCATGTGTGCTAGTGTACAACATTTTTTTGCTATGTATTTTTTTGCAGGACTGTAACTTCTAAAGCATGCACTCCTTGATGAACAAATATCAGTGAACAAAACAATTTGTTCTCATTGCATCATTTTTACACCAAATTTCTGCACATGCTCAGACTAGTTTACAATCTCTGTGCTTTTAGAGCAACTCAGGATCATCGGGATTCACATGACCTGGGTTCCTTATTGCTGTAGCTGAGTTTGCGCTAAAAGGGAAACTATGAAACATTTTATAATCACTACTACTATAGTTGCTCATTTCAACCATCGATGCCCCGAGAGTTTTTTTTGTTGATTATTATTATAGTCAGCATGTACATGTGTGTGAATGTATGCATGTTCCCATTCTGTATGTTCCCAGCACAATAATTTACAGTGAAAGTGCATGATCTTATCAATTTGTAGATGACTCCAGGCATCCTCTCCATGGAGATCTGATATCTAGTTTAGAGCTACACTTAGAGTCTGTCTTGTTTCAGACCTCAGACTTGCATTGGCCTTCTGCCTTACTGTGGGACTCACTCACGTCTTCTTGGACTGTTTATGCGAAGTCCAGGCTAAGCAATAATCCTTCTGTTACGCTCACATTTCGAAATGACATTACCTCAGCAATGCTACAGTAGCACTTTTTTTGTAAAAAAAAAAAAAAAATTGTTTTAAAAGCAAAGCCTGTGACATTTGTGGTGTCCAGTGGAAGTTATTGGTAAAACGTTTCAAACATGGCTGGTTACGCAAAGATACAGTGACAGCATTCACTGCTTTGTTAAAGGAAATCCCTGAAAAACATTTCATACGTTTATATCGAGATAGATTCTTTGCAGCCTTACGGATTAAACTACCAAAAATCATGTTCCAGGCATGTTCACATAAAAAAAGGTTTTAACGCCATCTTCTACAATATTTCAAAGAACAGATCACACTTTTAACTTAAATCTCTGACAAAAGCCAAGGAGTTAAACATTTTCCTAGCGAACGTATCGATCAATATGGAAATGAAGCAGTGATGATATAATTCTTTCCTGCTGTGGTTTGTCCTCCAGTAATTACAAGCCTGTCTGATTCTTAATCCCAATTGCCATTTAAATAGCTTGACTGTTAAATCCATCTTGTCAGGCTGGTCTTTAAATATGTCTTGTGGAAAATAGTACTGGTTCTGTGCAAATCAGTGGAATCAAACTCTCTCTTACCTGAAACTCAAACGTCTCGTCAAACAGCGGGTTATCCTGGTTCTGGGCTGCGGTGCGAGTTCTCTGCTCAGCACAGTCTGCCGGTACACCATGCAGCTCTAGTACCACATAGGGGTCGATGACTTCACCCTTGGCCCCTGAGCCCTGTGGTTTGGGCAGACTGTGAGCACTGATAACCTTCACCCTGAGAGTCTGCGGTGGTACACCAGGCATGCAGCCCTGTGACTGGGCACTGAAGTAGGAGACTTCATCTCGCATGACAGCTGGCCTCAGCACATATCCACAGCCTGCATTCTGTGCAAAGCGGCCTCGGCTTAGATCCAGCATGGCACCTGGTGTCTGCTGGTTGAGTGCAACCAGCTGCACACCTCCTTTCCAGTAGCCTTGGGGGTTGGGGTTGCTGGAGTCTAGCCGGACTGAGCTGGGTCGAACTCGAGTGAGAAAGCGCTTAGTGAAGCTTACCAGCTCCTCGGGGCTCTCACTTGCCAACCGGCCTGCTTCACCCTCTCCTAAAGAGCACAGGGTCAAATAAGGGGAGTCTGGGAGGCCTGGGGTGCTGGGTGTGGAGGGGGTGGTGGGAGGAGAGGTTTGTTGAGACTGCTGGGCGCTGGTACGGTGAGCATAGAAGTTACGGCTACCAGTTCGAGCCACTGCGATCAGATCAGAAAGCTCTCGCCGCAATCGAAGTCGCCTTGGCTGAGGGGGAGGTGGGACCACCAGAACAACCCCTAGGTCCTCCTCCCCAGGAATGGTCATCCGACGACCAGCCAGTGGACCTCCACCACCGATCTCCTCATCCTCCTCAGATACTTCTCCCTCAGAGCCGTCCTCTTCTGGAGGAAGCTTCTTGCCTATCAGCAGCACCCTTCCCTTTAGCTGCTCTGGAGAAGGCCATGTGGTCGTGCGTCCCCCAGGAGTGATGGGCAGACATTCAGGCCTGTACAGTTTTGCTCCAAACACCTTCTTTAGGTGCAGTGCTAGAGTCTGCTGCTGACTAGGGGAACATCGCTGACACAAGTATAGTAGCAATGGGTATTGAGAAGTCAGAAAGGCGTATTTGTTAATCACGTCCAGAGCACTGTGCAGTGTGACTAGGCTATGGTGATGATGATGATGATGATGATGGTGATGATGATGCTTGGTGTCTGACTCATGATCAACACCCAAAAGTGGTTCCCCATCAGGTCCATCTGTTACCCCAATCTCCAAACATCGACACCCAGATCGTAGGGCTCGTGTCAGCCCTAACAGATCAGCCTTGCCATGCACCTGATCATCTAGCAGGTAGGAGCGGTAGGAGGCGCTGATGTAATAGTGGCACAAGGGCAAGGTCATGTCATGACATACATACTGGTGCTCAGGGTCAAACAACTGGCACTCAGTTGACTGAAGGTAGTGAGTGAAGCCATCCAGGCCCAGGAGGCCTTTCTCGCGGCAAACTCCAGAGGGTTCAAAGCGCCGCAGGAGCTCTACGCAGCCTTCAGTGGTGGCCAGCGGCAACCCCTGCTCAGTCTCCAAGAAAAGACGTAGGTCCTGTACGTCTAGGCACTCCCGGTCTTTCGATAGCTGCACCAAAAGGAAGTAAACATCAGGCCGGGTGCACAGCTCACAGTAAGCCTCCTGAAATTCTTCAATTGTCACATGAGATGTCAGCTTCTCTTTGCTACGTTGGATCTCCTTAAAGCGCAGACGCACCTAAGCCATGAGTGTAGAGAGGGGAGAAGTTTGTTCAGTTCTATAGTCTATACCTTACGAACACAGCTGGAAGCTTACAACACACAGCATTAAACAATACATTTTACAGTCTTAAACCCTTACGGATTTGGTTGTCGTCTGGAGGATCATGTAAACCATACATCACGTACAAACAGACTCTACTCTGTTCTGCCTTCTCTATTTGCCCTTTAGTGTCTTTAATTGTTTGTTTTTTGTTGCCACATGAAGCAGCTGCCTCACACCCCTCGTCACAGAGACTTAGAGGCATGGTATTGTTGCTCTTTTCTGTCCTCCTTCTGTCCTCAGCTGTCAGTAGCCTTTCCCTCCACACACGCACACACACACACACACACACATAAACATGCATCTGTGCAGCTGTTAAATTCCACTCTCGCAGTCACTGTGAAGCGCAGCAGCCAGACCGACTAGTGATGCAGAGACATGGGCCTTGGTAAAACCACTGATCCTGAAATCTGCACCAATATCATTTGTTTTGTTTAAGACTATGAACAGTCCCCTGCTGCTTTAACGCTTTCAACCCCAGCATTTGACTCTCACTTATCTAACGAGCATACTAATTAAAAACACCATAATAGGCAATCCTGTTTAACCCTCTAGGTGAACCCTTGTTCTATATAAAGGATTCTGCATTTCCAAAAAATGCCCCATTCAAAAAGCTGATAATCATTCAGATAACTCTCAACGTTTAGCTCTGACTAAACAGTCGGTTGGTTTTAAAAGCTTCTTGGTGCTCTAAACTCTAATAACACCTTGGCATTTTACACAAGTTTAAATGATGGTTTAGAAATTGTTCACATTTTGAAAAACAAATACAAATGTACGTATTTATCATTCATAAATTCTGTTCATAGTAACAGTTGTACTCATATGTTGCAATGGTTTTCAGTACTGATAATGGCAAACAGTCACAGACTTGTAGAGAGGTTTGACAAATCATGTCCGTCTCACCTTTGCCTCCTTAATTCCAGGGCACAGCCTGCAGATGGTGGCCACGGCTATGTCTTCTGATACAATCCCGTGCCCATCCTCATCCCCCAGGGCAAACTCTGCTGCCAGCCAGTCCCTCCGTAACTTGCTTCCCACGGTTCTCTCTCCTAGTCCTCCATCTCCTCCGGCTCCACCGGCCAAGGCCCCAGGGTGGGACACTAAATACCGCAGGCCAGTCACCCAGATGTTTGCTACATCGGGCGACAGTGCCACCAGGTCCAGGGACTGATAGTCATCTCCATGAATGATGGAGAAGGCAGCCTCTTCAGCCAGGTGGTCTGAAGGGCCATTGTGGAGAAAGGTTTCAGTGCTTTTGCCTGTGCGGACCTCCCTGATAGAGGAAATGTCCAGTCGGGCGCGTTCCGCGTCCTTTTTTGAAGGCTCCCAACGCAGACAGGCTTGTTCAGGGTCTAGGGTGTAGAAACGGCAATAAATACGCAAGTTGGGGCGCACTTTTTTTAGCTCACAGCCACCCTGCATGAAGGCCAAACAGTCATCTGCGCTGCTCACTTTCTTTTCTGATGGCATGCTGCTGAAGGAGACCGTTTTCTTACGCCCACCTCCAACTTTGGCGACTGATGGGTCCTACAGGAGAGAGAGCATGATTCAGGTTCTGTTATGATTCTGGAGAAATCAGAGACCAGAGATTGAAGGAACACTGAAGGACACTGCAAGACATGCTTTTAAAAGTACCCAGCTTAAAACGTAACTTATTTTAGATGCTAAATTAATATATATATATATTATATATGTAGTGATATATGGTAACATGTATGTATATTGTAATATGTACTACACACACGGCTGACTTACATGTACTTTGTAGAATAGTCTGGAAATAAATCAAGCTCCTTGTCACATCAGCCCAGGACATTATACCTCCCCACTAGCTTTGGTTCAACCCCCCCCTTGCCCTTCATGTATTTTGACCCTTGCCTCATGTTTTGCAGATTGTGTTTGTGTGTCATTCTTGATGCGTGTTGCCCATTGCCCTCCTTACAACCTTGATTTTGGATTGTATGTTAGTTGTGTAATAAACCACCAGCAAACCTCAAACCTCTTTCTAGTCCTGTGTGTTATGCTTCTTCATTTCCTCTAGGATAAATCTGCTCTATTTTCCCTCCATGCTGTCATACAGTATTGGCCCATTCTCCCTTCCACATCCTGAAGCTATCAACTACCTTTCCCTGCACTGCTCGTCTATGCACTTTGTCTAACTGTTCTAAGATTCTATATTTGAAAACACATTATATACTTGTAGTAGTTATCCCTATTATTTTCATTATGGGTCTATTATAATGTTACTTATTTCTTCATTTATTTATCCATCCATCCATCCATCCATCCATTTTCTATACCGTTTATCCTACAGGGTCACGGGGAACCTGGAGACTATCCCAGGGAGCGTCGGGCACAAGGCGGGGTACAAGCCATCGCAGGGCACAATCACATACACATTCATACACGTTGGACATGCCAATCAGCCTTCCATGCATGTCTTTGGACTGGGGGAGGAAACTGGAGTAAGCTGGCGGAGGAAATCTCCACAGCACGGGGAGAACATGCAAACTCGGGAATCGAACCCAGAACCCTGGAGGTGTGAGGCGAATGTGCTAACCCATGCCTGCACCCATTTTATTTCTTTCTTTACGATTATGCCAGCTCTCCTGTACTGTTTATGTGTATAATTCAGATGTACAAGGTGTGAGTAGGCTGAGTTAACACAGTGGTGGTAGCCCTGGTGTCACCTGATCAGTAATATAATCAGCAGAACGAAACCTGAGCTTCCAGAAGTTGCCCTTCAGCAGACAGGAGAAACTTTCTGGAGACTTTTTTTTTTTCTTTTCGTTTTTTAACATTATCGAACCTTCTAGGTCAAGACTAACGAGACAGCAGACTTTGGAGAAGTAACTTCAGATCCTCTGACTCTCATCTGTCTCAGTCTGGCTGGCTCATTACAGGGCTGGCAGAAGTCATTCTTTAAAAACTGCCTGTTGCTCTGGATCAGGACCTAGCAGATGAACCAGAACCAAGTGCAGAAAATCCAGGCTCATAGAGACTTAGACCAAACAGCTGAAAGAAAGAAACCAGCAAGATAGAGAAACTCATCCGTAAAGAGCTGGGTCAGCAACAATTACCATGTAGGGCTCTGGGCCTTAAGGCATTACCACTGCTGGTACCAGGGACCTTGAGGTGTGCACAACAGACACCAAATCAGTATTCTCCATGAATGCTGAAGAAATCCTGATGTCTTTAGCAAAGCTGCTAATCCACCGTGCTGGTTTAAAAGGGCACCTATGCTTGCTCTATAAACATTTTGGGGTTGTTTACCTTTAGTTATTGACAAGCAGTCAGGAAGTGGTAGTAACGGTTGGGAAAATGTGCAAAGATGGTGTGTATTGCAAGTGGTGAGAATGATGGGCTGAAAGATAACTAGAAGAAGAAGCAGTTCACTTGATGCCCAAATTAGCAGCTAAATAGTGCCAAGTGTAGATTGAAAAACGGTTCTATAAATTACAGGAACAGCATGACATAACCCCAGGTGTATAAATATAGAAACATATATAAACAAGCCACCTGCACAGTGGAACAGCAATGGGAGATGAAGTGGGGTTAAATATAGTCTCATTGTTCTCTCCCACTACTCATAAAAAATACAAGGAGGGAGGCGGATAGAAGAGGAGATAATGGTCAGTAAAAGGGGAAAGACTGAGGAAAAGAATCAAACAGTACATGATGCTGTTAGAAAGTAATGATAGCCCCAAATCATGTGGGAAAACAAATGAATAGAAAAACATTGCAGTATTAAGTGGGAAGTGGTAGCTCTGTGGTTAGGATGTTAAGACTTCTGATCAGAAGGTCATGAGTTCAAATGCCAAACTGCCAACCTACTGGGCCCTTGAGCAAGGCCCTTAACTCTCAACTATTCATTTGTATTTAAAAAAAAATGAGATAATTGTAAGTCACTCTGGATAAGGGCATCTGTTAAATGATGTAAATGTAATCCTCCTGGCCACTGGTTGTGAGAAACCATCTTTATTTAATTATTTATTTTAAATATCTGCTTAGACCCAGGTCTTTACGAGTGTAGGAGTGTTCTGGATTATCATAAAACATTGAAGAGCTAGAGATCTGTATCATGGCAGAATAGAACAGACTATACTGGAAAAATGCAGGTAGTGGAGCCATTTTATGGCTATTTTTGGCACATTAATAAATCAACTATAAATCAATTGTCATGAAAGGTCATGGGCAGCCTACTGAGCGCTCTGTCTTCAGTAGAACTTTGTGAGTAAGCAAAGATCAGAGAAAGATGAAACAGAGGCTAGCCGAGCAATTGGAAACAGCACAGAAACAATATATTGCGATTATGCATCGATTATTCCATGTTCAAACAACTCAGCTTTGGGCTAAATGGGCATTCGCCATTATCGGAAAAATGCCAGTGAGACAGTAAACCATGACTCCCTAGTGATCAAAGAACTCTATATTGTGTGGATATACATGGCTAAATACGTTCCCCTCTTGGGCCATCAACTGATCTAACGCATTAATCCGATTACCACTAGCCGACTGCCTATAACATCACCAACACCTAAGATATTTCCACTCACTCCAACACCTGCTGCTGCATATAATCTGTTCTTCCATGGAGGCTTGAGTGAAGCTTAAATCCAGCTAATGACCAACCTCTGGAATTAGTACCACCCGTAGCATGGCGCTCCCACAGCTAATCCGCGTCAGATGAAGTAGCTATAATTCTCTGGTGGCAGCGAACTTGGATTACCACACAATGAGTTTAGGTGCTCAAAAACCCAACTGTGTGACTAATTTAATTACAAAAGTCATGGAACAATGAAAATGGGACCTTGTGTTGATCTCATGAGGCTGAATTTATTAATACACAGCCTGATATGTCAGAAATAGAGGTGTGCTTGGGGACTGGGATCCCAGAGGACCCCAAAAAAAAAGCCTCAGAAGTGAGCAGTTTTTATTCGCATGTGGGAGGGAGTGTGTGGTCGGATACGAAACCCAACAACGACAACAAAATGCCACGTTGATTAACATGTCAGCGTATTGGATACAGTGCGTTTAGCATGTTCATTCGTTCATCTTCAGTAACTGCTTTATCTTGGGCAGGATCTCTTTCGTTTAAAGTGCTAATTTGTTCATATTTGGAAAATAAACCAACAAAGCTCTTTAGCAAATACTGGTGGCAGGTACAAACCGAAATAGTAACTGCTTGAGCGGGAGGGATTGGTCAAACCTTCTGCACGTGCGGGCAGGGTTATACAGAATTCCTTCTGGAGGAGACGGGCATGAGATTTAAAAAAAAAAAAAAAAGTTATTCTCACACCTTTTAGTCACAAACATGTGGACAAAAGAGGGATGGAAAAGGTATTGGAGATTACTGAACACTTGTTAATCAGACAAGGCATCTCTATATAAGCAATAACGTTTACCCGATGCGAAGATATGCAGTTTAAGAAGCTAGGTCAGTAGAGTAGTCACCAGACCACCCAAGTGCGGGAAATTATTATAAACAGTTCAAATGTGAACAGCAATGTGAACTGATTAAACTGCCTGCTTGTATACATTGAAAACAATATACTGCAGGACACTGAACCACTGTCCAAATAACCTGGGTCTTCAGTTACTTGGAAACAATTTGGAAAGTCAACAATGGAGCTTTTACTATTCTGATCCCATACTAGGTCTTAAATTGCTTTATAATGGAGTAGGACCTGTAACGCTAATCAGGGCTTTAAGGCCAGTCTTTTGAACTATGTGGTAAGACATACTGATAAAATTAAAGCCTTAATATCAAGTAACAACACCACTGCCTCCAGAGAACATGTATACATGAAGAAACGCTTCCAGTTTCCATCGATATCCACTTATCATTCAGTTATAGAACACCTGCTCTTTATGCAGTTATCCAATCAGCTCGTCATGTGGCAGCAGCACGAGGAATATGACTATACAGGTCGAGAGCTTCAGTTAATACGGGGGGAAACGTGAGATCTCTGTGACTTGGCATGGTTGATGCTGGCAGAGGAGCTGGTTTGAGTGTTTCAGAAACTGTTCATCTCCTGTGAATTTCACACACAACAATCTCTAGAGTTTAAACAGAAAGGTCCATCCATCTATCCAGCCATCTTCTATACCGCTTATCCTTTTCAGGGTCGCGGGGAAACCTGGAGCCTATCCCAGGGAGCATCGGGCACAAGGTGGGGTACACCCTGGACAGGGTGCCAATCCATCACAGGGCACGATATACAGAATGGTGCGAAAACCAAAAAACATCCTGTGAGTGGAGGGTTGAAACGCCTTGCTGATGAGAGAGCTCAGAGGAGAATGAGCGGACTGGTCTGAGCTGACAGGAAGACGCACTCTTTACAATCGTGGTGAGGAGAAATGTATCTCAGAGCAAAAATCTGAGGCTATCATGGGCGAAGAATCACAGAACCTGGATAGTTGAAGACTGGAAAAAGACAAGGTCCAGTTTGGGTGATGCTGTGTCCATAATAGCCTCAGATTCCTGTTCTTGGCTGAAAGGAGTAGAAACTGGGGTGGTCTTCTGCTGTTGTAGCCCATCAACCTCAAGGATCGATGTTTTGTGCATGCTGAGATGCTTTTCTCCTCCTGTAAAGAGCCATTATACGAGTTATTATATCCTTCCCGGCAGCCGGAACCAATCGGCCCGTTTTCCTCTGACCGCTCTTATCGACAAGGCGTTTTCTCCTACAGAACTGTCACTCACTCAGTGTTTTTTGCACCTTTCTGTGCAAACTCTTGAGAGTGTGTGAAATTCCCAAGAGATCAGCGAAATATTTCTGAAATACTCAAACGAGCCTTCTGGTAAAAACAACCATGCCATGATCAAATCAGAGAAATCACGCTATTTCTTTATTCTGATGTTTGTTGAAGCTCTTGACCTGTATCTTCATGATGTTTTGCATGATTTAATCAGCCAATCACGCTGCCACATAACTGCATGAACGTGCATGTGTACCAGTGTTCCTAATAAATCGGAGGGTGAGTGTATACTGTAGTCTTATAGAAAATCGACCAGGGGTACGGTTCTTGAATAATTTCTGGGGTTTCTATACTCAGAAGTAACCGTGTACCTATGCTGTTAATACATGATGCTGGGAAGAAGATGGCGAAGACTTTATTTCATTTCCACCATTTTTTACGTGAGGGTAAAAAAGGATTTCTTACAGCCAACATGTGCATATAATGGTCTCGTTCAAATGAGAGCGCAGCACTAATTGCTGACCATTTCCATAATCAGGCTCCTCTTATTGCAGCCCTGAATGCAGCCTACATAAGCATCAGAGCTTCCACCAGCCTACACGGAGCTTCCACTCAGAAAACAATCGCCCACGGCACTGGGCGCACTTCCAAGAAGTCCTCTAAGGAGAGGGAGGGCTCTGATGTGCTGCTCACTCCATCAACTGCTTACCAAGCCCCCTTGCCAAGAGTTGATTTCCAAGCAGTACTTACTTTCTTAAAAAATCCTTCTAGAGATTTCATGAGTCGCCAAAGTGCCTGGTCTTCCCGACAGATGAAAGAGTAAGTTAAGACAGGGCTTCTCTTGTTCTTACACTCTACGAGAGGGTTAGAGGGCAGTAGACCGGTGCTGTGTGACTATAATATCAGATCAGTTCTTCCTCCCAGCATCTTCACTTCCTCACAGACCAGGCTAAGCATTCGTGGTTACTTTTAAAAGGGATACACAGTGGATGCTATGCTTAAAGCGTGCAAAATGTTCGTCATTTGCTGCTTTATTTCCAGGAGGCTTTCATTTGTACTGGAAGGATTGACAGTGCCCTACCTAGTGCACTTCACAGTCTAACTGGGTACTGCAGAAACAGTTACCTTTGAGTTTATTAAGAAAGACTGACATTATTATGTGCAGTGCTGGCTTGATGGTTAAGGCTCTGGGTTATTGATCAGAAGGTCGGGGGGTTCGAGCCCCAGCGCTGCCAAGCTGCCACTGTTGGGCGCTTGAACAATGCCCTTAACCCTCTCTGCTCCAGGGGGCGCTGTATCATGACTGACCCTGCGCTCTGACCCCAACTTCCTAACACGCTGGGGTACGTGAAGTGAAGAATTTCACTGTAAAGACTCGTTATCATTTAATGCATTAGTTAACATGTACTTTGTCATTAGTACATCATCAGAAAACAATAGACCAAATGAGCAAAATAATCAGCGGGTTTATTAACCGTTTATTATCGCATCAGAGAGCACGATTAAGCCCACACTGAGCAATATGAACCAAATCCTTAATGATCATGTATGCGGTCGTTAACTGCCAAAATTCAGATCAGCAAGTTTCGATATTTACACCTGGAGCGTAGTCGTTATCAACATTTACGCTGTAGATTCATTTGTTTTATCATGAATATATTTACGGACTTATTGAGAAAGATTTGTCATTGTAGGTATATTTCACATCCAGTACATGTGCTAACTAGCTTCGATATTACTTGTGTAAGGAATAAGACGTAACCGTCTTTACTGTTATATAAATAATATACACAGGGTGCTGGTACAGCGATACAGGCCGACGCACGGCACGGTCAAGGCTTGTTATTCCGCTTATATTACACTTTGGATTCGCCAACAATTCCAACAGTTTAATTTAAAAATGAAAGACAGATCATGCTTTTTATGGGTTATAGTTACATTTCATGTTGTGGAATGTCTTCGAGACAAGTTTTTGGGGTTTTTTTTCCTGTTAGCAATGAATAACATCATAATACCGTTCTCCTACCAGCATCTCCTTTACTCTCTCTTGAAGTTAATGAGGCAAAAACTGCGGTGTCTCATGATACCGAGAACCCCAAAAAACCGTAGACTGCTCTGTCCTGAAGACTTTCTCGTGCTGGGAAACTTTACAAATCACCCTGATCGCTGACACCCGAGACTCCTAACATAAATTACATAACCGTCTGCACCACATCAACGGTTATACATTTTTAAAATCCATTTATTATTAGGTTTAGATCATATGGAGTGGCCACCATACAAGTCCATGTGAATGAGCTGTTACTGTAGAAACAATAACGTACTCGATATAAACCGTTTGTTCGTGTCACAGCCGGAATAACTGTCCGGGCCATGATGTTTATCTACACCTTCTGAGATTCCAGAATTTAACCATATTATTGTCCGTCCATTTTCTGTAGCGGTTAATCCTACACGGGGTTATGGCGGAGCCCGGAGCCTATCCCAGGGGACTCGGGGACTATTTGGAAATGCCAATCAGCCTACAACGCATGTCTTCGGACTGGGGGAGGAAACCTGAGTGTCCGGAAGAAACCCCCCGAAGCACGGGGAGAACACGGAAACTCCGCACACACGGGACGGTGGCGCGAATCAAACCCCCGACCCTGGAACTAATGCAGAAGATAACAGTAGTCAATGTAAAAACATAGTAACCCAGTTTTTATTCTGCCATTTCTAGACTCTTTCTCATTTTCCTCTTATCACATAAACCCTGTCGTGAATTTCTGCAAAACTGTATTAAACTCTCTCGGAACCTATAATCTTTCACACAAAGATAATCAACCAGTTCTGTACTATTTGTACCATACACGTGCCTAGCCAGAATGTGTCCGCCATTTTAATGTACACTCGTGGTGCTTATTTTTCATGTGATGCCATTTTGCTATTCGAATGCCTGTTTTTGTAGATCTGAACTGGTCAGCCAAGTTACAGGGATTCCTAACTGATTCCTTCATGCCATGCTGCTTCTGGTAAACCCACTGGCTCTTTGCCTGTTGCTAACAGCATTGCAGCCATGTATTACAGCGACTCTGTATTCCAACCTAAAGGAAAGTTTCACTTACACAAAGTCCTTCCTCTGTTCACTCAAACTGATTAGTACACGGGATTCTTTCCACCGTCAAATAAAGGTACTTTTACATATCTGCTGACATTTCAGAAAGCCTTGCCGTGACACCGTGTTGGATTTATTTATTTAATCTCATCGCATTTTTTATGTAAGATGAATGTACGACGCCACTGGGCTTTTACAACGTCGTCGGCTGTTCATCGCGACGCTCATACGAAGCGATTCGACCGAGTTACTCTGAATTATATAGTCGGACTTGCAAGAAATATTCCGGAGGATTAAGGGTTCAAAACATCGCATAGGGCATCGCTGAGTCAAGAGGATTTGCATTTCACTTTCCTGCCTTTGAAGGACCGCAGGACACATCCTGGATCCAGCAGGGGACCCTTATCCACAGTAAGCACGCGCCGAGGGAACGAGCATAATTACACTAGGCGAAGAAGCACTCTGACGCTCTCCAAACCCGCTCGCTCTCCGTGTGGCACAGACAAAACAACAGTGGGTCATTCAGTAAGCATAGACAGTCATGATAGTCCCAACGCATTTAAGGATAGGATTCTCATTCGGAAAGTAAGAGAGAAAATAATACTGATTTTGGTGGGATGAATGCTGTTTGTGTGACAAAACACGACCATAACATCTCAGAGAAAAGGGTACTAAACTGGTACCAAAGGTACACCTTATGCAAGGATTGGAAATCACCCCAGCAACAATTACAGTACAGTTTAGTACGCTTTTGTCTTCTGAATTCTTCCTCAGGTTGGGAAAAGGGCTTAAATCGTTTAAATGATTGAAGGAAAGAAAACATCTGATATGTAAAGAAAACCAGGGAACCTTGAAGTACATGCTAAATCCCTCTAAGTACACAGTGTACAACTGAATGTCAGATTAATTAAGATGACATTAGATTTCTTTAGCAGAACATTACTGCCAATTTGTCTATATTATTGCAAACGGAGTTCAGCTGCCTAGCAACCAGACTTGAAGGGCACATGCCCAGGAAATAAAACATTAATCACGGCATTTTCTCTCTCTCTCGCTCAACTAAATAAAAAGCCTTCCAGACCCCATTCGCTATACTTACCTGGGCCAAGATTTTATTTATTCAAGATTAAGTGACTCAGGTTGAAGACGAGGCTACGTTTTTTTTTAAGCAGGCGTAGAGGTCCAAGGACTCCTTGTTCGAATTTACAGAGTACAGTGACTAAGCTTGATTGCATCGGGTGAATCCGGCCCCAAGGAGTCGATTTAAACAAATTGTTCATTAGCAAAGCTCATTCCTGCGCTTGTACTAATTAGCGAAGACTGTACCACATGGGGAACCTGAGTTAGGATCAGGCTTGGCATGGCACCTGCTTGTATAGAGGAATTATTAACACTCATATCCTGCTCTGGGACATGTATTCGTTGGTGATGTGCTCAGCTGGATGGGCGAGGAGGTATGCATCAGAGCAAGCATGCTAAACAAGGCAGTGAGGGCAATAACTATGGGTGAGAAAAAGGGGTAAGTCTGAGGGTTAAAGGGATGGCTCGGTGATGCACTCAGTGCATCATTAATGAAGATAAACCAGGAAGAATCAGGTCCGTTTACACTTGTGTTGCTAATGCGGCTGAACGTCTGCACACTCACTGCGCATGGCGGGGTTTATAAGGTCTGGTTAACTGCTTTGGGTAAATAAGTGAAGGGAAGTAAACGAGGAAAATCTCTTTTAAGCTTTTTGTAAGTCCTTCATTAAAGGACCTGAGTGTTGGCGTAAGCTAAACCTTAGTCAGAACCACTGGATTTAACAGGTCTTCCTGTTTGTTCCATTGACATACTCTGCCTCGTGAACATATGTTATGTGGACACGACACAGACCTGAGACGTGAATACCGGATACAAATTGTTGTCATCACACTTCTGCGTGATGTTTTGCAGAACTTGGCAACAGGAACTAGCAGGAAGTCGGCTCGGTTACCGTGAGGCTGTCCGCAACGGATCAGTACCAGGTGACTGATACACAAACTCTGATAGTGATAACAAATTAAAAATGGAAAACGTGCAATCAGCGCTTCCCTTCGCGTAATTATAAATACCTACGGCGATGCTCAGGGTAAGGGGGAGTGTTGAAAGAAGCATTGTGTCATTTTCAGAGCCATCTGGAACTGCATTTGCAATGAAAACACTGGCAAGCCTTTCCCATTTCCCAAAATCCAACCCAGCGATCATTTTGTTGATGAAAGCTGAGATGAAAAATGTTCCTTGGTGACCTTTTTTTCCGTGACGAAATTCAAATGCTAACTAGCTAATAATTTACTATGACAAAAATCTTGTACTTGGTCAATGATCCAATATTACATATCTGTGAGTGGGAAAAGTACGTGAACCTCGAATTTTAGTAGGTAATTTGAAGGTGAAATTAAAGTCAGGTGAGATCACTCTAAGAGAAAGACGTGTAATAGTCCGTGAGGTCAAAAAGGAACCCGGGGTAGCCTCTAAGCAACTAAAGGCCTCTCTCACATTGGCTAATGTTAATGTTTATGAGTCCACCATCAGGAGAACACTGACCACCGATGGTGTGCATGGCAGGGTCGGAAGGAGAAAACCACTGCTCTCCACTGCTCTATCTATTTTGAGACCAAATTAGATCTTTTGGTTTAAAAGAGAAGAGTTATGTTTGGAGAAAGGAAAACACTGCATTGGAGCATAAGAACCGTATCCCATCTGTGAAACATGGTGGTGGTAGTATGATGGTTTGGGCCTGTTTTGCTGCATCTGGTCCAGGACGACTCGCCATCATTGATGGAACAATGAATTCCAGCGATTTCTAGAACAATGTCACAACAACTGTCCGTGATCTGAATCTCATGCGGCAAGACGACGACGCTAAACACACGAGTTATTCTACCAAAGAACGGTTAAAGAAGAATAAAGTGAATGTTTTGGAACGTCCGAGTCAAAGTCCCGACCTAAATCCAGTAGAAATGTTGTGGGAGGACCTGAAGCGAGCGGTTCATGTGAGGAAACCCACCAACATCCCAGAGTCGAAGCCGTTCTGTACTGAGGAACGGGATGAAACTCCTCCGAGCCGATCTGCAGGACCGATCAACACTTACCCCAAACTTTCAGTTTAGTTTAGTTTAGCTGCACAAGGGCAGTTTAGCTTCATCCCCTGGAGGACAGCAACCGCTCCTCCCCTTTCAGGCAGACGGCAGCGGGTTCTCCGCCTCCCGGCAGATGGCAGCGACTCCTCCGTCCTCCTTGGCAACCGCTCCAGCAACACCACCTCCTCGGTTTCACGATCCTCCCACAGCGGCGAGAACGAGTAACAGCGTGTCCCTCCTCCTTCCCAGGTAACTTTAAAGTCGGGCAAGAAGGAGGCGGGAACCGGCTGAACATAAACGTAAAGTTTAATAATCGACTCAAACATAACGTAAAATACACAAGCGTAAGCCAAACATAAAGCCCATGTGCGTCTCTCACTCTCTCCCTCTCTCTCACTCCCTCTCACTCTCACTCTCTCCCTCTCTCACTCTCTCCCTCTCTCACTCTCTCCCTCTCTCACTCTCTCCCTCTCACCGGCACCTCCAGCCGCTCCATTATCTCTATCTCTCCCACAGTGCCAGGTGTGCCTCCTCACAACCTGACTTCTCCCTCCTCCTTGTCACAGGTTCACAAACTTTCAAGCACCACCGTACACTAACAGTTTTGTAGAAAGACGCTCTCATACTCCTGATTCGCTTAGTAACACTAACAACCTTTTCAATTACAGTAACCTTGCTTGGTGATAAAATGCTTTACGGTATACTCAATGAAAACCTTTTTTTTTTTTGTTCTTGTAGTGTCCTCCTTGCTAATGTCATAATAGCTAGCTAGAATTAGCATGACGAATGAACAAATTCCCATTTGCTTATTAGAGTGATATCGCTAAAAGCATCCACTTTCGGTGCTCCATTGTTTGCGAGGCGTGAATACACTTTGGGTGGGATGCTAATCCATCGCAGGGCACCGTCCACACGCACATTCACACCTTGGGGAAATTTAGTAATGCCAGTCCACCTACCTGCATGCTTTTCTTGTGATTCTTGTGATTGTTTCAGAACATTGCATAACGTTTATTTGGTCAACACGCTTCAAAGAAGGAGAAAGGCTTTACCGAGCTCCGAATGTGCATTTGGTACAATGCTCTGGTGTACCATGTAGTAACGAATGAACACTTTTGCATTTCGGAAACTGGAAAGGAATATTTTGGGGGGGGGCGTTCGATGGGGAGAACTAACAAACCTAATGACCAAAACGAACCAACTTGCCTTTATGGGAACTGGGCAAAGTTCAGCTTCTAATCAGCTGCCAGCAATCAAAGTTTATTACTGCGAAAATATATGGTTGGCGTCTATGATGTAAAGGTTTATTATGACATACAGTAATTTATCACAATATCACTATTATATCATCACATCGCCCAGTCCTATGCCAGCGGTAACAATGACGAGGAAAATCCTTCTGGGACAACATGAGGAAGAACCTAAAGAGGAACCCGCCTGAAAAGAAAACCCATCCCGTTTTGGATGACACTCCATAGTAGGATTATAAAGCATTACATTACATTACAAATCATTATATAATCATTATGTTCATATTATGAATGTGAGTCCTGCGATGAGCAAAGGCGGCTGGATGATCACAGAGAACATGTACTGTACAGAGAAGCAGGAGATGTTTCCGTGGAGGTACGTGAAGATGAGCTTATGCTGACTGTCCACTTCCTGAAATGTTACGAGGTCTGCATTTCGGGGGCGTGGCCATCATTTCAGATGTGTCTGATTGATAGGTTTGATCTCTTCTTGCACTCAATTATCTTAATATGCAATCTATACCTGCATGTACCTGCATGTTATATGGTATATTGTACAGTATTATTTAAATACTGCAGATTGCGTTTAGTGTACGTTGTATTGCATGTACGTAGCACACCAGTATATAATATTTGCTTGTATATTCACACGCTACTTTATTCTATTCGATTCGATTCTATTCAACAGTCCACGGTTCCGAAAAGAAACGTCACTCAAGCCAGACTGTTGCAAAGAGACTGTGATTGAAGTAAACTAACAAATACGGCGGGGGAAATGAGTATCGGACGCGTCAACGTTTTTTTTCAGTAAATATATTTTCAATGATGCTATTCACATGACGTTTTCACCAGACGTCGGTATTAACTCAAGAAATATAAAGAACTCACAGCATTAAAGTCCATAAATAAAGTTATGTGGAATGAAGTGGAACGACACGGGAAAAAAGTATTGAACACGCTAAGAAAAAGCAGTTCTCCAAGGCAAGGTAAGGAGAGGAACCAGCTGAAATCTGTAAGTAATTACACCCCCTATCTGTGCAAATGAATATCAGCTGGGTTCGTAAACTGATGGTCTATAAAAAGGCTTTTCGTTACCAAGGTGTCACACAAGAAACATCTCATGATGGGTAAAAGCAAAGAGCGCCCCGATGACCTTCGCAACCTTATTGTTGCGAAACTCGATACAGAAACTCGATACAGACTCGTTACAACTCGATACAGATGCGGGCGTGAGCATGTGTGTGACGCGCGTGATACGTAAATTGTGAAAAAGTGCGGGGGACACTTTTCATATAAAAATCCTCGCGTCCCCCGCGGATTCTACGCCCAGAATACGTGCCGTACGTGAGAATCGGCTCCCAGATGGAGAAACGCCTACCCTGATACGCCGACATTGGGCACTTTTTCTCCATAGACATTGTTACATTTCAAATCCCATGTGCCCATGAGTCGAGAGCCAAAACAACAAAACCTGTCTCACTGACCAGTTATTTACAGACTACATGGCATATGGCATATTAAAGTGGATTGGAAAGTGATTAGACATCTGAGGAAACTTTCTCAAAGGGTTCCTCAAAGAATTTTTACGATTTCTGTCTGTTCTCTCAGCCTCTTAAAGATTTACAGAGAAGTTCGTTAATGCCCGTTTTACACGATTTAAAGATAAGAACCCGACAGGTGGATGATACGTCGGCGAAAATCCATAGGAACGAATAATACCACAACATTTTTTTGGAGCAGCTCAGCTTTTAACAACTCTGTGGGGTTATGGCGCTTTCTGGCTCCATAAGGACTTCTGAATTAAAACCGACTGCGTTACAGCACAAAAGGCCGTCACTATACACATGACATCTGACTCGTGATTTAAACACAACGTTGTTCAATTGTCTTCAGACAAGTCCTCCTTGTCCCTTCATGGAACAACGGATAAATCTCACAGACTAATCCAAGGTGCACCAATGGGTTCGTATAACGTCTGAGTCGCCGTGTGATTTTATATTCTCCGCTGTATTAAAACCTGATCCTGGATCATCACTTGAAACCACGTGTCTGTGTTAAACATTTGTGAAATCTGTACGCCAGCTATACAATACTAAAAAGTACTAACACAAGTGGTCGACCCATATATCGCCGAGACCGATATATAGGCGAATATCTGGCATTTTTTTCAATTATCGTCATTGACTTTTGACGCACTATAGCACATACACGCATTGTTCCTTATCCTGGCTAACAAAACACCCACTCAGACGTGACGCGAGCATCTGACAGACAGTAAAACGTCCAGAAATCGTTGGTTTTTTAACGTTACACACGACAACACTCTGGCGTGCAACAAAATCCCATTCAAACGGTGCCGCGAGACGTCGGACATCATTAGTGCGGTTTCATGTATAAGGAAATGAGCTGTAAGGTTTCTCGAGAGTCTGGCAGGACCAGACTCGGTTCTTCGGGAGATTTTTGTCCGTCGCGCTCGCGTCTCATTTTTGCGGCGAAACCCAGCAGCCTTCGTCGTGTTTTTTACCTGAAAAGTCCCTCTTACGTAATACGCCGCTTTCTATCTGACGTGCAAAGATTCTTCTGTGACATTTTAATCGTGTGCTGGAAAACTAGTGTTTGGGAACCTAAAACGTTTTTGTACTGACTCGATACTGTAGACGTCATCAAATAAGTCGTGTCTGAAAAAGTTTGTACGGAAAAGAATCCGGCGGCTAAGACTTTCGCACAGTTTAAACAAGGCGGGGTTTTCCCGCGGACTCGAACGCCTGTGTGTCGCGGAATGAAAGCCGGATCGGTGAGCTGGAGCGCGCCTGAACGTCATATACGACGTAATGCGAGATGGTACGTTTTAATTCCTAGATTTGAACTCCATGTGCGTCATGTTTAACTGTCCATGATTGATGTAATATCGTGTGTAGTGTACCGCTTCATGTGTTCCGGTGGGGGTTTTTATGCTAAGCTACATGCTGCTAACTAAGCCTTTTGACATGCAGGATGGTGTTATTTTTTTACAAAGAGACAGACAAACGAAACACAACAGACTTAAATCTTTGCCAAATAATATTCAAATTATTATTCAAATAATATCCTATACTTCGACCAGGAGAAGCTGCACTAAAACGTATTTATTTTTTTATTTATTTAGTTTCTTAAGTGAATATTTTTGAAGGTCTTCAGAGTATGTTATATAAATGTTATGCACAAGGTGTTCATTTAATTTCACCAGTTTTCCGTACGTTTACTGTAATTAAAGTTGTGTCATGTCGCACAATCGGCCACACTGCTTTCTAGATATCGGCGTCGGCCATTAAAACCCTATACCGGTCATGTAGTAAAAAAGACGCCTGTACGTTTCCACACTTACAGCAGGAAAATTAGCTGATCTTCCTCCCATGCAGAAAACACAGGGGATTTGGGCCTGACTCCCACACACTAAGGCAAGGTCACATTCATTCCTGCTGCAAGCCAACGAATTCAGCACTGAACACGAGACGGCACTTAAGCATGTGGTAATAATAAAAACCGATGTGAACTTGTACGTAAATCTCGATCCCCAAATCCGATCTTAAAAATTCCGCACGGGTACAAAAGGGTCCGATTAACGTCGATTAATGACGAGTGGCGAGGCTCCGAATCCCGGAATTTTCTCCGAGTGGGCAAAAAAGAAAGAACGGCAGATAAAGAGAAAGAAAAAAAATGAACAAGACAGAGAAGTGAAACAGACCGAGGGATGGAGTGGGAGAGGTTCTATGAATGAAGAAGACACGATGAAGTTAGGTCATTAGACACGTTCCCTCAGAAGAGCCATACGGGCCTGCGGGCATGAAGCGTTTATCACCGTTTATCCTTTACTCGTGTGCATGCGGAAGAAAAAAAAAACAAACAAACATTAAACCATAAATAATCTGAGAGAGGAAGAGGAAATAGTCACTAAGGACAGTGAGCATGGGGACAAGTAACGGAAGAGAGCAAAGGTCTGCCTGAGAGAGAGAGAGAGAGAGAGAGAGAGAGAGAGGCCCAGAGGGAGTATGAGAGAACAGCTGAGGGAAGAATCAGTGTGTTTGTATGTCTGTGTAATAATGCTGTGGTAACATCAACCCACCAATCCGAGGGCGGGGGGGTGGAGGGCGGGGGGGTGGTCTCACCACACCACCCCGACTGGGTTTGTACACCGATGGAACTCTGACCCAGTGAACTAGCATGATTATACGTATTTTGATAGCGGCTACACACCACTTCTGTAGATGGGTCTGGATATGAAGAGCATCTGCTAAACGTTATAAAAGTAAATGTTTCGTTCATATAAACCACTTTATGAGTACACACTCATACGTGTTGTTTTCTGTATGAATGGCTGCTTGAATGCATAAGCACTGTATGTATTTCTACGTGTGTGTGTGTGTGTGTGTGTGTGTGTGTGTCCAGAATCCCATAGAGAGCTTTGCCGGCTTTGTCTCCGCGGGACAGCATGGAGGATTCACACACTCCAGTGGGCTCTAGCAGGGGGCTAAAATGCTAACAACATGACTCAGATGTGCTCACACAGAACCCACACGCTACGTGCCATCAGCAGGCTTCGCCAGGCCTGCTGCGGAAATTGGCCCAAATGAAGTGAGCGATCGTGTCTACCATCCTGCCGTGTGACGAAATTATATT